>NW_027222395.1:5757575-6060606 GCF_041296265.1 Equus caballus
GTTCTGGCAAGTCTGAGAGGTGGTTCTGGGATGCCCGACAGGTGATTCTGGAGTGTTCGCCAAGTGCTTCTGGCGTAGCCGACATGTCATTTTGCATGTCCGGCGGTGGTTCCGGCGAGTCGAGCCGGTGGTGCCGGCGTGTCCAGCAGGTGTTTCTGGTCTGTCCGGCAAGTGGTTCTGGCGTGTCCGGCACGAGGTTCTGGCACGTCTGAGAGTTGGTTCCAGCAAACCCGGCAGGTGATTCCGAAGAGTTCACCAAATGGTTGTGGCGTAGCCGGCAGGTGATTTTGGCGTGTCCAGCAGGTGGTTTTGGCGAGTCGAGCAGGTGGTTCTGGCATGCACGGCCGGTGCTTCCGGTGTCATTGACATGTGGTTCCGGCATGTCCGAGAGGTGGTTCCGGCATGCCCGGCAGGTGGTTCCGGAGAGTCTGCCGAGTGGTTCTGGAGCCAGCCCAGCAGGTGATTCTGAAGAGTTCACCAAATGGTTGTGGCGTAGCCGGCAGGTGATTTTGGCGTGTCAGGAAGGTGGTTCCAGCTAGTTGAGCAGGTGGATCAGGCGTGCTCGCCAGTGGGTTCAGGCGGGTCTGGCAGGTGGTTTCGGTCTGTTCGGGGAGTGGTTCCGGCATCTCAGGCACATGGTTCTGACATGTCTGAGAGGTGTTTCCGGCCGGCCGGAGAGGTGTTTCCGGAGTGTCCGCCTTGTCGTTCTGGCGTAGCTGAAAGGTGATGTTGGCGTGACCGGCAGGTGGTTCCAGCCAGCCCGGCAGGTGATTCCGGAGTGTCTGCCTTGAGGTTCTGGCGTAGCTGGCAGGTGATTTTGGCGTGTCCAGCAGGTGGTTCTGGCGAGCTCGGCAGGTGGTACCAGCGTGTCCGGAACATGGTTCTGGCACGTCTGAGAGATGGTTCCGGCATGCCCGGCAGGTGATTCCGGAGTGTCCGGCATGTGGTTCTGGCACCTCTGAGAGGTGGTTCCGGCATGCCCGGCAGGTGGTTCCGGAGTGTCTGCCGAGTGGTTCTGGCGTAGTCGGCAGGTGATTCTGGCGTGTCCAGCATGTGGTTCTGGGGAGAGGATCAGGTGGTTCCGGCATACTCGGCAGGTGGTACCGGCGTGTCCGGAACATGGTTCTGGCAAGTCTGAGAGGCGGTTCCGGCATGCCCGACAGGTGATTCCGGAGTGTTCGCCAAGTGGTTCTGGCGTAGCCGGCAAATCATTTTGCATGTCCGGCGGTGGTTCCGGCGAGTC
Organism: Equus caballus; assembly: GCF_041296265.1. NCBI lineage: Eukaryota > Metazoa > Chordata > Mammalia > Perissodactyla > Equidae > Equus > Equus caballus. The sequence goes on from NW_027222395.1 coordinate 5,758,819, forward strand.
GATCCGGTGGTTCCGGCATGCCCGGCAGGTGCTTCCGGCGTGTCCGGCACGTGGTTCTGGTGTGTCAGAGGGCTGGTTCTGGCATTTCCGGCAGATGATTCCGGAGTGTCCAGCATATGGTTCTCGCACCTCTGAGAGGTGGTTCCAGCATGCCCGGCAGGTGATACCGGAGTGTCCGGAATGTGGTTCTGGCACCTCTGAGAGGTGGTTCCGGCATGCCCGACAGGTGATTCCGGAGTGTTCGCCAAGTGGTTCTGGCGTAGCCGGCAGGTGATTTTGCATGTCCGGCAATGGTTCCGGCGAGTCGAGCCGGTGGTTCCGGCGTGTCCAGCAGGTGTTTCCGGTCTGTCCGGCAGGTGGTTCTGGCGTGTCCGGCTCGAGGTTCCGGCACGTCTGAGAGTTGGTTCCGGCATGCCCGACAGGTGATTCCGGAGTGTCCGGCATGTCGTTCTGGCACCTCTGAGAGGTGGTTCCGGAATGCCCGGCATGCGATTCCGGAATGTCTGCCAAGTGGTTCTGGCGTAGCCGGCAGTTGATTTTGGCGTGTCCACTAGGTGGTTCTGGGGAGTGGATCAGCTGGTTCCGGCATACTCGGCGGGTGGTACCGGCGTGTCCAGAACATGGTTCTGGCAAGTCTGAGAGGAGGTTCCGGCACGCCCGACAGGTGATTCCGGAGCGTCCGCCAAGTGTTTCTGGCATACCCGGCAGGTGATTTTGGCATGTCCGACAGGTGTATCTTGCGAGTCGAGCAGGTGGCTCAGGCATGCTCAGCTGGTGCTTCCGGCGTCTCTGGCACGTGGTTCTGGTGTGTCTGAGAGCTGGTTCTGGCATGTCCGGCAGATGATTCCGGAGTGTCCACCAAGTGGTTCTGGTAGACCTGGCAGGTGATTTTGGCGTGTCTGGAAGGTGGTTCCGGCTAGTTGAGCAGGTGGATCAGGCGTGCTCGCCAGGGGGTTCAGGCGGGTCTGGCAGGTGGTTTCGGTCTGTTCGGGGAGTGGTTCCGGCATCTCAGGCACATGGTTATGACACGTCTGAGAGGTGTTTCCGGCCGGCCGGAGAGGTGTTTCCGGAGTGTCCGCCTTGTCGTTCTGGCGTAGCTGAAAGGTGATGTTGGCGTGACCGGCAGGTGGTTCCAGCCAGCCCGGCAGGTGATTCCGGAGTGTCTGCCGAGTGGTTCTGGCGTAGCCGGCAGGTGATTTTGGCGTGTCCAGCAGGTGGTTCCGGCGAGCTCGGCAGGTGGTACCGGCGTGTCCGGAACACGGTTCTGGCACATCTGAGAGATGGTTCCGGCATGCCCGGCAGGTTACTCCGGAGTGTCCGGCATGTGGTTCTGGCACCTCTGAGAGGTGGTTCTGGCATGCCCGGCAGGTGATACCGGAGTGTCCAGCATTTGGTTCTTGCACCTGTGAGATATGGTTCCGGCATGTCCAGCAGGTGATTCCGGAGTTTCCGGCATGTGGTTCTGGCACCTCTGAGAGGTGGTTCCGGCATGCCCGGCAGGTGATACCGTAGTGTTCGCAAACTGGTTCTGGCGTAGCCGGCAGGTGATTTTGCATGTCCGGCAATGGTTCCGGCGAGTCGAGCCGGTGGTTCCGGAATGTCCGGCAGGTGGTTCCGGCATGTCCTGCAGGTGGTTCCGGCATGTCCAGCACGTGGTTCGAGCATGCCCGGCAGGTGATTCCGGAGTGTCCGGCATGTGGTTCTGGCAGCTCTGAGAGGTGGTTCCGGAATGCCTGGCCTGTGATTCCGGAGTGTCTGCCGACTGGTTCTGGCGTAGCCGGCAGTTGATTTTGGCGTGACCACTAGGTGGTTCTGGGGAGTGGATCAGCTGGTTCCGGCATACTCGGCAGGTGGTACCGGCGTGTCCAGAACATGGTTCTGGCAAGTCTGAGAGGAGGTTCCGGCACGCCCGACAGGTGATTCCGGAGTGTTCCCCAAGTGGTTCTGGCATAGCCGGCAGGTGATTTTGCATGTCCGGCAATGGTTCCGGCGAGTCGAGCCGGTGGTTCCGGCGTGTCCAGCAGGTGTTTCCGGGGTGTCCAGCAGGTGGTTCTGGCGTGTCCGGCACGAGGTTCTGGCACGTCTGAGAGTTGGTTCCGGCATGCCCGAAAGGTGATTCCGGAGTGTTCGCCAAGTGGTTCTGGCGTAGCCATCAGGTCATTTTGCATGTCCGGCGGTGGTTCCGGCGAGTCGAGCCGGTGGTTCCGGCATGTCCGGCAGGTATTTCCGGGCTGTCCGGCAGGTGGTTCTGGCGTGTCCGACACGAGGTTCTGGCACGTCTGAGAGTTGGTTCCGGCATGCCCGAATGGTGATTCCGGAGTGTCTGGCATGTGGTTCTGGCACCTCTGAGAGGTGGTTACGGCATGCACGGCAGGTGATACCGGAGTCTCCGGCATTTGGTTCTGGCACCTCTGAGAGGTGGTTCCGGAATGCCTGGCCTGTGATTCCGGAGTGTCTGCCGAGTGGTTCTGGCGTAGCCGGCAGTTGATTTTGGCGTGTCCACTAGGTGGTTCTGGGGAGTGGATCAGCTGGTTCCGGCATATTCGGCAGGTGGTACCGGCGTGTCCAGAACATGGTTCTGGCACGTCTGAGAGGAGGTTCCGGCACGCCCGACAGGTGATTCCGGAGCGTCCGCCAAGTGTTTCTGGCGTACCCGGCAGGTGATATTGGCATGTCCGACAGGTGTATCTTGCGAGTCGAGCAGGTGGTTCTGGCGTGCTCGGCAGGTGCTTCCGTGCCGGGGTCCCGCCCCGGCGGAGTCCAGGTTCCTGAGGGATGGACGGCGTCGGCGCGATGAGGGAGGGGGAAAATAAAGGGGACGTGAGACTTGGGTTGGTGTTAGCAAGTCCGACTTTACTGTGCACGAGTGTCGTTTATATATTTTTCAGGATTAGTACAGAAATAGTTTTACAAATATTCTCAGAGAGATAAGGAAGTAAGAAACGAGCACAAGAATATTTATTAGCATTCCATTCTATAGAGCATAAGGTTAATGATCGTCTTCTCTGCAATTAACTAGTGTTTGTTGTCTCTAAGCTAAAGGAGATAGGTACCTAGGCGTCTGTTGTAATTCATGGTAAAGTTAAATCAAAGAGAGAAGGTCCAGGCCTCCGGACAGGGCAGCAGCCCGTCTGGTTACATCCTGGTGGAGCCATCCCTGCCTCCCTCAATCATTTACGCCATTAGTGTAGATGGTTAATGGGAACAAAAGGTGACTCCAGGGTGTCTTATCCCCAGGGCTATCTGCATTCTCAGCGGGCAGTTAAACATCTTTACTTTTTCGCGCCCTTTAGGGGGTGGAAGCATTCCTTTGTCTTTTAGATTGTAGAGCTAACGGTCCCTTAAGTACACTGCCGGAGAAAGTATCATATTGTTAGTAAAGTAAAGGGCTGAAAAGCTAAGCTAAACTATAAATCTTCAAGAATAAAAAAGAGAAATAAGTATACACATAACCTTGATAGAAAGCATGCATATAATTCAGAAAATATCGGGGGTGTTGGCCGGCCATTCTTCACCGAGGGGCATTCTTGCACCCCTCGGCCCTTCTACTCACCAATTATTTATTGTTTATTGCTTTTAGGAGAAAACCTCTATAACATTTTAACAGAAAGCAGAAGGTCAAGAATAATATATAGATACTTCTTGATCATCCAATTAACCAGCAAACTTAGAAGGACGATGCATATGTATATTTAGACAAAGAACTGGAGGGAGAAGGAAACATTAACCAGATGGAGGCCATAAACCTAATTCGACATCTTATCTGGGCAGGATTCCTTTCTGATTGTCTCACATGGGACTGTGTGCTCCTCCAATAATTAACTGAAAAATATCTTGAAAGTTACCTGCAGGTGGTCACATTCTCTTACTGTATCTAATTTTCCCGGGAGGTAGTGCCTCCCAAGCAGCCACCCAAAGGAGTGAAAACTGGAGGTTAAGAAAGGAAAAGGAATGAAGGGCAATTAGAAGCAGCACAGGTTTCAGAACTATGTGAGGGGCTGGCCGGTTATTCTTCACCAAGGGGCGGCCCTGCACCCCTCGGCGTTAATCGGCTGGACCCTGTCAAACAGCCGATCAAATGATGTAGCCACGGCTCCCAGCATCTCCCCCTTTTTTACTTTTTAAGGCCAACAGATGTAATTCTGCTGAAACCCGACTTATAGAGTTGAATATTAACTTGAGAAAGACTGGAAAAAGGCAAAGACAAATCATTAGAGCACCAATGGTGACAGCAATATTAACAATAAAGGAGCTCCAATTTTTCTCCCCTACAAAAGAGGTCAGAGAGGTGAAAAAGTTGGTGGCCACTTCAGAAGCAGAAAAGGATTCTTTAGCCTGATTAATATTATTAATTTGTCTATGTAAGTCACAAATGTCTAGACTAAAGTCTGAATGGTTCCATATTCCCTGGATATGATTTTTAATTTTCTCCCAGGAGTGTAGAGATTGATTTACCTTAAGAGGAGTCCCACAGATCCATCTATAGGACACATAACATCGCAAGGCCAGTTTAACCTTCAAATTTGTAAGTTCTTGTCCTATCTGTAATATTGCCTCTTCCAGAGCGTTTCCTTTGCCTCCAGTTTTTCGTCTATTATTTCTTGGGTAGTTAGGGCAAGAGTGGTATTCTTAGAAAGATCGTCTACATAAGAGGCAGTATGTATTTGTTTAGTCAGCGCTACAGCAGATACAGTGAGAGAGGTTGCTAATGCAATCAAGGCTGAGATACCCAATATTAAAGCAGAGATAAACCGGCGGGGGCGCTGTAAAAGATCAGTAGCCTGTTTCAAAGTAAGCAATCCAACATCATCATACCAGGGTTCAGACAAATGAACGGGTAGCATAAGATAGGGGGGTTGTTGTAATATGATTACAGCTCGTACCTCTATATCAGGGCTCAAACAATTAGTTAAAAATACAATCTGGACAGGAGATATCATAACGAGAATTATTAAAAGAGATAGACATAGCAAAACTGTGTACAGGAAAGGCCAAGAAATCATAAGGGGCCAGGACACAGGCCTTAACCTTATACAACTGTGATCCTGTTGGTCTAATCAGTACAACATTGTGTAAAGCGGCTATGGCCTGCAACAAGTGTGGTTGAATTTTGCCAGAGTCAGTAGAAAGAATAGGAGGGCGGAGGCGAGTGCGGACGGGGAGCCAGACGTTTAGAAGGTTTCTCGCGGAGTGAAAGTCGTCTCATCTGGGCTACTGGGGGAGATTCATCATCTATCTTGACTCGGAAGCTGGGGCTCGTCTGCCTTGGTGGAGGTGGGGGCAGAGGCTGCTTGCGGTACATGTCGAATCAGATGATCAGGAATCCACCAAGGAGATGAAGTGTCCTGTGGAAATATGCAAGCATATCCTCGACCGATAGTTAAGAGAATATCAGGACCTTTCCACTGTCCTGTAAGCAGGTCCTTCCATTTGACCTGTAGTAAAATATTTTGTTTATTATCATTCCAATGTCTCATCATAGGTGACTCACCATGAAAATCTAAATTGAGAAAATTTATCACAAACAGAGCATGACTTAGTAAAAGACGGGGAGAGCTATATTTGAGCTCTCCTCCTTGTAATTTTTCCAATTGTTGTTTTGGGGGGCTCAGATAGCGAGGAAAAGACAAATGTTTCAATTTTGTTTATAAATTGCTGTAAGTCATAGTTCTTTAAGAGAATAGAGAAAAAGATTTTCTTAACTCTGGAAAAAAGCAAAATATTAAAAATCAGTAATATCTCAATTAAAAAGTCATAAAAATTATAATCATCCCTATCAGTTTATTCTGTCCTGTGTAATTGGTTCTTGATCTTAATCTTCTGTCAGCAGTTTGTGAGGTCATCAGTTTCTCTGTTGGAGTTCTGTAATTTTTACCCAGTTTAGTTTTACAATCTGAGCGTTTATTAGAAACCTGTATTCTAGAGTGTTAGAGTCCTTTCCATGAATTTTCCTGAAGATGAGACATATTTGCAAAAGCAAAAAGTAGAGTAAAACAATAACTGACTGTAAACAATAAAAGACTTAAAAATGATGATTGACAGAGAAACTTGGTTATCTCTGTGATATACAACACCTTAAACTAATAATTAGAATTATGGCTGATAGCCAGGATACATCAGAATTTAGGCATGTATATAATTTCTAAAACACTTATATCAGTAACATTTACCCACATACTACCAACCAAGAAAGATTATTATCACTTTATCTGACAATGTTTCCCATGTAACTTTAGACCAAATAAGCCTGATTAGTTTAGAATTAACAAAACAGATTTGTCTTTTAGGTAGAGTTAGAAACCATTTGTTCCCAACAATGATGTTTAGATTACCCACAAGAACTTTGAGACATTAGACAAACAGCTATCATTTAAAGTTATTATGCTGACAAATTTCTAACAGACAACATGAACTTATTTGACTAGGAAACCCAGGCTGCATATTTGCATATGCAGTGCTAACTCTGAGGACATATCCAAACATTTCAATCAAACCAACAAACTTAAGTTTTCATTAACCAAAGATTAATCCATATCATCTTAAAAGACAGTGGGTTAATTTCTATTGTGTTTAGAATGTATGAGAGCGCTTAATTTAAGCCAATTAAACAGAACTCTTAGTATTGGCCATATCACCCGGAGGTAAAAATATCACACACATATAGACACACAGACACAGAGCCTTCACACCTATTGTTTTAAAAATCACTGCCATCAATCAGGTAATGAGTCAATCTCCAAGAGAGGGCACCCCACTTGGTTGCCAGGGTGATCAGGCCCGGAAACCAGAGGGGGGGGGCGCTCCCAGAGGTGGAGACTATGATATTTTAAAGATTTCTTTGTTTCTCAATTGCAAAGCTCAAAAGGAGCCAAAATGGTCACTGTAACTTTAAGAGAGAGGAAAGAAAAGGTTCCATTAACTTGAAAATCTCCTGAACCTAGGGCAGCGTCCTACTTGTTCTGCCTGTGAGATTCCTATAGCAAGGGGTGATGGGGGCGTCCCCCAGCATGTATCTCTTGTCCCCCTGCATGCATCTCTTGTATACCTTCCCTATTATGCCTGGCAGTCATAAGTGCCTGGTGAATGATTCCCAGGATAAAGGGATAGAGAAAAACAGTGAGGAACTTTCCGCCAGTCTGGGGGACATTCTACCCAATTGCAGCCTGGAGCCATTCTCCCAAGAAGGGGTTCCCATACTCCACCAAAGGTTAGAGTTTGGTACTTTCCTTGAACTGGAGTCCCGATTGGGACTTTTCCCGCAGTTCAGAGTATGGTCAGGTGCCAGAGGGAGGGGTCCCATTCCAGCCTTAGGAAAAGAAACCTTCCACGGGAGTCTTGGAGATTGGCAGCCGTCCTAATGACTTAAGTGGCCGACCCGTGCCCATGTAAAATTTGTCTATTAGAGATAGAGTCAGGAAGGAATGGATTAATTCATTTTCCATCACCCTCAGGCTTAAGGTACTGATTCTCTTCAGGCTGAATGCCACAATTTGCCCCATAGAGTAGCCATGGGCAGCAAAAGTGGATTCATACAGCTGTCCGAGAAGGTTCCCTATGGAGCAGTGAATTTAGATCCATCCTTGAAAAAGAGAAAGTCACAAGGAAAAAATAGGGCACTTACCAGAACTTGAGCTCACAAGCCGATGAAGCAAGTCCACCAGAAATGATGCAGGGTTGGTGAGCCGAGGAGTCGAGAGAAAGATTTCCTGGGCTCTCAAGATTTGGTGGCAGTGCTCTTTTATTTAGAGAATAGCGTGGAATAGCATGGGGACAGGACCCATGGGCAGGCAGAGCTGCTGCGTGGTGACAGGACCCACGGCCAGAACTTAACAGGTCTTGCTCTTATAATGTTGCACAAGGAAGTATTCCCAGTTAGACATTTTAAAACATACTTAGGCAAAGTTGATATAACCTCTTTATAAAGAAAATCAGCTTCTAAGTTGTGTTCCCACTATCATCCAGGTTTCCAAATTAACAGTTTCCTCTTCGGGGAACCAGGGACATTGTTCTTGTAAAAATGTAGGAATGTAGAAATCTGTCCCAAAGAGGCTTTTATGTCTCTTTTTTGCAAGCATACATGTTATTATTTCTATACAGAGCCTTCTTTCTTTAGACTCAGTATGGCCCAAAACTTCTCAAAATTCTTAATACTTCTTATTCTTCCTAACCTTATTTCACTCTCCCTTTCCGGAGAGGGACTAAAACTTCTCTATTATTATTATTATTATTATTATTATTATTTTTTATTTCACTCTCCCTTTCTAGACAGGGGCAAAAACTTCTCAATTATTATTATTATTATTATTATTATTATTTCACTCTCCCTTTCTAGAGAGGGGCAAAAACTTCTCTATTATTATTATTATTATTATTATTATTTATTTCACTCTCCCTTTCTAGAGAGGGGCAAAAACTTCTCTATTATTATTATTATTATTATTATTATTATTATTTTTATTTCACTCTCCCTTTCTAGAGAGGGGCAAAAAACTTCTCAATTATTATTATTATTATTATTATTATTATTATTTCACTCTCCCTTTCTAGAGAGGGGCAAAAACTTCTCAAAGTTCTTAACACCTACTACCCTTCTGTCCTTTCCTCACTCTCCCTTTGGCAGAGAGGGGCTAAAGGGGGCTCTTCTTTCCAGCCCTGGGTAGGATCCTATCCGTCCCGAGAAGTGGGGGGAACTTACCCTTCAGGTCCCTGTTCGGGCGCCACTTGCCGGGGTCCCGCCCCGGCGGAGTCCAGGTTCCTGAGGGATGGACGGCGTCGGCGCGATGAGGGAGGGGGAAAATAAAGGGGACGTGAGACTTGGGTTGGTGTTAGCAAGTCCGACTTTACTGTGCACGAGTGTCGTTTATATATTTTTCAGGATTAGTACAGAAATAGTTTTACAAATATTCTCAGAGAGATAAGGAAGTAAGAAACGAGCACAAGAATATTTATTAGCATTCCATTCTATAGAGCATAAGGTTAATGATCGTCTTCTCTGCAATTAACTAGTGTTTGTTGTCTCTAAGCTAAAGGAGATAGGTACCTAGGCGTCTGTTGTAATTCATGGTAAAGTTAAATCAAAGAGAGAAGGTCCAGGCCTCCGGACAGGGCAGCAGCCCGTCTGGTTACATCCTGGTGGAGCCATCCCTGCCTCCCTCAATCATTTACGCCATTAGTGTAGATGGTTAATGGGAACAAAAGGTGACTCCAGGGTGTCTTATCCCCAGGGCTATCTGCATTCTCAGCGGGCAGTTAAACATCTTTACTTTTTCGCGCCCTTTAGGGGGTGGAAGCATTCCTTTGTCTTTTAGATTGTAGAGCTAACGGTCCCTTAAGTACACTGCCGGAGAAAGTATCATATTGTTAGTAAAGTAAAGGGCTGAAAAGCTAAGCTAAACTATAAATCTTCAAGAATAAAAAAGAGAAATAAGTATACACATAACCTTGATAGAAAGCATGCATATAATTCAGAAAATATCGGGGGTGTTGGCCGGCCATTCTTCACCGAGGGGCATTCTTGCACCCCTCGGCCCTTCTACTCACCAATTATTTATTGTTTATTGCTTTTAGGAGAAAACCTCTATAACATTTTAACAGAAAGCAGAAGGTCAAGAATAATATATAGATACTTCTTGATCATCCAATTAACCAGCAAACTTAGAAGGACGATGCATATGTATATTTAGACAAAGAACTGGAGGGAGAAGGAAACATTAACCAGATGGAGGCCATAAACCTAATTCGACATCTTATCTGGGCAGGATTCCTTTCTGATTGTCTCACATGGGACTGTGTGCTCCTCCAATAATTAACTGAAAAATATCTTGAAAGTTACCTGCAGGTGGTCACATTCTCTTACTGTATCTAATTTTCCCGGGAGGTAGTGCCTCCCAAGCAGCCACCCAAAGGAGTGAAAACTGGAGGTTAAGAAAGGAAAAGGAATGAAGGGCAATTAGAAGCAGCACAGGTTTCAGAACTATGTGAGGGGCTGGCCGGTTATTCTTCACCAAGGGGCGGCCCTGCACCCCTCGGCGTTAATCGGCTGGACCCTGTCAAACAGCCGATCAAATGATGTAGCCACGGCTCCCAGCACTTCCGGTGTCATTGGCATGTGGTTCCGGCATGTCTGAGAGGTGGTTCCGGCATGCCCGGCAGGTGGTTCCGGAGAGTCTGCCGAGTGGTTCTGGAGCCAGCCCGGCAGGTGATTCCGAAGAGTTCACCAAATGGTTGTGGCGTAGCCGGCAGGTTATTTTGGCGTGTCAGGAAGTTGGTTCCGGCTATTTGAGCAGGTGGATCAGGCGTGCTCGCCAGGGGGTTCAGGCGGGTCTGGCAGGTGGTTTCGGTCTGTTCGGGGAGTGGTTCCGGCATCTTAGGCACATGGTTCTGGCACGTCTGAGAGGTGGTTCCGGCCAGCCGGAGAGGTGTTTCCGGAGTGTCCGCCAAGTGGTTCTGGCGTAGCTGAAAGGTGATGTTGGCGTGACTGGCAGGTGGTTCCAGGCAGCCCGGCACGTGATTCCGGAGTGTCTGCCGTGTCGTTCTGGCGTAGCTGGCAGGTGATTTTGGCGTGTCCAGCAGGTGGTTCTGGGGAGTGGATCAGGTGGTTCCGGCATACTCTGCAGGTGGTACCGGCGTGTCCGGAGCATGGTTCTGGCAAGTCTGAGAGGTGGTTCCGGCATGCCGGACAGTTGATTCCGGAGTGTTCGCCAAGTGGTTCTGGTGTAGCCGGCTGGTCATTTTGCATGTCAGGCGGTGGTTCCGGCGAGTCGAGCCGGTGGTTCCGGCGTGTCCGGCAGGTGGATCTGGCGTGACCGGCACGAGGTTCTGGCACGTCTGAGAGTTGGTTCCGGCATGCCCGACAGGTGATTCCGGAGTGTCCGCCACGTGGTTCTGGCGTACCCGGCAGGTGATTTTGGTGTGTCTGGCAGGTGTTTCTTGCAAGTCGAGCATTTGGCTCAGGCATGCTCAGCAGGTGCTTCCAGCGTGTCTGGCACGTGGTTCTGGTGTGTCTGAGATCTGGTTCTGGCATGTCCGGCAGATGATTCCGGATTGTCCACCAAGTGGTTGTGGCATACCCGGCCGGTGATTTTAGCATGTCAGGTAGGTGGCTCCAGCGAGTCGAGAAGGTGGTTCCAGTGTGCTCGGCAGGTGGTTCAGGCGGGTCTGGCAGGTGGTTTCGGTCTGTTCGGGGTGTGGTTCCAGCATCTCAGGCACATGGTTCTGGCTCGTCAGATAGGTGGTTCCGGCCGGCCCGACAGGTGTTTCCATGGTGTCCGCCAAGTGGTTCTGTCATAGCTGGCAGGTGATGTTGGCGTGACCGGCAGGTGGTTCCAGCCAGCCCGGCAGGTGATTCCGAAGTGTTCACCAAATGGTTGTGGCGTAGCCGGAAGGTGATTTTGGCGTGTCCAGAAGGTGGTTTTGGCGAGTCGAGCAGGTGATTCTGGCGTGCTCGGCAGGTGCTTCCGGTGTCATTGGCATGTGGTTCCGGCATGTGTGAGAAGTGGTTCCGCCATGCCCGGCAGGTGATTCCGGAGTGTTCCCCAAGTGGTTCTGGCATAGCCGACAGGTGATTTTGCATGTCCGGCAATGGTTCCGGCGAGTCGAGCCGGTGGTTCCGGCAAGTCCGGCAGGTGATTCCGGCATGTCCAGCAGGTTGTTCCGGCATGCCCGGCAGGTGATACCGGAGTGTCCGGCATTTGGTTCTGGCTCCTCTGAGAGGTGGTTCCGGATGCCTGGCATGTGATTCCGGAGTGTCTGCCGAGTGGTTCTGGCGTAGCCGGCAGTTGATTTTTGCGTGTCCAGGAGGTGGTTCTGGGGAGTGGATCAGGCGGTTCCGGCATACTCGGCAGGTGGTACCGGCGTGTCAGGAACATGGTTCTGGCAAGTCTGAGAGGTGGTTCTGGGATGCCCGACAGGTGATTCTGGAGTGTTCGCCAAGTGCTTCTGGCGTAGCCGACATGTCATTTTGCATGTCCGGCGGTGGTTCCGGCGAGTCGAGCCGGTGGTGCCGGCGTGTCCAGCAGGTGTTTCTGGTCTGTCCGGCAAGTGGTTCTGGCGTGTCCGGCACGAGGTTCTGGCACGTCTGAGAGTTGGTTCCAGCAAACCCGGCAGGTGATTCCGAAGAGTTCACCAAATGGTTGTGGCGTAGCCGGCAGGTGATTTTGGCGTGTCCAGCAGGTGGTTTTGGCGAGTCGAGCAGGTGGTTCTGGCATGCACGGCCGGTGCTTCCGGTGTCATTGACATGTGGTTCCGGCATGTCCGAGAGGTGGTTCCGGCATGCCCGGCAGGTGGTTCCGGAGAGTCTGCCGAGTGGTTCTGGAGCCAGCCCAGCAGGTGATTCTGAAGAGTTCACCAAATGGTTGTGGCGTAGCCGGCAGGTGATTTTGGCGTGTCAGGAAGGTGGTTCCAGCTAGTTGAGCAGGTGGATCAGGCGTGCTCGCCAGTGGGTTCAGGCGGGTCTGGCAGGTGGTTTCGGTCTGTTCGGGGAGTGGTTCCGGCATCTCAGGCACATGGTTCTGACATGTCTGAGAGGTGTTTCCGGCCGGCCGGAGAGGTGTTTCCGGAGTGTCCGCCTTGTCGTTCTGGCGTAGCTGAAAGGTGATGTTGGCGTGACCGGCAGGTGGTTCCAGCCAGCCCGGCATGTGATTCCGGAGTGTCTGCCTTGAGGTTCTGGCGTAGCTGGCAGGTGATTTTGGCGTGTCCAGCAGGTGGTTCTGGCGAGCTCGGCAGGTGGTACCAGCGTGTCCGGAACATGGTTCTGGCACGTCTGAGAGATGGTTCCGGCATGCCCGGCAGGTGATTCCGGAGTGTCCGGCATGTGGTTCTGGCACCTCTGAGAGGTGGTTCCGGCATGCCCGGCAGGTGGTTCCGGAGTGTCTGCCGAGTGGTTCTGGCGTAGTCGGCAGGTGATTCTGGCGTGTCCAGCAGGTGGTTCTGGGGAGAGGATCAGGTGGTTCCGGCATACTCGGCAGGTGGTACCGGCGTGTCCGGAACATGGTTCTGGCAAGTCTGAGAGGCGGTTCCGGCATGCCCCACAGGTGATTCCGGAGTGTTCGCCAAGTGGTTCTGGCGTAGCCGGCAAATCATTTTGCATGTCCGGCGGTGGTTCCGGCGAGTCGATCCGGTGGTTCCGGCATGCCCGGCAGGTGCTTCCGGCGTGTCCGGCACGTGGTTCTGGTGTGTCAGAGGGCTGGTTCTGGCATTTCCGGCAGATGATTCCGGAGTGTCCAGCATATGGTTCTGGCACCTCTGAGAGGTGGTTCCGGCATGCCCGGCAGGTGATACCGGAGTGTCCGGAATGTGGTTCTGGCACCTCTGAGAGGTGGTTCCGGCATGCCCGACAGGTGATTCCGGAGTGTTCGCCAAGTGGTTCTGGCGTAGCCGGCAGGTCATTTTGCATGTCCGGCGGTGGTTCCGGCGAGTCGAGCCGGTGGTTCCGGCGTGTCCAGCAGGTGTTTCCGGTCTGTCCGGCAGGTGGTTTTGGCGTGTCCGGCTCGAGGTTCCGGCACGTCTGAGAGTTGGTTCCGGCATGCCCGACAGGTGATTCCGGAGTGTCCGGCATGTCGTTCTGGCACCTCTGAGAGGTGGTTCCGGAATGCCCGGCATGCGATTCCGGAATGTCTGCCAAGTGGTTCTGGCGTAGCCGGCAGTTGATTTTGGCGTGTCCACTAGGTGGTTCTGGGGAGTGGATCAGCTGGTTCCGGCATACTCGGCGGGTGGTACCGGCGTGTCCAGAACATGGTTCTGGCAAGTCTGAGAGGAGGTTCCGGCACGCCCGACAGGTGATTCCGGAGCGTCCGCCAAGTGTTTCTGGCATACCCGGCAGGTGATTTTGGCATGTCCGACAGGTGTATCTTGCGAGTCGAGCAGGTGGCTCAGGCATGCTCAGCTGGTGCTTCCGGCGTCTCTGGCACGTGGTTCTGGTGTGTCTGAGAGCTGGTTCTGGCATGTCCGGCAGATGATTCCGGAGTGTCCACCAAGTGGTTCTGGTAGACCTGGCAGGTGATTTTGGCGTGTCTGGAAGGTGGTTCCGGCTAGTTGAGCAGGTGGATCAGGCGTGCTCGCCAGGGGGTTCAGGCGGGTCTGGCAGGTGGTTTCGGTCTGTTCGGGGAGTGGTTCCGGCATCTCAGGCACATGGTTCTGACATGTCTGAGAGGTGTTTCCAGCCGGCCGGAGAGGTGTTTCCGGAGTGTCCGCCTTGTCGTTCTGGCGTAGCTGAAAGGTGATGTTGGCGTGACCGGCAGGTGGTTCCAGCCAGCCCGGCAGGTGATTCCGGAGTGTCTGCCGAGTGGTTCTGGCGTAGCCGGCAGGTGATTTTGGCGTGTCCAGCAGGTGGTTCCGGCGAGCTCGGCAGGTGGTACCGGCGTGTCCGGAACACGGTTCTGGCACATCTGAGAGATGGTTCCGGCATGCCCGGCAGGTTACTCCGGAGTGTCCGGCATGTGGTTCTGGCACCTCTGAGAGGTGGTTCTGGCATGCCCGGCAGGTGATACCGGAGTGTCCAGCATTTGGTTCTTGCACCTGTGAGATATGGTTCCGGCATGTCCAGCAGGTGATTCCGGAGTGTCCGGCATGTGGTTCTGGCACCTCTGAGAGGTGGTTCCGGCATGCCCGGCAGGTGATACCGTAGTGTTCGCAAAGTGGTTCTGGCGTAGCCGGCAGGTGATTTTGCATGTCCGGCAATGGTTCCGGCGAGTCGAGCCGGTGGTTCCGGAATGTCCGGCAGGTGGTTCCGGCATGTCCGGTAGGTGGTTCCGGCATGTCCAGCACGTGGTTCGAGCATGCCCGGCAGGTGATTCCGGAGTGTCCGGCATGTGGTTCTGGCAGCTCTGAGAGGTGGTTCCGGAATGCCTGGCCTGTGATTCCGGAGTGTCTGCCGACTGGTTCTGGCGTAGCCGGCAGTTGATTTTGGCGTGACCACTAGGTGGTTCTGGGGAGTGGATCAGCTGGTTCCGGCATACTCGGCAGGTGGTACCGGCGTGTCCAGAACATGGTTCTGGCAAGTCTGAGAGGAGGTTCCGGCACGCCCGACAGGTGATTCCGGAGTGTTCCCCAAGTGGTTCTGGCATAGCCGGCAGGTGATTTTGCATGTCCGGCAATGGTTCCGGCGAGTCGAGCCGGTGGTTCCGGCGTGTCCAGCAGGTGTTTCCGGGGTGTCCAGCAGGTGGTTCTGGCGTGTCCGGCACGAGGTTCTGGCACGTCTGAGAGTTGGTTCCGGCATGCCCGAAAGGTGATTCCGGAGTGTCCGCCACGTGGTTCTGGCGTACCCGGCAGGTGATTTTGGCGTGTCTGGCAGGTGTTTCTGGCAAGTCGAGCATTTGGCTCAGGCATGATCAGTAGGTGCATCCGGCGTGTCTGGCACGTGGTTCTGGTGTGTCTGAGAGCTGGTTCTGGCATGTCCGGCAGATGATTCCGGAGTGTCCACCAAGTGGTTGTGGCATACCCGGCAGGTGATTTTTGCGTGTCAGGTAGGTGGTTCCGGCGAGTCGAGTAGGTGGTTCCGCCGTGCTCGTCAGGTGGTTCAGGCGGGTCTGGCCGGTGGTTTTGGTCTTTTCAGTGTGTGGTTCCGGCATCTCAGGCACATGGTTCTGGCACGTCTGAGAGGTGGTTCCGGCCGGACCGACAGGTGTTTCCATGGTGTCCGCCAAGTGGTTGTGGCATAGCTGGCAGGTGATGTTGGCGTGACCGGCAGGTGGTTCCAGCCAGCCCGGCAGGTGATTCCGGAGTGTCTGCCGAGTGGTTCTGGCGTAGCCGGCAGGTGATTTTGGCGTGTCCAGCAGGCGGTTTTGGCGAGTCGAGCAGGTGGTTCTGGCGTGCTCGGCAGGTGCTTCCGTTGTCATTGGCATGTGGTTCCGGCATGTCTGAGAGGTGGTTCCGCCATGCCCGGCAGGTGATTCTGGAGTGTTCGCCAAGTGGTTCTGGCGTAGCCGGCAGGTGATTTTGCATGTCCGGCAATGGTTCCGGCGAGTCGAGCCCGTGGTTCCGGCATGTCCAGCAGGTGGTTCCGGCATGCCCAGCAGGTGGTTCCGGAGTGTCTGCCGAGTGGTTCTTGCGTAGCCGGCAGGTGATTCTGGGGTGTCCAGCAGGTGGTTCTGGGGAGTGGATCAGCTGGTTCTGGCATACTCGGCAGGTGGTACCGATGTGTCCGGAACATGGTTCTGGCAAGTCTGAGAGGTGGTTCCGGCATGCCCCGCAGGTGGTTCCAGAGTGTCCAGCATGTAGTTCTGGCACCTCTGAGAGGTGGTTCCGGCATGCCCGGCAGGTGATAACGGAGTTGCCGGCATGTGGTTCTGGCACCTCTGAGAGGTGGTTCCGGCATGCCCGTCAGGTGATTCCGGAGTGTTCGCCAACTGGTTCTGGCGTAGCCGGCAGGTCATATTGCATGTCCGGCGGTGGTTCCGGCGAGTCGAGCCGGTGGTTCCGGCGTAGCCGGCAGTTGATTTTGGCGTGTCCACTAGGTGGTTCTGGGGAGTGGATCAGCTGGTTCCGGCATACTCGGCAGGTGGTCCCGGCGTGTCCAGAACATGGTTCTGGCAAGTCTGAGAGGTGGTTCCGGCACGCCCAACAGGTGATTCCGGAGCGTCCGCCAAGTGTTTCTGGCGTACCCGGCAGCTGATTTCGCATGTCCGACAGGTGTTTCTTGTAAGTCGAGCAGGTGGCTCAGGCATGCTCAGCTGGTGCTTCCGGCGTCTCTGGCACGTGGTTCTGGTGTGTCTGAGAGCTGGTTCTGGCATGTCCGGCAGATGATTCCGGAGTGTCCTCCAAGTGGTTCTGGTATATCTGGCAGGTGATTTTGGCGTGTCAGAAGTTGGTTCCAGCTAGTTGAGCAGGTGGATCAGGCGTGCTCGCCAGGGGTTTCAGGCGGGTCTGGCAGGTGGTTTCGGTCTGTTCGGGGAGTGGTTCCGGCATCTCAGGCACATGGTTGTGCCACGTCTGATAGGTGGTTCCGGCCGGCCGGAGAGGTGTTTCCGGAGTGTCCGCCAAGTGGTTCTGGCGTAGGTGAAAGGTGATGTTGGCGTGACCGGCAGGTGGTTCCAGCCAGCCCGGCAGGTGATTCCGGAGTGTCTGCCGAGTGGTTCTGGCGTAGCCGGCAGGTGATATTGGTGTGTCCAGCGGGTGGCTTTGGCGAGTCGAGCAGGTGGTTCTGGCGTGCTCGGCAGGTGCTTCCGGTGTCATTGGCATGTGGTTCCGGCATGTCTGAGAGGTGGTTCCGCCATGCCCGGCAGGTGATTCCGGAGTGTTCACCAAGTGGTTCTGGCGTAGCTGGCAGGTGATTTTGGCGTGTCCAGCAGGTGGTTCCGGCGAGCTCGGCAGGTGGTACCAGCGTGTCCGGAACTTGGTTCTGGCACGTCTGAGAGATGGTTCTGGCATGCCTGGCAGGTGATTCCGGAGTGTCCGGCATGTGGTTATGGCACCTCTGATAGGTGGTTCCGGCATGCCCGGCAGGTGATTCCGGAGTGTCCGGCATGTGGTTCTGGCTAGTCTGAGAGGCGGTTCCGGCATGCCCGACAGGTGATTCCGGAGTGTTCGCCAAGTGGTTCTGGCGTAGCCTGCAGGTCAATTTGCGTGTCCGGCGGTGGTTCCGGCGAGTCGAGCCTGTGGTTCCGGAGTGTCCGGCAGGTGGTTCTGGCGTGACCGGCACGAAGTTCTGGCACGTCTGAGAGTTGTTTCCGGCATGCCCGACAGGTGATTCCGGAGTGTTCGCCAAGTGGTTCTGGCGTAGCCGTCAGGTGATTTTGCATGTCCGGCAATGGTTCCTGCGAGTCGAGCCGGTGGTTCCGGCATGTCCAGCAGGTGGTTCCGGTATGCCCGGCAGGTGATTCCGGAGTGTCCGGCATGTGGTTTTGGCACCTCTGAGACGTGGTTCCGGCATGCCCGGCAGGTGATTCCGGAGTGTCCGGCATGTGGTTCTGGCACCTCTGAGAGGTGGTTCCGGCAAGCCCGTCAGTTGGTTACGGAGTGTCTGCCAAGTGGTTCTGGAGTAGCCGGCAGGTGATTCTGGCGTATCCAGCAGGTGGTTCTGGGGAGTGGATCAGGTGGTTCCGGCATACTCGGCAGGTGGTACCGGCGTGTCCGGAACATGGTTCTGGCAAGTCTGAGAGGTGGTACCGGCATGCCAGACAGGTGATTCCGGAGTGTTCGCCAAGTGGTTCTGGCGTAGCCGGCAGGTCATTTTGCATGTCCGGCGGTGGTTCCGGCGAGTCGAGCCGGTGGTTGCGGCGTATCCAGCAGGTGTTTCCGGACTGTCCGGCAGGTGATTCTGGCGTGACCGGGACGAGGTTCTGGCACGTCTGAGAGTTGGTTCCGGCATGCCCGACAGGTGATTCCAGAGTGTCCGCCACGTGGTTCTGGCATACCCGGCAGGTGATTTTGGCGTGTCTGGCAGGTGTTTCTGGCAAGTCGAGCATTTGGCTCAGGCATGCTCAGCAGGTGCTTCCGGCGTGTCCGGCACGTGGTTCTGGTGTTTCTGAGAGCTGGTTCTGGCATGTCCGGCAGATGATTCCGGAGTGTCCACCAAGTGGTTGTGGCATACCCGGCAGGTGATTTTAGCGAGTCAGGAACGTGGTTCCGGCTAGTTGAGCAGGTGGATCAGGCGTGCTCGCCAGGGGGTTCAGGCGGGTCTGGCAGGTGCTTTCGGTCTGTTCGGGGTGTGGTTCCGGCGTCTCAGGCACATGGTTCTGGCACGTCTGATAGGTGGTTCCGGCAGGCCCGACAGGTGTTTCCATGGTGTCCGCCAAGTGGTTCTGGCATAGCTGGCAGTTGATGTTTGTGTGACCGGCACGTGGTTCCAGAAAGCCCGGCAGGTGATTCCGAAGAGTTCACCAAATGGTTGTGGCCTAGCCGGCAGGTGATTTCGGCGTGTCCTGCAGGTGGTTTTGGCGAGTCAAGCAGGTCGTTCTGGCGTGCTCGGCAGGTGCTTGCGGTTTCATTGGCATGTGGTTCCGGCATGTCTGAGAGGTGGTTCCGCCATGCCCGGCAGGTGATTCCGGAGTGTTCGCCAAGTGGTTCTGGCGTAGCCGGCAGGTGATTTTGCATGTCCGGCAATGGTTCCGGCGAGTCGAGCCGGTGGTTCCGGCATGTCCGGCAGGTGATTCCGGCATGTCCAGCAGGTGGTTCTGAGAAGTGGATCAGGTGGTTCCGGCAGGCACGGCAGGTGATTCCGGAGTGTCCGGCATGTGATTCTGTCACCTCTGAGAGGTTGTTCTGGCATGCCCGGCAGGTGATACCACAGTGTCCGGCATTTGGTTCTGGCACCTCTGACAGGTGGTTCCGGGATGCCTGGCCTGTGATTCCGGAGTGTCTGCCGAGTGGTTCTGGCATGTCCAGCAGGTGTTTCCGGTCTTTCCGGCAGGTGGTTCTGGCGTGTCCGGCACGAGGTTCTGGCACGTCTGAGAGTTGGTTCCGGCATGCCCGACAGGTGATTCCGGAGTGTCCGCCACGTGGTTCTGGCGTACCCGGCAGGTGATTTTGGCGTGTCTGGCAGGTGTTTCTTGCAAGTCGAGCATGTGGCTCAGGCATGATCAGCAGGTGCTTCCGGCCTGTCCGGCACGTGGTTCTGGTGTGTCTGAGAGCTGGTTCTGGCATGTCCGGCAGATTATTACGGAGTGTCCACCAAGTGGTTGTGGCATACCCGGCAGGTGATTTTAGCGTGTCAGGTAGGTGGTTCCGGCGAGTCGAGTTGGTGGTTCCGGCGTGCTCGGCAGGTGGTTCAGGCGGGTCTGGCAGGTGGTTTCGGTCTGTTCGGTGTGTGGTTCCGGCATCTCAGGCACATGGTTCTGGCACGTCTGATAGGTGGTTCCGGCCGGACCGACAGGTGTTTCCATGGTGTCCGCCAAGTGGTTCTGGCATAGCAGGCAGGTGACGTTGGCGTGACCGGCAGGTGGTTCCAGCCAGCCCGGCAGGTGATTCCGAAGTTTTCACCAAATGGTTGTGGCGTAGCCGGAATCTGATTTTTGCATGTCCAGCAGGTGGTTTTGGCGAGTCGAGCAGGTGGTTCTGGCGTGCTCGGCAGGTGCTTCCGGTGTCATTGGCATGTGGTTCCGGCATGTCTGAGAGGTGGTTCAGCCATGCCCGGCAGGTGATTCCGGAGTGTTCGCCAAGTGGTTCTGGTGTAGTCGGCAGGTGATTTTGCATGGCCGGCAATGGTTCCGGCGAGTCGAGCCGGTGGTTCCGGCATGTCCGGCAGGTGGTTCCGGCATGCCCGGCAGGTGATTCCGGAGTGTCCGGCATGTGTTTCTGACACCTCTGAGAGGTGGTTCCGGCATGCCCGGCAGGTGGTTCCGGAGTGTCTGCCGAGTGGTTCTGGCGTAGTCGGCAGGTGATTCTGGCGTGTCCAGCAGGTGGTTGTGGGGAGTGGATCAGGTGGTTCCGGCATACTCGGCAGGTGTTACCAGCGTGTCCGGAACATGGTTCTGGGAAGTCTGAGAGGTGGTTCCGGCATGCCCGACAGGTGATTCCGGAGTGTTCGCCAAGTGGTTCTGGCGTAGCCGGCAGGTCATTTTGCATGTCCGGCGGTGGTTCCGGCGAGTCGAGCCGGTGGTTCCGGCGTGTCCGACAGGTATTTCCGGGCTGTCCGGCAGGTAGTTCTGGCGTGTCCGGCACGAGGTTCTGGCACATCTGAGAGTTGGTTCCGGCATGCCCGAACGGTGATTCCGGAGTGTCTGGCATGTGGTTCTGGCACCTCTGAGAGGTGGTTCCGGCATGCACGGCAGGTGATACCGGAGTCTCCGGCATTTGGTTCTGGCACCTCTGAGAGGTGGTTCCGGAATGCCTGGCCTGTGATTCCGGAGTGTCTGCCGAGTGGTTCTGGCGTAGCCGGCAGTTGATTTTGGCGTGTCCAATAGGTGGTTCTGGGGAGTGGATCAGCTGGTTCCGGCATACTCGGCAGGTGGTACCGGCGTGTCCAGAACATGGTTCTGGCACGTCTGAGAGGAGGTTCCGGCACGCCCGACAGGTGATTCCGGAGCGTCCGCCAAGTGTTTCTGGCGTACCCGGCAGGTGATATTGGCATGTCCGACAGGTGTATCTTGCGAGTCAAGCAGGTGGTTCTGGCGTGCTCGGCAGGTGCTTCCGGTGTCATTGGCATGTGGTTCCGGCATGTCTGAGAGGTGGTTCCGGCATGCCCGGCAGGTGGTTCCGGAGAGTCTGCCGAGTGGTTCTGGAGCCAGCCCGGCAGGTGATTCCGAAGAGTTCACCAAATGGTTGTGGCGTAGCCGGCAGGTTATTTTGGCGTGTCAGGAAGTTGGTTCCGGCTAGTTGAGCAGGTGGATCAGGCGTGCTCGCCAGGGGGTTCAGGCGGGTCTGGCAGGTGGTTTCGGTCTGTTCGGGGAGTGGTTCCGGCATCTTAGGCACATGGTTCTGGCACGTCTGAGAGGTGGTTCCGGCCAGCCGGAGAGGTGTTTCCGGAGTGTCCGCCAAGTGGTTCTGGCGTAGCTGAAAGGTGATGTTGGCGTGACTGGCAGGTGGTTCCAGGCAGCCCGGCAGGTGATTCCGGAGTGTCTGTCGTGTCGTTCTGGCGTAGCCGGCAGGTGATTTTGCATGTCCGGTGTTGGTTCCGGAGAGTCAAGCCAGTGGTTCCGGTGTGTCCAGCATGTGGTTCCAGTCTGTCCTAGAGGTGGTTGCAGAGTGTCTGACGAGTGATTCTTGCATAGCCAGCAGGTGATTTGGTGTGTCCGGCAGGTGGGACCAGTAAGTGAAGCAGGTGGTTCCGGGGAGTGTTTCCCGTGGTTCCGGTCTGTCAGGGAGATGGTTCCGGCCTGTCCGGCACGTGCTTCTGGCACTTCTGAGAGGTTGTGCTGGTATGTCCGGCAGGAGATTCTGGAGTGTCCGCCAAGTGGTTCTGGCGTAGCCGGCAGTTGATTTTGGCATGTCCAGCAGGTGGTTCCGGAGAGCTCTGCAGGTGGTACCGGCGTGTCCGGAACATGGTTCTGGCACGTCTGAGAGATGGTTCCGGCATGCCCGGCAGGTGATCCGGAGTGTCCGGCATGTGGTTCTGGCACCTCTGAGTGGTGGTTCCGGCATGCCCGGCAGGTGGTTCCGGAGTGTCTGCCGAGTGGTTCTGGCGTAGCCGGCAGGTGATTCTGGCGTGTCCAGCAGGTGGTTGTGGGGAGTGGATCAGGTGGTTCCGGCATACTCGGCAGGTGGTACCGGCGTGTCCGGAACATGTTTCTGGCAAGTCTGAGAGGAGGTTCCGGCATGCCCGGCCGGTGATTCCGGAGTGTTCGCCAAGTGGTTCTGGCGTAGCCGGCAAATCATTTTGCATGTCCGGCGGTGGTTCCGGCGAGTCGATCCGGTGGTTCCGGCATGCCCGGCAGGTGCTTCCGGCGTGTCCGGCACGTGGTTCTGGTGTGTCAGAGGGCTGGTTCTGGCATTTCCGGCAGATGATTCCGGAGTGTCCAGCATGTGGTTCTGGCACCTCTGAGAGGTGGTTCCGGCATGCCCGGCAGGTGATACCGGAGTGTCCGGAATGTGGTTCTGGCACCTCTGAGAGGTGGTTCCGGCATGCCCGACAGGTGATTCCGGAGTGTTCGCCAAGTGGTTCTGGCGTAGCCGGCAGGTCATTTTGCATGTCCGGCGGTGGTTCCGGCGAGTCGAGCCGGTGGTTCCGGCGTGTCCAGCAGGTGTTTCCGGTCTGTCCGGCAGGTGGTTCTGGCGTGTCCGGCACGAGGTTCCGGCACGTCTGAGAGTTGGTTCCGGCATGACCGACAGGTGATTCCGGAGTGTCCGGCATGTCGTTCTGGCACCTCTGAGAGGTGGTTCCGGAATGCCCGGCATGCGATTCCGGAATGTCTGCCAAGTGGTTCTGGCGTAGCCGGCAGTTGATTTTGGCGTGTCCACTAGGTGGTTCTGGGGAGCGGATCAGCTGGTTCCGGCATACTCGGCGGGTGGTATCGGCGTGTCCAGAACATGGTTCTGGCAAGTCTGAGAGGAGGTTCCGGCACGCCCGACAGGTGATTCCGGAGCGTCCGCCAAGTGTTTCTGGCATACCCGGCAGGTGATTTTGGCATGTCCGACAGGTGTATCTTGCGAGTCGAGCAGGTGGCTCAGGCATGCTCAGCTGGTGCTTCCGGCGTCTCTGGCACGTGGTTCTGGTGTGTCTGAGAGCTGGTTCTGGCATGTCCGGCAGATGATTCCGGAGTGTCCACCAAGTGGTTCTTGTATACCTGGCAGGTGATTTTGGCGTGTCAGGAACGTGGATCTGGCTAGTTGAGCAGGTGGATCAGGCGTGCTCGCCGGGGGGTTCAGGCGGGTCTGGCAGGTGGTTTCGGTCTGTTCGGGGAGTGGTTCCGGCATCTCAGGCACATGGTTCTTGCACGTCTGAGAGGTCGTTCAGGCATGCCCGACAGGTGATTCCGGAGTGTTCGCCAAGTGGTTCTGGTGTAGCTGAAAGGTGATGTTGGCGTGACCGGCAGGTGGTTGCAGCCAGCCCCGCAGGTGATTCCGGAGTGTCTGCCGAGTGGTTCTGGCGTAGCCGGCAGGTGATTTTGGCGTGTCCAGCAGGTGGTTTCGGCGAGCTCGGCAGGTGGTACCGGCGTGTCCGGAACATGGTTCTGGCACGTCTGAGAGATGGTTCCGGCATGCCCGGCAGGTGATTCCGGAGTGTTCGCCAAGTGGTTCTGGTGTAGCCGGCAGGTGATTTTGCATGGCCGGCAATGGTTCCGGCGAGTCGAGCCGGTGGTTCCGGCATGCCCGGCAGGTGATTCCGGAGTGTCCGTCATGTGGTTCTGGCACCTCTGAGAGGTGGTTCCGGCATGCCCGGCAGGTGATACCGGAGTGTTCGCCAAGTGGTTCTGGTGTAGCCGGCAGGTGATTTTGCATGTCCGGCAATGGTTCCGGCGAGTCGAGCCGTGGTTCCGGAATGTCCAGCACGTGGTTCCAGCATGCCCGGCAGGTGATTCCGGAGTGTCCGGCATGTGGTTCTGGCACCTCTGAGAGGTGGTTCCGGCATGCCCGGCAGGTGATACCGGAGTGTCCGGCATTTGGTTGTGGCACCTCTGAGAGGTGGTTCCGGAATGCCTGGCATGTGATTCCGGAGTGTCTGCCGAGTGGTTCTGGCGTAGCCGGCAGTTGATTTTGGCGTGTCCACTAGGTGGTTCTGGGGAGTGGATCAGCTGGTTCCGGGATGCCCGGCAGGTGATTCCGCAGTCCCCGGCAATTCGTCCTGGCACCTCTGAGAGGTGGTTCCGGCATGCCAGACAGGTGATTCCGGAGTGTTCGCCAAGTGGTTCTGGCGTAGCCGGCAGGTCATTTTGCATGTCCGGCGGTGGTTCCGGCGAGTCGAGCCGGTGGTTCCGGCGTAGCCGGCGGTTGCTCTTGTCGTGTCCACTAGGTGGTTCTGGGGAGTGGATCAGCTGGTTCCGGCATGCCCGGCAGGTGATACCGGAGTGTCCGGCATTTGGTTCTGGCACCTCTGAGAGGTGGTTCCGGAATGCCTGGCATGTGATTCCGGAGTATCTGCCGAGTGCTTCTGGCGTAGCCGGCAGTTGATTTTGGCGTCTCCACTAGGTGGTTCTGGGGAGTGGATCAGCTGGTTCCGGCTTACTCGGCAGGTGGTACCGGCGTGTCCAGAACATGGTTCTGGCAAGTCTGAGAGGTGGTTCCGGCACGCCCGACAGGTGATTCCGGAGCGTCCGCCAAGTGTTTCTGGCGTACCCGGCAGGTGATTTTGGCATGTCCGACAGGTGTTTCTTGGGAGTCGAGCAGGTGGCTCAGGCATGCTCAGCTGGTGCTTCAGGCGTCTCTGGCACGTGGTTCAGGTGTGTCTGAGAGCTGGTTCTGGCATGTCCGGCAGATGATTCCGGAGTGTCCAACAAGTGGTTCTGGTATACCTGGCAGGTGATTTTGGCGTGTCAGGAAGGTGGTTCCGGGTAGTTGAGCAGGTGGATCAGGCGTGCTCGCCAGGGGGTTCAGGCGGGTCTGGCAGGTGGTTTCGGTCTGTTCGGGGAGTGGTTCCGGCATCTCAGGCACATGGTTCTGGCACGTCTGAGAGGTGGTTCCGGCCGGCCCGACAGGTGTTTACGGAGTGTCTGCCAAGTGGTTCTGGCGTAGCTGAAAGGTGATGTTGGCGTGACTGGCAGGTGGTTCCAGCCAGCCCCGCAGGTGATTCCGGAGTGTCTGCCGAGTGGTTCTGGCGTAGCCGGCAGGTGATTTTGGCGTGTCCAGCAGGTGGTTCCGGCGAGCTCGGCAGTTGGTACCGGCGTGTCCGGAACATGGTTCTGGCACGTCTGAGAGATGGTTCCGGCATGCACGGCAGGTGATTCCGGAGTGTCCGGCAGCGGTTCTGGCACTTCTGAGGGATGGTTCCGGCATGCCCGGCAGGTGGTTCCGGAGTGTCTGCCGAGTGGTTCTGGCGTGACCGGCACGAGGTTCTGGCACATCTGAGAGTTGGTTCTGGCATGCCCGACAGGTGATTACGGAGTGTCCGCCACGTGGTTCTGGCGTACCAGGCAGGTGATTTTGGCGTGTCTGGCAGGTGTTTCTTGCAAGTCGAGCATTTGGCTCAGGCATGCTCAGCAGGTGCTTCCGGCGTGTCTGGCACGTGGTTCTGGTGTGTCTGAGAGCTGGTTCTGGCATCTCCGGCAGATGATTCCGGAGTGTCCACCAAGTGGTTCTGGTATAATTGGCAGGTGATTTTGGCATGTCAGGAAGGTGGTTCCGGCTAGTTGAGCAGGTGGATCAGGCGTGCTCGCCAGGGGGTTCAGGCGGGTCTGGCAGGTGGTTTCGATCTGTCGGGGAGTGGTTCCGGCATCTCAGGCTCATGGTTCTGGCACGTCTGAGAGGTGGTTCCGGCCGGCCCGACAGGTGTTTCCATGGTGTCCGCCAAGTGGTTCTGGCATAGCTGGCAGGTGATGTTGGCGTGACCGGCAGGTGGTTCCAGACAGGCCGGCATGTGATTCCGGAGTGTCTGCCGAGTGGTTCTGGCGTAGCCGGCAGGTGATTTTGGCGTGTCCAGCAGGTGGTTCCGGCGAGCTCGGCAGGTGGTACCGGCGTGTCCGGAACATGGTTCTGGCACCTCTGAGAGATGGTTCCGGCATGCCTGGCAGGTGAACCCGGAGTGTCCGGCATGTGGTTCTGGCACCTCTGAGAGGTGGTCCCTGCCGGCTCGACATGTGTTTCCGGAGTGTCCGCCAAGTGGTTCTGGCGTAGCTGAAAGGTGCTGTTGGCGTGACCGGCAGGTGGTTCCAGCCAGCCCGGCAGGTGATTCCGGAGTGTCTGCTGAGTGGTTCTGGCATAGCTGACAGGTGATTTTGGCGTGTCCAGCGGGTGGTTTTGGCGAGTCGAGCAGGTGGTTCTGGCGTGCTCGCCAGGTGCTTCCGGGGTCATTGGCATGTGGTTCCGGCATGTCTGAGAGGTGGTTCCGCCATGCCCGGCAGGTGATTCCGGAGAGTTCGCCAAGTGGTTCTGGTGTAGCCGGCAGGTGATTTTGCATGTCCAGCAATGGTTCCGGCGAGTCGAGCCGGTGGTTCCGGCATGTCCAGCAGGTCGCTCCGGCATGCCCGGCAGGTGATTCCGGAGTGTCCGGCATGTGGTTCTGACACCTCTGAGAGGTAGTTCCGGCATGCCCGGCAGGTGATACCGGAGTGTCCGGCATTTGGTTCTGGCACCTCTGAGAGGTGGTTCCGGAATGCCTGGCATGTGATTCCGTAGTATCTGCCGAGTGCTTCTGGCGTAGCCGGCAGTTGATTTTGGCGTGTCCACTAGGTGGTTCTGGGGAGTGGATCAGCTGGTTCCGGCTTACTCGGCAGGTGGTATCGGCGTGTCCAGAACATGGTTCTGGCAAGTCTGAGAGGTGGTTCCGGCACGCCCGACAGGTGATTCCGGAGCGTCCGCCAAGTGTTTCTGGCGTACCCGGCAGGTGATTTTGGCATGTCCGACAGGTGTTTCTTGGGAGTCGAGCAGGTGGCTCAGGCATGCTCAGCTGGTGCTTCAGGCGTCTCTGGCACGTGGTTCAGGTGTGTCTGAGAGCTGGTTCTGGCATGTCCGGCAGATGATTCCGGAGTGTCCACCAAGTGGTTCTGGTATACCTGGCAGGTGATTTTGGCGTGTCAGGAAGGTGGTTCCGGGTAGTTGAGCAGGTGGATCAGGCGTGCTCGCCAGGGGGTTCAGGCGGGTCTGGCAGGTGGTTTCGGTCTGTTCGGGGAGTGTTTCCGGCATCTGAGGCACATGGTTCTGGCACGTCTGAGAGGTGGTTCCGGCCGGCTCAACAGGTGTTTCCGGAGTGTCCGCCAATTGGTTCTGGCGTAGCTGAAAGGTGATGTTGGCGTGACCGGCAGGTGGTTCCAGCCGGCCCGGCAGGTGATTCCGGAGTGTCTGCCGAGTGGTTCTGGCGTACCAGGCAGCTGATTTTGGCGTGTCCAGCAGGTGGTTCCGGCGAGATCGGCAGGTGGTACCAGTGTGTCTGGAACATGCTTCTGGCACGTCTGAGAGATGGTTCCGGCATGCCCGGCATTTGATTCCGGAGTGTCCACCATGTGGTTCTGGTATACCTGGCAGGTGATTTTGGCGTGTCAGGAAGTTGGTTCCGGCTAGTTGAGCAGGTGGTTCAGGCGGGTCTGGCAGGTGGTTTCGGTCTGTTCGGGGTGTGGTTCCGGCATCTCAGGCACATGGTTCTGGCACGTCTGATATGTGGTTCCGGCCGGCCCGACAGGTGTTTCCATGGTGTCCGCCAAGTGGTTCTGGCATAGCTGGCAGGTGATGTTGGCGTGACCGGCAGGTGGTTCCAGCCAGCCCGGCAGGTGATTCCGAAGAGTTCACCAAATGGTTGTGGCGTAGCCGGCAGGTGATTTTGGCGTGTCCAGCAGGTGGTTTTGGCGAGTCGATCAGGTGGTTCTGGCGTTCTCGGCAGGTGCTTCCGGTGTCATTGGCATGTGGTTCCGGCATGTCTGAGAGGTGGTTCCGGCATGCCCGGCAGGTGGTTCTGGAGAGTCTGCCGAGTGGTTCTGGAGCCAGCCCGGCAGGTGATTCCGAAGAGTTCACCAAATGGTTGTGGCTTAGCCGGCAGGTTATTTTGGCGTGTCAGGAAGGGGGTTCCAGCTAGTTGAGCAGGTGGATCAGGCGTGCTCGCCAGTGGGTTCAGGCGGGTCTGCCAGGTGGTTTCGGTCTGTTCGGGGAGTGGTTAAATCTTCTTAGGCACATGGTTCTGGCACGTCTGAGAGGTGTTTCCGGCAGGCCGGTGAGGTGTTTCCGGAGTGTCCGCCAAGTGGTTCTGGCGTAGCTGAAAGGTGATTTTGGCGTGTCCAGAGGGGGTTCTGGCCAGCTCGGCAGGTTGTACCGGCGTGTCCGGAACATGGTTCTGGCACGTCTGAGAGATGGTTCCGTCATGCCCGGCAGGTGATTCCGGAGTGTCCGGCATGTGGTTCTGGCACCTCTGAGAGGTGGTTCCGGCATGCCCGGCAGGTGGTTCCGGAGTGTCTGCCGAGTGGTTCAGGCGTAGTGGGCAGGTGATTCTGGCGTGTCCAGCAGGTGGTTCTGGGGAGTGGATCAGGTGGTTCCGGCATACTCTGCAGGTGGTACCGGCGTGTCCAGAACATGGTTCTTGCAAGTCTGAGAGGTGGTTCCGGCATGCCCGACAGGTGGTTCCGGAGTGTTCGCCAAGTGGTTCTGGCGTGGCAGGCAGGTCATTTTGCATGTCCAGCGGTGGTTCCGGCGAGTCGAGCCGGTGGTTCCGGCGTGTCCGGCAGGTGGTTCTGGCGTGACCGGCACGAGTTTCTGGCACGTCTGAGAGTTGGTTCCGGCATGCCCGACAGGTGATTCCGGAGTGTCTGCCACATGGTTCTGGCGTACCCGGCAGGTGATTTTAGCGTGTCAGGTAGGTTGTTCCAGCGAGTCGAGTAAGTGGTTCCGGCGTGCTCGCTAGGTGGTTCAGGCGGGTCTGGCAGGTGGTTTCAGTCTGTTCGGGGTGTGGTTCCGGCATCTCAGGCACATGGTTCTGGCACGTCTGAGAGGTGGTTGCGGCCGGCCCGACAGGTGTTTCCATGGTGTCCGCCAAGTGGTTCTGGCATAGCTGGCAGGTGATGTTGGCGTGACCGGCAGGTGGTTCCAGCCAGCCTGGCAGGTGATTCCGAAGTGTTCACCAAATGGTTGTGGCGTAGCCGGCAGGTGATTTTGGCGTGTCCAGCAGGTGGTTTTGGCGAGTCGAGCAGGTGGTTCTGGCGTGCTCGGCAGGTGCTTCCGGTGTCATTGGCATGTGGTTCCGTCATGTTGAGAGGTGGTTCCGCCATGCCCGGCAGGTGATTCCGGAGTGTTCGCCAAGTGGTTCTGGCGTAGCCGGCAGGTGATTTTGCATGGCCGGCAATGGTTCCGGCGAGTCGAGCCGGTGGTTCGGGCATGTCTGGCAGGTGGTTCCTGCATTCCCGGCAGGTGATTCCGGAGTGTCCGGCATGTGGTTCTGGCACCTCTGAGAGGTGGTTCCGGCATGCCCGGCAGGTGATACCGGAGTGTTCGCCAAGTGGTTCTGGCGTAGCCGGCAGGTGATTTTGCATGTCCGGCAATGGTTCCGGAGAGTCGAGCCAGTGGTTCCGGAATGTCCGGCAGGTGGTTCCGGCATGTCCGGCTGTTGGTTCCGACATGTCCAGCAGGTGGTTCCGGCATGCTCGGCCGGTGATGCCGGAGTGTCCGGCATGTGGTTCTGGCACCTCTGAGAGGTGGTTCCGGCATGCCCGGCAGGTGATACCGGAGTATCCGGCATTTGGTTCTGGCACCTCTGAGAGGTGGTTCCAGAATGCCTGGCATGTGATTCCGGAGTGTCTGCCGAGTGTTTCTGGCGTAGCCGGCAGTTGATTTTGGCGTGTCCACTAGGTGGTTCTGGTGAGTGGATCAGCTGGTTCCGGCATACTCGGCAGGTTGTACCGGTGTGTCCAGAACATGGTTCTGGCAAGTCTGAGAGGTGGTTCCGGTATGCCCGACAGGTGATTCCGGAGCGTCCGCCAAGTGTTTCTGGCGTACCCGGCAGGTGATTTTGGCATGTCCGACAGGTGTTTCCTGGGAGTCGAGCAGGTGGCTCAGGCATGCTCAGCTGGTGCTTCCGGCGTCTCTGGCACGTGGTTCTGGTGTGTCTGAGAGCTGGTTCTGGCATGTCCGGCAGATGATTCCGGAGTGTCCACCAAGTGGTTCTTGTATACCTGGCAGGTGATTTTGGCGTGTCAGGAAGGTGGTTCCGGCTAGTTGAGCAGGTGGATCAGGCGTGCTCGCCAGGGGGTTCAGGCGGGTCTGGCAGGTGGTTTCGGTCTGTTCGGGGAGTGGTTCCGGCATCTCAGGCACATGGTTCTGGCACCTCTGAGAGGTGGTTGCGGCCAGCCCGACAGGTGTTTCCGGAGTGTCCGACAAGTGGTTCTGGCGTAGCTGAAAGGTGATGTTGGCGTGACCGGCAGGTGGTTGCAGCCAGCCCCGCAGGTGATTCCGGAGTGTCTGCCGAGTGGTTCTGGCGTAGCCGGCAGGTGATTTTGGCGTGTCCAGCAGGTGGTTCCGGCGAGCTCGGCAGGTGGTACCGGCGTGTCCGGAACATGGTTCTGGCACGTCTGAGAGATGGTTCCGGCATGCCCGGCAGGTGATTCCGGAGTGTTCGCCAAGTGGTTCTGGTGTAGCCGGCAGGTGATTTTGCATGGCCGGCAATGGTTCCGGCGAGTCGAGCCGGTGGTTCCGGCATGCCCGGCAGGTGATTCCGGAGTGTCCGTCATGTGGTTCTGGCACCTCTGAGAGGTGGTTCCGGCATGCCCGGCAGGTGATTCCGGAGTGTTCGCCAAGTGGTTCTGGCGTAGCCGGCAGGTCATTTTGCATGTCCGGCGGTGGTTCCGGCGAGTCGAGCCGGTGGTTCCGGCGTAGCCGGCGGTTGCTCTTGTCGTGTCCACTAGGTGGTTCTGGGGAGTGGATCAGCTGGTTCCGGCATGCCCGGCAGGTGATACCGGAGTGTCCGGCATTTGGTTCTGGCACCTCTGAGAGGTGGTTCCGGAATGCCTGGCATGTGATTCCGGAGTATCTGCCGAGTGCTTCTGGCGTAGCCGGCAGTTGATTTTGGCGTCTCCACTAGGTGGTTCTGGGGAGTGGATCAGCTGGTTCCGGCTTACTCGGCAGGTGGTACCGGCGTGTCCAGAACATGGTTCTGGCAAGTCTGAGAGGTGGTTCCGGCACGCCCGACAGGTGATTCCGGAGCGTCCGCCAAGTGTTTCTGGCGTACCCGGCAGGTGATTTTGGCATGTCCGACAGGTGTTTCTTGGGAGTCGAGCAGGTGGCTCAGGCATGCTCAGCTGGTGCTTCAGGCGTCTCTGGCACGTGGTTCAGGTGTGTCTGAGAGCTGGTTCTGGCATGTCCGGCAGATGATTCCGGAGTGTCCAACAAGTGGTTCTGGTATACCTGGCAGGTGATTTTGGCGTGTCAGGAAGGTGGTTCCGGGTAGTTGAGCAGGTGGATCAGGCGTGCTCGCCAGGGGGTTCAGGCGGGTCTGGCAGGTGGTTTCGGTCTGTTCGGGGAGTGGTTCCGGCATCTCAGGCACATGGTTCTGGCACGTCTGAGAGGTGGTTCCGGCCGGCCCGACAGGTGTTTACGGAGTGTCTGCCAAGTGGTTCTGGCGTAGCTGAAAGGTGATGTTGGCGTGACCGGCAGGTGGTTCCAGCCAGCCCCGCAGGTGATTCCGGAGTGTCTGCCGAGTGGTTCTGGCGTAGCCGGCAGGTGATTTTGGCGTGTCCAGCAGGTGGTTCCGGCGAGCTCGGCAGTTGGTACCGGCGTGTCCGGAACATGGTTCTGGCACGTCTGAGAGATGGTTCCGGCATGCACGGCAGGTGATTCCGGAGTGTCCGGCAGCGGTTCTGGCACTTCTGAGGGATGGTTCCGGCATGCCCGGCAGGTGGTTCCGGAGTGTCTGCCGAGTGGTTCTGGCGTGACCGGCACGAGGTTCTGGCACATCTGAGAGTTGGTTCTGGCATGCCCGACAGGTGATTACGGAGTGTCCGCCACGTGGTTCTGGCGTACCAGGCAGGTGATTTTGGCGTGTCTGGCAGGTGTTTCTTGCAAGTCGAGCATTTGGCTCAGGCATGCTCAGCAGGTGCTTCCGGCGTGTCTGGCACGTGGTTCTGGTGTGTCTGAGAGCTGGTTCTGGCATCTCCGGCAGATGATTCCGGAGTGTCCACCAAGTGGTTCTGGTATAATTGGCAGGTGATTTTGGCATGTCAGGAAGGTGGTTCCGGCTAGTTGAGCAGGTGGATCAGGCGTGCTCGCCAGGGGGTTCAGGCGGGTCTGGCAGGTGGTTTCGATCTGTCGGGGAGTGGTTCCGGCATCTCAGGCTCATGGTTCTGGCACGTCTGAGAGGTGGTTCCGGCCGGCCCGACAGGTGTTTCCATGGTGTCCGCCAAGTGGTTCTGGCATAGCTGGCAGGTGATGTTGGCGTGACCGGCAGGTGGTTCCAGACAGGCCGGCATGTGATTCCGGAGTGTCTGCCGAGTGGTTCTGGCGTAGCCGGCAGGTGATTTTGGCGTGTCCAGCAGGTGGTTCCGGCGAGCTCGGCAGGTGGTACCGGCGTGTCCGGAACATGGTTCTGGCACCTCTGAGAGATGGTTCCGGCATGCCTGGCAGGTGAACCCGGAGTGTCCGGCATGTGGTTCTGGCACCTCTGAGAGGTGGTCCCTGCCGGCTCGACATGTGTTTCCGGAGTGTCCGCCAAGTGGTTCTGGCGTAGCTGAAAGGTGCTGTTGGCGTGACCGGCAGGTGGTTCCAGCCAGCCCGGCAGGTGATTCCGGAGTGTCTGCCGAGTGGTTCTGGCATAGCTGACAGGTGATTTTGGCGTGTCCAGCGGGTGGTTTTGGCGAGTCGAGCAGGTGGTTCTGGCGTGCTCGCCAGGTGCTTCCGGGGTCATTGGCATGTGGTTCCGGCATGTCTGAGAGGTGGTTCCGCCATGCCCGGCAGGTGATTCCGGAGAGTTCGCCAAGTGGTTCTGGTGTAGCCGGCAGGTGATTTTGCATGTCCAGCAATGGTTCCGGCGAGTCGAGCCGGTGGTTCCGGCATGTCCAGCAGGTCGCTCCGGCATGCCCGGCAGGTGATTCCGGAGTGTCCGGCATGTGGTTCTGACACCTCTGAGAGGTAGTTCCGGCATGCCCGGCAGGTGATACCGGAGTGTCCGGCATTTGGTTCTGGCACCTCTGAGAGGTGGTTCCGGAATGCCTGGCATGTGATTCCGTAGTATCTGCCGAGTGCTTCTGGCGTAGCCGGCAGTTGATTTTGGCGTGTCCACTAGGTGGTTCTGGGGAGTGGATCAGCTGGTTCCGGCTTACTCGGCAGGTGGTATCGGCGTGTCCAGAACATGGTTCTGGCAAGTCTGAGAGGTGGTTCCGGCACGCCCGACAGGTGATTCCGGAGCGTCCGCCAAGTGTTTCTGGCGTACCCGGCAGGTGATTTTGGCATGTCCGACAGGTGTTTCTTGGGAGTCGAGCAGGTGGCTCAGGCATGCTCAGCTGGTGCTTCAGGCGTCTCTGGCACGTGGTTCAGGTGTGTCTGAGAGCTGGTTCTGGCATGTCCGGCAGATGATTCCGGAGTGTCCACCAAGTGGTTCTGGTATACCTGGCAGGTGATTTTGGCGTGTCAGGAAGGTGGTTCCGGGTAGTTGAGCAGGTGGATCAGGCGTGCTCGCCAGGGGGTTCAGGCGGGTCTGGCAGGTGGTTTCGGTCTGTTCGGGGAGTGTTTCCGGCATCTGAGGCACATGGTTCTGGCACGTCTGAGAGGTGGTTCCGGCCGGCTCAACAGGTGTTTCCGGAGTGTCCGCCAATTGGTTCTGGCGTAGCTGAAAGGTGATGTTGGCGTGACCGGCAGGTGGTTCCAGCCGGCCCGGCAGGTGATTCCGGAGTGTCTGCCGAGTGGTTCTGGCGTACCAGGCAGCTGATTTTGGCGTGTCCAGCAGGTGGTTCCGGCGAGATCGGCAGGTGGTACCAGTGTGTCTGGAACATGCTTCTGGCACGTCTGAGAGATGGTTCCGGCATGCCCGGCATTTGATTCCGGAGTGTCCACCATGTGGTTCTGGTATACCTGGCAGGTGATTTTGGCGTGTCAGGAAGTTGGTTCCGGCTAGTTGAGCAGGTGGTTCAGGCGGGTCTGGCAGGTGGTTTCGGTCTGTTCGGGGTGTGGTTCCGGCATCTCAGGCACATGGTTCTGGCACGTCTGATATGTGGTTCCGGCCGGCCCGACAGGTGTTTCCATGGTGTCCGCCAAGTGGTTCTGGCATAGCTGGCAGGTGATGTTGGCGTGACCGGCAGGTGGTTCCAGCCAGCCCGGCAGGTGATTCCGAAGAGTTCACCAAATGGTTGTGGCGTAGCCGGCAGGTGATTTTGGCGTGTCCAGCAGGTGGTTTTGGCGAGTCGATCAGGTGGTTCTGGCGTTCTCGGCAGGTGCTTCCGGTGTCATTGGCATGTGGTTCCGGCATGTCTGAGAGGTGGTTCCGGCATGCCCGGCAGGTGGTTCTGGAGAGTCTGCCGAGTGGTTCTGGAGCCAGCCCGGCAGGTGATTCCGAAGAGTTCACCAAATGGTTGTGGCTTAGCCGGCAGGTTATTTTGGCGTGTCAGGAAGGGGGTTCCAGCTAGTTGAGCAGGTGGATCAGGCGTGCTCGCCAGTGGGTTCAGGCGGGTCTGCCAGGTGGTTTCGGTCTGTTCGGGGAGTGGTTAAATCTTCTTAGGCACATGGTTCTGGCACGTCTGAGAGGTGTTTCCGGCAGGCCGGTGAGGTGTTTCCGGAGTGTCCGCCAAGTGGTTCTGGCGTAGCTGAAAGGTGATTTTGGCGTGTCCAGAGGGGGTTCTGGCCAGCTCGGCAGGTTGTACCGGCGTGTCCGGAACATGGTTCTGGCACGTCTGAGAGATGGTTCCGTCATGCCCGGCAGGTGATTCCGGAGTGTCCGGCATGTGGTTCTGGCACCTCTGAGAGGTGGTTCCGGCATGCCCGGCAGGTGGTTCCGGAGTGTCTGCCGAGTGGTTCAGGCGTAGTG
The DNA here is from genome assembly GCF_041296265.1 of Equus caballus. NCBI lineage: Eukaryota > Metazoa > Chordata > Mammalia > Perissodactyla > Equidae > Equus > Equus caballus. The sequence goes on from NW_027222395.1 coordinate 5,793,767, forward strand.
GGCAGGTGATTCTGGCGTGTCCAGCAGGTGGTTCTGGGGAGTGGATCAGGTGGTTCCGGCATACTCTGCAGGTGGTACCGGCGTGTCCAGAACATGGTTCTTGCAAGTCTGAGAGGTGGTTCCGGCATGCCCGACAGGTGGTTCCGGAGTGTTCGCCAAGTGGTTCTGGCGTGGCAGGCAGGTCATTTTGCATGTCCAGCGGTGGTTCCGGCGAGTCGAGCCGGTGGTTCCGGCGTGTCCGGCAGGTGGTTCTGGCGTGACCGGCACGAGTTTCTGGCACGTCTGAGAGTTGGTTCCGGCATGCCCGACAGGTGATTCCGGAGTGTCTGCCACATGGTTCTGGCGTACCCGGCAGGTGATTTTAGCGTGTCAGGTAGGTTGTTCCAGCGAGTGTAGTAAGTGGTTCCGGCGTGCTCGCTAGGTGGTTCAGGCGGGTCTGGCAGGTGGTTTCAGTCTGTTCGGGGTGTGGTTCCGGCATCTCAGGCACATGGTTCTGGCACGTCTGAGAGGTGGTTGCGGCCGGCCCGACAGGTGTTTCCATGGTGTCCGCCAAGTGGTTCTGGCATAGCTGGCAGGTGATGTTGGCGTGACCGGCAGGTGGTTCCAGCCAGCCTGGCAGGTGATTCCGAAGTGTTCACCAAATGGTTGTGGCGTAGCCGGCAGGTGATTTTGGCGTGTCCAGCAGGTGGTTTTGGCGAGTCGAGCAGGTGGTTCTGGCGTGCTCGGCAGGTGCTTCCGGTGTCATTGGCATGTGGTTCCGTCATGTTGAGAGGTGGTTCCGCCATGCCCGGCAGGTGATTCCGGAGTGTTCGCCAAGTGGTTCTGGCGTAGCCGGCAGGTGATTTTGCATGGCCGGCAATGGTTCCGGCGAGTCGAGCCGGTGGTTCGGGCATGTCTGGCAGGTGGTTCCTGCATTCCCGGCAGGTGATTCCGGAGTGTCCGGCATGTGGTTCTGGCACCTCTGAGAGGTGGTTCCGGCATGCCCGGCAGGTGATACCGGAGTGTTCGCCAAGTGGTTCTGGCGTAGCCGGCAGGTGATTTTGCATGTCCGGCAATGGTTCCGGAGAGTCGAGCCAGTGGTTCCGGAATGTCCGGCAGGTGGTTCCGGCATGTCCGGCTGTTGGTTCCGACATGTCCAGCAGGTGGTTCCGGCATGCTCGGCCGGTGATGCCGGAGTGTCCGGCATGTGGTTCTGGCACCTCTGAGAGGTGGTTCCGGCATGCCCGGCAGGTGATACCGGAGTATCCGGCATTTGGTTCTGGCACCTCTGAGAGGTGGTTCCAGAATGCCTGGCATGTGATTCCGGAGTGTCTGCCGAGTGTTTCTGGCGTAGCCGGCAGTTGATTTTGGCGTGTCCACTAGGTGGTTCTGGTGAGTGGATCAGCTGGTTCCGGCATACTCGGCAGGTTGTACCGGTGTGTCCAGAACATGGTTCTGGCAAGTCTGAGAGGTGGTTCCGGTATGCCCGACAGGTGATTCCGGAGCGTCCGCCAAGTGTTTCTGGCGTACCCGGCAGGTGATTTTGGCATGTCCGACAGGTGTTTCCTGGGAGTCGAGCAGGTGGCTCAGGCATGCTCAGCTGGTGCTTCCGGCGTCTCTGGCACGTGGTTCTGGTGTGTCTGAGAGCTGGTTCTGGCATGTCCGGCAGATGATTCCGGAGTGTCCACCAAGTGGTTCTTGTATACCTGGCAGGTGATTTTGGCGTGTCAGGAAGGTGGTTCCGGCTAGTTGAGCAGGTGGATCAGGCGTGCTCGCCAGGGGGTTCAGGCGGGTCTGGCAGGTGGTTTCGGTCTGTTCGGGGAGTGGTTCCGGCATCTCAGGCACATGGTTCTGGCACCTCTGAGAGGTGGTTGCGGCCAGCCCGACAGGTGTTTCCGGAGTGTCCGACAAGTGGTTCTGGCGTAGCTGAAAGGTGATGTTGGCGTGACCGGCAGGTGGTTGCAGCCAGCCCCGCAGGTGATTCCGGAGTGTCTGCCGAGTGGTTCTGGCGTAGCCGGCAGGTGATTTTGGCGTGTCCAGCAGGTGGTTCCGGCGAGCTCGGCAGGTGGTACCGGCGTGTCCGGAACATGGTTCTGGCACGTCTGAGAGATGGTTCCGGCATGCCCGGCAGGTGATTCCGGAGTGTTCGCCAAGTGGTTCTGGTGTAGCCGGCAGGTGATTTTGCATGGCCGGCAATGGTTCCGGCGAGTCGAGCCGGTGGTTCCGGCATGCCCGGCAGGTGATTCCGGAGTGTCCGTCATGTGGTTCTGGCACCTCTGAGAGGTGGTTCCGGCATGCCCGGCAGGTGATACCGGAGTGTTCGCCAAGTGGTTCTGGTGTAGCCGGCAGGTGATTTTGCATGTCCGGCAATGGTTCCGGCGAGTCGACCCATGGTTCCGGAATGTCCGGCAGGTGGATCCGGCATGTCCGGCAGGTGGTTACGGCATGTCCAGCACGTGGTTCCAGCATGCCCGGCAGGTGATTCCGGAGTGTCCGGCATGTGGTTCTGGCACCTCTGAGAGGTGGTTCCGGCATGCCCGGCAGGTGATACCGGAGTGTCCGGCATTTGGTTGTGGCACCTCTGAGAGGTGGTTCCGGAATGCCTGGCATGTGATTCCGGAGTGTCTGCCGAGTGGTTCTGGCGTAGCCGGCAGTTGATTTTGGCGTGTCCACTAGGTGGTTCTGGGGAGTGGATCAGCTGGTTCCGGGATGCCCGGCAGGTGATTCCGCAGTCCCCGGCAATTCGTCCTGGCACCTCTGAGAGGTGGTTCCGGCATGCCCGACAGGTGATTCCGGAGTGTTCGCCAAGTGGTTCTGGCGTAGCCGGCAGGTCATTTTGCATGTCCGGCGGTGGTTCCGGCGAGTCGAGCCGGTGGTTCCGGCGTAGCCGGCGGTTGCTCTTGTCGTGTCCACTAGGTGGTTCTGGGGAGTGGATCAGCTGGTTCCGGCATGCCCGGCAGGTGATACCGGAGTGTCCGGCATTTGGTTCTGGCACCTCTGAGAGGTGGTTCCGGAATGCCTGGCATGTGATTCCGGAGTATCTGCCGAGTGCTTCTGGCGTAGCCGGCAGTTGATTTTGGCGTCTCCACTAGGTGGTTCTGGGGAGTGGATCAGCTGGTTCCGGCTTACTCGGCAGGTGGTACCGGCGTGTCCAGAACATGGTTCTGGCAAGTCTGAGAGGTGGTTCCGGCACGCCCGACAGGTGATTCCGGAGCGTCCGCCAAGTGTTTCTGGCGTACCCGGCAGGTGATTTTGGCATGTCCGACAGGTGTTTCTTGGGAGTCGAGCAGGTGGCTCAGGCATGCTCAGCTGGTGCTTCAGGCGTCTCTGGCACGTGGTTCAGGTGTGTCTGAGAGCTGGTTCTGGCATGTCCGGCAGATGATTCCGGAGTGTCCAACAAGTGGTTCTGGTATACCTGGCAGGTGATTTTGGCGTGTCAGGAAGGTGGTTCCGGCTAGTTGAGCAGGTGGATCAGGCGTGCTCGCCAGGGTGTTCATGCGGGTCTGGCAGGTGGTTTCGGTCTGTTCGGGGAGTGGTTCCGGCATCTCAGGCACATGGTTCTGGCACGTCTGAGAGGTGGTTCCGGCCGGCCCGACAGGTGTTTCCGGAGTGTCTGCCAAGTGGTTCTGGCGTAGCTGAAAGGTGATGTTGGCGTGACCGGCAGGTGGTTCCAGCCAGCCCCGCAGGTGATTCCGGAGTGTCTGCCGAGTGGTTCTGGTGTAGCCGGCAGGTGATTTTGGCGTGTCCAGCATGTGGTTCCGGCGAGCTCGGCAGGTGGTACCGGCGTGTCCGGAACATGGTTCTGGCACGTCTGAGAGATGGTTCCGGCATGCACGGCAGGTGATTCCGGAGTGTCCGGCATGCGTTTCTGGCACTTCTGAGGGATGGTTCCGGCATGCCCGGCAGGTGGTTCCGGAGTGTCTGCCGAGTGGTTCTGGCGTGTCCAACAGGTGGTTCTAGGGAGTGGATCAGGTGGTTCCGGCATACTCGGCAGGTGGTACCGGCGTGTCCGTAACATGGTTCTGGCAAGTCTGAGAGGCGGTTCCGGCATGCCCGACAGGTGATTCCGGAGTGTTCGCCAAGTGGTTCTGGCGTAGCCGGCAGGTCATTTTGCATGTCCGGCGGTGGTTCCGGTGAGTCGAGCCGGTGGTTCTGGCGTGTCCGGCAGGTGGTTCTGGCGTGACCGGCACGAGGTTCTGGCACATCTGAGAGTTGGTTCCGGCATGCCCGACAGGTGATTACGGAGTGTCCGCCACGTGGTTCTGGCGTACCAGGCAGGTGATTTTGGCGTGTCTGGCAGGTGTTTCTTGCAAGTCGAGCATTTGGCTCAGGCATGCTCAGCAGGTGCTTCCGGCGTGTCTGGCACGTGGTTCTGGTGTGTCTGAGAGCTGGTTCTGGCATCTCCGGCAGATGATTCCGGAGTGTCCACCAAGTGGTTCTGGTATAATTGGCAGGTGATTTTGGCATGTCAGGAAGGTGGTTCCGGCTAGTTGAGCAGGTCTATCAAGCGTGCTCGCCAGGGGGTTCAGGCGGGTCTGGCAGGTGGTTTCGATCTGTCGGGGAGTGGTTCCGGCATCTCAGGCTCATGGTTCTGGCACGTCTGAGAGGTGGTTCCGGCCGGCCCGACAGGTGTTTCCATGGTGTCCGCCAAGTGGTTCTGGCATAGCTGGCAGGTGATGTTGGCGTGACCGGCAGGTGGTTCCAGACAGGCCGGCATGTGATTCCGGAGTGTCTGCCGAGTGGTTCTGGCGTAGCCGGCAGGTGATTTTGGCGTGTCCAGCAGGTGGTTCCGGCGAGCTCGGCAGGTGGTACCGGCGTGTCCGGAACATGGTTCTGGCACGTCTGAGAGATGGTTCCGGCATGCCTGGCAGGTGATTCCGGAGTGTCCGGCATGTGGTTCTGGCACCTCTGAGAGGTGGTCCCTGCCGGCTCGACATGTGTTTCCGGAGTGTCCGCCAAGTGGTTCTGGCGTAGCTGAAAGGTGCTGTTGGCGTGACCGGCAGGTGGTTCCAGCCAGCCCGGCAGGTGATTCCGGAGTGTCTGCCGAGTGGTTCTGGCGTAGCTGACAGGTGATTTTGGCGTGTCCAGCGGGTGGTTTTGGCGAGTCGAGCAGGTGGTTCTGGCGTGCTCGCCAGGTGCTTCCGGGGTCATTGGCATGTGGTTCCGGCATGTCTGAGAGGTGGTTCCGCCATGCCCGGCAGGTGATTCCGGAGAGTTCGCCAAGTGGTTCTGGTGTAGCCGGCAGGTGATTTTGCATGTCCAGCAATGGTTCCGGCGAGTCGAGCCGGTGGTTCCGGCATGTCCAGCAGGTGGCTCCGGCATGCCCGGCAGGTGATGCCGGAGTGTCCGGCATGTGGTTCTGACACCTCTGAGAGGTAGTTCCGGCATGCCCGGCAGGTGATACCGGAGTGTCCGGCATTTGGTTCTGGCACCTCTGAGAGGTGGTTCCGGAATGCCTGTCATGTGATTCCGTAGTATCTGCCGAGTGCTTCTGGCGTAGCCGGCAGTTGATTTTGGCGTGTCCACTAGGTGGTTCTGGAGAGTGGATCAGCTGGTTCCGGCTTACTCGGCAGGTGGTATCGGCGTGTCCAGAACATGGTTCTGGCAAGTCTGAGAGGTGGTTCCGGCACGCCCGACAGGTGATTCCGGAGCATCCGCCAAGTGTTTCTGGCGTACCCGGCAGGTGATTTTGGCATGTCCGACAGGTGTTTCTTGGGAGTCGAGCAGGTGGCTCAGGCATGCTCAGCTGGTGCTTCCGGCGTCTCTGGCACGTGGTTCAGGTGTGTCTGAGAGCTGGTTCTGGCATGTCCGGCAGATGATTCCGGAGTGTCCACCAAGTGGTTCTGGTATACCTGGCAGGTGATTTTGGCGTGTCAGGAAGGTGGTTCCGGGTAGTTGAGCAGGTGGATCAGGCGTGCTCGCCAGGGGGTTCAGGCGGGTCTGGCAGGTGGTTTCGGTCTGTTCGGGGAGTGTTTCCGGCATCTGAGGCACATGGTTCTGGCACGTCTGAGAGGTGGTTCCGGCCGGCTCAACAGGTGTTTCCGGAGTGTCCGCCAATTGGTTCTGGCGTAGCTGAAAGGTGATGTTGGCGTGACCGGCAGGTGGTTCCAGCCGGCCCGGCAGGTGATTCCGGAGTGTCTGCCGAGTGGTTCTGGCGTACCAGGCAGCTGATTTTGGCGTGTCCAGCAGGTGGTTCCGGCGAGATCGGCAGGTGGTACCAGTGTGTCTGGAACATGCTTCTGGCACGTCTGAGAGATGGTTCCGGCATGCCCGGCATTTGATTCCGGAGTGTCCACCATGTGGTTCTAGTATACCTGGCAGGTGATTTTGGCGTGTCAGGAAGTTGGTTCCGGCTAGTTGAGCAGGTGGTTCAGGCGGGTCTCGCAGGTGGTTTCGGTCTGTTCGGGGTGTGGTTCCGGCATCTCAGGCACATGGTTCTGGCACGTCTGATATGTGGTTCCGGCCGGCCCGAAAGGTGTTTCCATGGTGTCCGCCAAGTGGTTCTGGCATAGCTGGCAGGTGATGTTGGCGTGACCGGCAGGTGGTTCCAGCCAGCCCGGCAGGTGATTCCGAAGAGTTCACCAAATGGTTGTGGCGTAGCCGGCAGGTGATTTTGGCGTGTCCAGCAGGTGGTTTTGGCGAGTCGATCAGGTGGTTCTGGCGTTCTCGGCAGGTGCTTCCGGTGTCATTGGCATGTGGTTCCGGCATGTCTGAGAGGTGGTTCCGGCATGCCCGGCAGGTGGTTCCGGAGAGTCTGCCGAGTGGTTCTGGAGCCAGCCCGGCAGGTGATTCCGAAGAGTTCACCAAATGGTTGTGGCTTAGCCGGCAGGTTATTTTGGCGTGTCAGGAAGGGGGTTCCGGCTAGTTGAGCAGGTGGATCAGGCGTGCTCGCCAGTGGGTTCAGGCGGGTCTGCCAGGTGGTTTCGGTCTGTTCGGGGAGTGGTTCCGGCATCTCAGGCACATGGTTCTGGCACGTCTGAGAGGTGTTTCCGGCCGGCCGGTGAGGTGTTTCCGGAGTGTCCGCCAAGTGGTTCTGGCGTAGCTGAAAGGTGATTTTGGCGTGTCCAGCAGGTGGTTCTGGCCAGCTCGGCAGGTGGTACCGGCGTGTCCGGAACATGGTTCTGGCACGTCTGAGAGATGGTTCCGGCATGCCCGGCAGGTGAATCCGGAGTGTCCGGCATGTGGTTCTGGCACCTCTGAGAGGTGGTTCCGGCATGCCCGGCAGGTGGTTCCGGAGTGTCTGCCGAGTGGTTCAGGCGTAGTCGGCAGGTGATTCTGGCGTGTCCAGCAGGTGGTTCTGGGGAGTGGATCAGGTGGTTCCGGCATACTCTGCAGGTGGTACCGGCGTGTCCAGAACATGGTTCTTGCAAGTCTGAGAGGTGGTTCCGGCATGCCCGACAGGTGATTCCGGAGTGTTCGCCAAGTGGTTCTGGCGTGGCAGGCAGGTCATTTTGCATGTCCAGCGGTGGTTCCGGTGAGTCCAGCCGGTGGTTCCTGCGTGTCCGGCAGGTGGTTCTGGCGTGACCGGCACGAGTTTCTGGCACGTCTGAAAGTTGGTTCCGGCATGCCCGACAGGTGATTCGGGAGTGTCCGGCATGTGGTTCCGGCACCTCTGAGAGGTGGTTCCGGCATGCCCGGCAGGTGATTCCGGAGTGTCCGGCATGTGGTTCTGGCACCTCTGAGAGGTGGTTCCGACATGCCCGGCAGGTGGTTCCGGAGTGTCTGCCGAGTGGTTCTGGCGTAGTCGGCAGGTGATTCTGGGGTGTCCAGCAGGTGGTTCTGGGGAGTGGATCAGGTGGTTCCGGCATACTCGGCAGGTGGTACAGGCGTGTCCGGAACATGGTTCTGGCAAGTCTGAGAGGTGGTTCCGGCATGCCCGACAGGTGATTCCGGAGTGTTCGCCAAGTGGTTCTGGCGTAGCCGGCAGGTCATTTTGCATGTCCGGCGGTGGTTCCGGCGAGTCGAGCCGGTGGTTCCGGCGTATCCAGCAGGTGTTTCCGGTCTGTCCGGCAGGTGGTTCTGGCGTGACCGGCACGAGGTTCTGGCACGTCTGAGAGTTGGTTCCGGCTTGACCGACAGGTGATTCTGGAGTGTCCGCCACGTGGTTCTGGCGTACCCGGCTGGTGATTTTGGCGTGTCTGGCAGGTGTTTCTAGCAAGTCGAGCATTTTGCTCAGGCATGGTCAGCAGGTGCTTCCGGCGTGTCTGGCACGTGGTTCTGGTGTGTCTGAGAGCTGGTTCTGGCATCTCCGGCAGATGATTCCGGAGAGTCCACCAAGTGGTTCTGTCAAACCCGGCAGGTGATTTTAGCGTGTCAGGTAGGTGGTTCCGGCGAGTCGAGTAGGTGGTTCCGGCGTGCTCGGCATGTGGTTCAGGCGGGTCTGGCAGGTGGTTTCGGTCTGTTCGGGATGTGGTTCCGGCATCTCAGGCACATGGTTCTGGCACCTCTGATAGGTGGTTCCGGCCGGACCGACAGGTGTTTCCATGGTGTCCGCCAAGTGGTTCTGGCGTAGCTGGCAGGTGATGTTGGTGTGACCGGCAGGTGGTTCCAGCCAGCCCGGCAGGTGATTCCGAAGTGTCCGGCATGTGGTTCTGGCACCTCTGAGAGGTGGTTCCGGCATGCCCGGCAGGTGATACCGGAGTGTTCGCCAAGTGGTTCTGGCGTAGCCGGCAGGTGATTTTTCATGTCCGGCCATGGTTCCGGCGAGTCGAGCCGGTGGTTCCGGAATGTCCGGCAGGTGGTTCCGGCATGTCCGGCAGTTGGTTCCGACATGTCCAGCAGATGGTTCCGGCATGCTCGGCCGGTGATGCCGGAGTGTCCGGCATTTGGTTCTGGCACCTCTGAGATGTGGTTCCGGAATGCCTGGCTTGTGATTCCGGAGTATCTGCCGAGTGCTTCTGGCGTAGCCGGCAGTTATTTTTCGCGTCTCCACTAGGTGGTTCTGGGGAGTGTATCAGCTGGTTCCGGCTTACTCGGCAGGTGGTACCGGCGTGTCCAGAACATGGTTCTGGCAAGTCTGAGAGGTGGTTCCGGCACGCCCAACAGGTGATTCCGGAGCGTCCGCCAAGTGTTTCTGGTGTACCCGGCAGGTGATTTTCGCCTGTCCGACAGGTGTATCTTGCGAGTCGAGCAGGTGGCTGAGGCATGCTCAGCTGGTGCTTCCGGCGTCTCTGGCACGTGGTTCTGGTGTGTCTGAGAGCTGGTTCTGGCATCTCCGGCAGATGATTCCGGAGTGTCCACCAAGTGGTTCTGGTATAATTGGCAGGTGATTTTGGCATGTAAGGAAGGTGGTTCCGGCTAGTTGAGCAGGTGAATCAGGCGTGCTCGCCAGGGGGTTCATGCGGGTCTGGCAGGTGGTTTCGGACTGTTCTGGGAGTGGTTCCGGCATCTCAGGCTCATGGTTCTGGCACGTCTGAGAGGTGGTTCCGGCTAGCCCGATAGGTGTTTCCATGGTGTCCGCCAAGTGGTTCTGGCATAGCTGGCAGGTGATATTGGCGTGACCGGCAGGTGGTTCCAGCCAGCCCGGCAGGTGATTCCGAAGAGTTCACCAAATGGTTGTTGCCTAGCCGGCAGGTGATTTTGGCGTGTCCAGCAGGTGGTTTTGGCGAGTCGAGCAGGTGGTTCTGGCGTGCTCGGCAGGTGCTTCCGGTGTCATTGGCATGTGGTTCCGGCATGTCTGAGATGTGGTTCCGCCATGCCCGTCAGGTGATTCCAGAGTGTTCGCCAAGTGGTTCTGGCGTAGCCGGCAGGTGATTTTGCATGTCCGGCAATGGTTCCGGCGAGTCGAGCCGGTTGTTCCGGAATGTCCGGCAGGTGGTTCCGGCATGTCCGGCAGGTGGTTCCGGCATGTCCAGCACGTGGTTCCAGCATGCCCGGCAGGTGTTTCCGGAGTGTCCGGCATGTGGTTCTGGCAGCTCTGAGAGGTGGTTCCGGAATGCCTGGCCTGTGATTCCGGAGTGTCTGCCGAGTGGTTCTGGCGTAGCCGGCAGTTGATTTTGGCGTGTCCACTCGGTGGTTCTGGGGAGTGGATCAGCTGGTTCCGGCATGCCCGGCAGGTGATTCCGCAGTCCCCGTCATTTGGTCCTGGCACCTCTGAGAGGTGGTTCCGGCCTGCCAGACAGGTGATTCCGGAGTGTTCGCCAAGTGGTTCTTGCGTAGCCGGCAGGTCATTTTGCATGTCCGGCGGTGGTACCGGCGAGTCAAGCCGGTTGTTCCGGCGTAGCCGGCGGTTGCTCTTGGCGTGTCCACTAGGTGGTTCTGGGGAGTGGATCAGCTGGTTCCGGCATACTCGGCAGGTGGTACCGGCGTGTCCAGAACATGGTTTTGGCAATTTGAGAGGTGGTTCCGGCACGCCCGACAGGTGATTCCGGAGCGTCCGCCAAGTGTTTCTGGCGTACCCGGCAGGTGATTTTGGCATGTCCGACAGGTGTTTCTTGCGAGTCGAGCAGGTGGCTCAGGCATGCTCAGCTGCTGCTTCCGGCGTCTCTGGCACGTGGTTCTGGTGTGTCTGAGAGCTGGTTCTGGCATGTGCGGCAGATGATTCCGGAGTGTCCACCAAGTGGTTCTGGTATACCTGGCAGGTGATTTTGGCGTGTTAGGAAGGTCGTTCCGGCTAGTTGAGCAGGTGGATCAGGCATGCTCGCCAGGGGGTTCAGGTGGGTCTGGCAGGTGGTTTCGGTCTGTTCGGGCAGTGGTTCTGGCATCTGAGGCACATGGTTCTGGCACATCTGAGAGGTGGTTCCGGCCGGCCCGACAGGTGTTTCCGGAGAGCCCGCCAAGTGGTTCTGGAGTAGCTGAAAGGTGATGTTGGCGTGACCAGCAGGTGGTTCCAGCCAGCCCCGCAGCTGATTCCGGAGTGCCTGCCGAGTGGTTCTGGCGTAGCCGGCAGGTGATTTTGGCATGTCCAGCAGGTGGTTCCGGCGTGCTCGGCAGGTGGTACCGGCGGTTCCGGAACATGTTTCTGGCACGTGTGAGAGATGGTTCAGCATGCCCGGCAGGTGATTCCGGAGTTTCCGGCATGTGGTTCTGGCACCCCTGAGAGGTGGTCCCTGCCGGCTCTACAGGTGTTTCCGGAGTGTCCGCCAAGTGGTTCTGGCGTAGCTGAAAGGTGATGTTGGCGTGACCGGAAGGTGGTTCCAGCCAGCCCGGCAGGTGATTCCGGAGTGTCTGCCGAGTGGTTCTGGCGTACCCGGCAGGTGATGTTGGCATGTCCCACAGCTGTTTCTTGCGAGTCGAGCAGGTGGCTCAGGCATGCTCAGCTGGTGCTTCCGGCGTCTCTGGCACTTGGTTCAGGTGTGTCTGAGAGCTGGTTCGGGCATGTCCGGAAGATGATTCCGGAGTGTTCGCCAAGTGGTTCTGGCGTAGCCGGCAGGTCATTTTGCATGTCCGGCGGTGGTTCTGGCGAGTCAAGCCGGTGGTTCCGGCGTGTCCGGCAGGTGTTTCCGGTCTGTCCGGCACGTGGTTCTGGCGTGTCCGGCACGAGGTTCTGGCATGTCTGAGAGTTGGTTCCGGCATGCCCGAAAGGTGATTCCGGAGTGTGCGCCACGTGGTTCTGGCGTACCCGGCAGGTGATTTTGGCGTGTCTGGCAGGTGTTCCTTGCAAGTCGAGCATTGGCTCAGGCATGATCAGCAGGTGCTTCCGGCCTGTCCGGCCCGTGGTTCTGGTGTTTCTGAGAGCTGGTTCTGGCATGTCCGGCAGATGATTCCGGAGTGTCCACCAAGTGGTTGTGGCATACCCGGCAGGTGATTTTAGCGTGTCAGGTAGGTGGTTCCGGCGAGTCGAGTAGGTGGTTCCGGCGTGCTCGGCAGGTGGTTCAGGCGGGTCTGGCAGGTGGTTTCGGTCTGTTCGGTGTGTGGTTCCGGCATCTCAGGCACATGGTTCTGGCACGTCTGATAGGTGGTTCCGGCCGGCCCGACATGTGTTTCCATGGTGTCCGCCAAGTGGTTCTGGCATAGCTGGCAGGTGATGTTGGCGTGACTGGCAGGTGGTTCCTGCCAGCCCTGCAGGTGATTCTGGAGTGTCTGCCGAGTGGTTGTGGAGACAGCCCGGCAGGTGATTCCGAAGAGTTCACCAAATGGTTGTGGCGTAGCCGGAAGGTTATTTTGGCGTGTCAGGAAGTTGGTTCCGGCTAGTTGAGCAGGTGGATCAGGCGTGCTCGCCAGGGAGTTCAGTCGGGTCTGGCAGGTGGTTTCGGTCTGTTCGGGGAGTGGTTCCGGCATCTCAGGCACATGGTTCTGGCACGTCTGAGAGGTGGTTCCGGCCGGCCGGAGAGGTGTTTCCGGAGTGTCCGCCAAGTGGTTCTGGCGTAGCTGAGAGGTGATGTTGGCGTGACCGGCAGGTGGTTCCAGCCAGCCCGGCAGGTGATTCCGATGTGTTCACCAAATGGTTGTGGCGTAGCCGGCAGGTGATTTTGGCGTGTCCAGCAGGTGGTTTTGGCGAGTCGAGCAGGTGGTTCTGGCGTGCTCGGCAGGTGCTTCCGGTGTCATTGGCATGTGGTTCCGGGATGTCTGTGACGTGCTTCCGCCATGCCCGGCAGGTGATTCCGGAGTGTTCCCCAAGTGGTTCAGGCATAGCCGGCAGGTGATTTTGCATGTCTGGCAATGGTTCCGGCGAGTCGAGCCTGTGGTTCCGGCATGTCTGGTAGGTGGTTCCGGCATGCCCGGCAGGTGATTCCGGAGTGTCCGCCAAGTGATTCTGGCGTAGCTGAAAGGTGATGTTGGCGTGACCGGCAGGTGGTTCCAGCCAGCCCGGCAGGTGATTCCGGAGTGTCTGCCGTGAGGTTCTGGCGTAGCTGAAAGGTGATGTTGGCATGACCGGCAGGTGGTTCCAGCAAGCCCGGCAGGTGATTCCGAAGAGTTCACCAAATGGTTGTGGCGTAGCCGGCAGGTGATTTTTTTGTGTCCAGCGGGTGGTTTTGGCGAGTCGAGCAGGTGGTTCTGGCGTGCTCGGCAGGTGCTTCCGGTGTCATTGGCATGTGGTTCCGGCATGTCTGAGAGGTGGTTCCGCAAGGCCCGGCAGGTGATTCCGGAGTGTCCGGCATGTGGTTCTGGCACCTCTGAGACGTGGTTCCGGCATGCCCGGCAGGTGATACCAGAGTGTCCGGCATTTGGTTCTGGCACCTCTGAGAGGTTGTTCCGGAATGCCTGGCATGTGATTCCGGAGTGTCTGCCGAGTGGTTCTGGCGTAGCCGGCAGTTGATTTTGGCGTGTCCACTAGGTGGTTCTGGTGAGTGGATCAGCTGGTTCCGGCATACTCGGCAGGTGGTACCGGCGTGTCCAGAACATGGTTCTGGCAAGTCTGAGAGGTGGTTCCGGCACGCCCGACAGGTGATTCCGGAGCGTCCGCCATGTGTTTCTGGCGTACCCGGCAGGTGATTTTGGCATGTCCGACAGGTGTTTCTTGCGAGTCGAGCAGGTGGCTGATGCATGCTCAGCTGGTGCTTCCGGCGTCTCTGGCACGTGGTTCTGGTGTGTCTGAGAGCTGGTTCTGGCATGTCCGGCAGATGATTCCGGAGTGTCCACCAAGTGGTTCTGGTATACCTGGCAGGTGATTTTGGCGTGTCAGGAAGGTGGTTCCGGCTAGTTGAGCAGGTGGATCAGGTGTGCTCGCCGGGGGGTTCAGGCGGGTCTGGCAGGTGGTTTCGGTCTGTTCGGGGTGTGGTTCCGGCATCTCAGGCACATGGTTCTAGCACGTCTGAGAGGTGGTTGCGGCCGGCCCGACAGGTGTTTCCGGAGTGTCCGCCAAGTGGTTCTGGCGTAGCTGAAAGGTGATGTTGGCGTGACCGGCAGGTGGTTCCAGCCAGCCTGGCAGGTGATTCCGGAGTGTCTGCCGAGTGGTTCTGGCGTAGCCGGCATGTGATTTTGGCGTGTCCAGCGTGTGGTTTTGGCGAGTTGAGCAGGTGGTTCTGGCATGCTCGGCAGGTGCTTCCGGTGTCATTGACATGTGATTCCGGCATGTTTGACAGGTGGTTCCGCCATGCCCGGCAGGTGATTCCGGAGTGTTGGCCAAGTGGTTCTGGCGTAGCCGGCAGGTGATTTTGCATGTCCGGCAATGGTTCCGGCGAGTCGAGCCGGTGGTTCCGGCATGTCCGGCAGGTGGTTCCGGCATGCCCGGCACGTGATTCCGGAGTGTCCGGCATGTGGTTCTGGCACCTCTGAGAGGTGGTTCCGGCATGCCCGGCAGGTGACACCGGAGTGTCCAGCATTTCGTTCTGGCACCTGTGAGAGGTGGTTCCGGAATGCCCGGCATGTGATTCCGGAGTGTCTGCCGAGTGGTTCTGGCGTAGCCGGCAGGTGGTTTTAGCGAGTCGAGCAGGTGGTTCTGGCGTGCTCGGCAGGTGCTTCCAGTGTCATTGCCATGTGGTTCCAGAATGTCTGAGAGGTGGTTCCGCCATGCCCGGCAGGTGATTCCGGAGTGTTCGCCAAGTAGTTCTGGTGTAGCCGTCAGGTTATTTTGCATGTCCGGCAATGGTTCTAGCGAGTCGAGCCGGTGGTTCCGGCATGTCCGGCAGGTGATTCCGGCATGTACAGCAGGTGGTTCCGGCATGCCCGGCAGGTGATTCCGCAGTGTCTGGCATGTGGTTCTGGCACCTCAGAGAGGTGGTTCCGGAATGCCTGGCATGTGATTCCAGAGTGTCCGGCATTTGGTTCTGGCACCTCTGAGAGGTGTTTCCGGAATGCCAGGCATGTGATTCCGGAGTGTCTGCCGAGTGGTTCTGGCGTAGCCGGCAGTTGATTTCGGCGTGTCCACTAGGTGGTTCTGGGGAGTGGATCAGCTGGTTCCGGCATACTCGGCTGGTGGTACCGGCGTGTCCCGAACATGGTTCTGGCAAGTCTGAGAGGTGGTTCCGGCATGCCCGACAGGTGATTCCGGAGTGTTCGCCAAGTGGTTCTGGCGTAGCCGGCAGGTCATTTTGCATGTCCGACGGTGGTTCCGGCGAGTCGAGCCGGTGGTTCCGGCGTGTCCGGCAGGTGGTTCTGGCATGACCGGCACGTGGTTCTGGTGTGTCTGAGAGCTGGTTCTGGCATGTCCAGCAGACGATTCCGGAGTGTCCACCAAGTGGTTGTGGCATACCCGGCAGGTGGTTTTAGCGTGTCAGGTAGGTGGTTCCAGCGAGTCGAGTAGGTGGTTCCGGCGTGCTCGGCAGGTGGTTCAGGCGGGTCTGGCAGGTGGTTTCGGTCTGTTCGGGGAGTGGTTCTGGCATCTCAGGCACATGGTTCTGGCACGTCTGAGAGGTGGTTCCGGCCGGCCCGACAGGTGTTTCCATGGTGTCTGCCAAGTGATTCTGGCATAGCTGGCAGGTGATGTTGGCGTGACCGGCAGGTGGTTCCAGCCAGCCCGGCAGGTGATTCCGAAGTGTTCACCAAATGGTTGTGGCGTAGCCGGCAGGTGATTTTGGCGTGTCCAGCAGGTGGTTTTGGCGAGTCGAGCAGGTGGTTCTGGCGTGCTCGGCAGGTGCTTCCGGTGTCATTGGCATGTGGTTCCGGCATGTCTGTGAGGTGCTTCCGCCATGCCCGGCAGGTGATTCCGGAGTGTTCCCCAAGTGGTTCAGGCATAGCCGGCAGATGATTTTGCATGTCCGGCAATGGTTCCGGCGAGTCGAGCCGGTGGTTCCGGCATGTCCGGCAGGTGGATCCGGCATATCCGGCAGGTGCTTCCGGCGTGTCTGGCACGTGGTTCTTGTGTGTGTGAGAGCTGGTTCTGGCATGTCCGGCAGATGATTCCGGAGTGTCCACCAAGTGGTTGTGGCATACCCGGCAGGTGATTTTAGCGTGTCTGGTAGGTGGTTCCAGCGAGTCGAGTAGGTGGTTCCGGCCTGCCCGGCAGGTGGTTCAGGCGGGTCAGGCAGGTGGTTTCGGTCTGTTCGGGGTGTGGTTCCGGCATCTCAGGCACATGGTTCTCGCACGTCTGAGAGGTGGTTCCGGCCGGCCCGACAGGTGTTTCCGGAGTGTCCGCCAAGTGCTTCCGGCGTAGCTGAAAGGTGATGTTAGCGTGACGGGCAGGTGGTTCCAGCCAGCCCGGCAGGTGATTCCGGAGTGTCTGCCGCGTGGTTCTGGTGTAGCCGACAGGTGATTTTGGCGTGTCCAGCAGGTGGTTCCCGCGAGCTCGGCAGGTGGTACCGGCCTGTCCGGAACATGGTTCTGGCACGTCTGAGAGATGGTTCCAGCAACCCCGGCAGGTGATTCCGGAGTGTCCGGCATGTGGTTCTGGCACCTCTGAGAGGTGGTTCCGGCATGCCCGGCAGGTGATTCCGTAGTGTCTGGCATGTGGTTCTCGCACCTCTGAGAGGTGGTTCAGGCATGCCCGGCAGGTGGTTCCGGAGTGTCTGCCGAGTGGTTCTGGCATAGTCGGCAGGTGATTCTGGCATGTCCAGCAGGTGGTTCTGGGGAGTGCATCATGTGGTTCCGGCATACTCGGCAGGTCGTACCGGCGTGTCCAGAACATGGTTCTGGCAAGTCTGAGAGGCGGTTCCGGCATGCCCGACATGTGATTCCGGAGTTTTCGCCAAGTGGTTGTGGTGGAGCCGGCAGGTCATTTTGCATGTCCGGCGGTGGTTCCGGCGAGTCGAGCCGGACGTTCCAGCGTGTCCGGCAGGTGGTTCTGGCGTGACCGGAACGAGGTTCTGGCATGTCTGAGAGTTGCTTCCGGCATGCCCGACAGGAGATTCTTTAGTGTCTACCACGTGGTTCTGGCGTACCCGGCAGGTGATTTTGGCGTGTCTGGCAGGTGTTTCTTGCAAGTCGAGCATTTGGCTCAGGCATGCTCAGCTGGTGCTTCCGGCGTCTCTGGCACGTGGTTCTTGTGTGTCTGAGAGCTGGTTCTGGCATGTCCGGCAGATGATTCCGGAGTGTCCTCCAAGTGGTTCTGGTATACCTGGCAGGTGATTTTGGCGTGTCTGGAAAGTGGTTCCGGCTAGTTGAGCAGGTGGATCAGGCGTGCTCGCCAGGGGGTTCAGGCGGGTCTGGCAGGTGGTTTTGGTCTGTTCGGGGAGTGGTTCCGGCATCTCAGGCACATGGTTCTGGCACATCTGAGAGGTGGTTGCGGCCGGCCCGACAGGTGATTCCGGAGTGTCCGCCAAGTGGTTCTGGCGTAGCTGAAAGGTGATGTTGGCGTGACCGGCAGGTGGTTCCAGCCAGCCCCGCAGGTGATTCCGGAGTGTCTGCCGAGTGGTTCTGGCGTAGTCGGCAGGTGATTCTGGCGTGTCCAGCAGGTGGCTCTGGGGAGTGGATCAGGTGGTTCCAGCATACTCGGCAGGTGGTACCGTCTTGTCCGGAACATGGTTCTGGCAAGTCTGAGAGGCGGTTCCGGCATGCCCGACAGGTGATTCCGGAGTGTTCGCCAAGTGGTTCTGGCGTAGCCGGCAGGTCATTTTGCATGTCTGGCGGTGGTTCCGGCGAGTCAAGCCGGTGGTTCCGGCGTGTCCGGCAGGTGGTTCTGGCGTGACCGGCACGACGTTCTGGCACGTCTGAGAGTTGGTTCTGGCATGCCCGACAGGTGATGCCGGAGTGTCCGGCACGTGGTCCTGGCGTACCCGGCAGGTGATTTTGGCGTGTCTGGCAGGTGTTTCTTGCAAGTCGAGCATTTGGCTCAGGCATGCTCAGCAGGTGATTCGGGCGTGTCTGGCACGTCGTTCTGGTGTGTCTGAGAGCTTGTACTGGCATCTCCGGCAGATGATTCCGGAGTGTCCACCAAGTGGTTGTGGCATACCCGGCAGGTGATTTTAGCGTGTCAGGTAGGTGGTTCCAGCGAGTCGAGTAGGTGGTTCCGGCGTGCTCGACAGGTGCTTCAGGCGGGTCTGGCAGGTGGTTTCGGTCTGTTCGGGGTGTGGTTCCGGCATCTCAGGCACATGGTTCTGGCACGTCTGATAGGTGGTTCCGGCCGGCCCGACAGGTGTTTCCATGGTGTCCGCCAAGTGATTCTGGCATAGCTTGCAGGTGATGTTGGCGTGACCGGCAGGTGGTTCCAGCCAGCCCGGCATGTGATTCCGAAGTGTTCACCAAATGGTTGTGGCGTAGCCGGCAGGTGATTTTGGCGTGTCCAGAAGGTGGTTTTGGCGAGTCGGACAGGTGGTTCTCGCGTGCTCGGCAGGTGCTTCCGGTGTCATTGGCATGTGGTTCCAGCATGTCTGACAGGTGGTTCCGCCATGCCCGGAAGGTGATTCCGGAGTGTTCCCCAAGTGGTTCTGGCATAGCCGGCAGGTGATTTTGCATGTCCGGCATTGGTTCCGGCGAGTCGAGCCGGTGGTTCCGGCATGTCCGGCATGTGGTTCTGGCATGCCCGTCAGGTGATTCCGGAGTGTCCGGCATGTGGTTCTGGCACCTCTGAGAGGTGGTTCCGGCATGCCCAGCAGGTGATACCGGAGTGTTCGCCAAGTGGTTCTGGCGTAGCTGGCAGGTGATATTGCATGTCCGGCAATGGTTCCGGCGAGTCGAGCCAGTGGTTCCGGAATGTCCGGCAGGTGGTTCCGGCATGTCCGGCAGGTGGTTCCGGCATGTGTAGCACGTGGTTCCAGCATGCCCGGCAGGTGATTCCGGAGTGTCCGGCATGTGGTTCTGGCACCTCTGAGAGATAGTTCCGGCATGCCCGGTGGGTGATACCGGAGTGTCCGGCATTTGGTTGTGGCACCTCTGAGAGGTGGTTCCGGAATGCCTGGCATGTGATTCCGGAGTGTCTGCCGAGTGGTTCTGGCGTAGCCGGCAGTTGATTTTGGCGTGTCCACTAGGTGGTTCTGGGGAGTGGATCAGCTGGTTCTGGCATACTCGGCAGGTGGTACCGGCGTGTCCAGAACTTGGTTCTGGCAAGTCTGAGAGGTGGTTCCGGCACGCCCGACAGGTGAAACCGGAGCCTCCGCCAAGTGTTTCTGGCGTACCCGGCGGGTGATTTTCGCCTGTCCGACAGGTGTATCTTGCGAGTCAAGCAGGTGGCTGAGGCATGCTCAGCTGGTGCTTCTGGGGTCTCTGGCACGTGGTTCTGGTGTGTCTGAGAGCTGGTTCTGGCATGTCCGGCAGATGATTCCGGAGTGTCCACCAAGTGGTTCTGGTATACCTGCAAGGTGATTTTGGCGTGTCAGGAAGGTGGTTCCGGCTAGTTGAGCAGGTGGATCAGGCGTGCTCGACAGGGGGTTCAGGCGGGTCTGGCAGGTGGTTTCGGTCTGTTCGGGGAGTGGTTCCGGCATCTCAGGCACATGGTTCTGGCACGTCTGAGAGGTGGTTCTGGCCGGCCCGACAGGTGTTTCCGGAGTGTCCTCCAAGTGGTTCTGGCGTAGGTGAAAGGTGATGTTGGCGTGACCGACAGGTGGTTCCAGCCAGACCGGCAGGTGATTCCGGAGTGTCTGCCGAGTGGTTCTGGAGTAGCCGGCAGGTGATTTTGGCGTGTCCAGCGGGTGGTTTTGGCAAGTCAAGCAGGTGGTTCTGGCGTGCTCGGCAGGTGCTTCCGGTGTCATTGGCATGCGGTTCCGGCATGTCTGAGAGGTGGTTCCGCCATGCCCGGCAGGTGATTCCGGAGTGTTCGCCAAGTGGTTCTGGCGTAGCCGGCAGGTGATTTTGCCTGTCCGGCACTGGTTCCGGCGAGTCGAGCCGGTGGTTCTGGCATGTCCAGCAGGTGGTTCCGGTATGTCCGGCAGGTGATTCCGGATTGTCCGGCATGTGGTTTTGGCACCTCTGAGAGGTGGTTCTGGCATGCCCGACAGGTGATTCCGGAGTGTTCGCCAAGTGGTTCTGGCGTAGCCGGCAGGTCATTTTGCATGTGCGGCTGTGGTTCTGGCGACTCGAGCCGGTGGTTCCGGCGTGTCCAGCAGGTGTTTCCGGTCTGTCCGGCAGGTGGTTCTGGCGTGACCGGCACGAGGTTCTGGCACGTCTCAGAGTTGGTTCCGGCATGCCCGACAGGTTATTCCCGAGTGTCCGCCACGTGGTTGTGGCATACCCGGCAGGTGATTTTAGCGTGTCAGGTAGGTGGTTCCAGCGAGTCGTGTAGGTGGTTCCGGCGTGCTCGGCAGGGGGTTCAGGCAGGTCTGGCAGGTGGTTTCGGTCTGTTCGGGGTGTGGTTCCGGCATCTCAGGCACATGGTTCTGGCACGTCTGATAGGTGGTTCCGGCCGGCCCGACAGGTGTTTCCATGGTGTCCGCCAAGTGGTTCTGGCATAGCCGGCAGGTGATGTTGGCGTGACCGGCAAGTGGTTCCAGCCAGCCCGGCAGGTGATTCCGAAGTGTTCACCAAATGGTTGTGGCGTAGCTGGAAGGTGATTTTGGCGTGTCCAGCACGTGGTTTTGGCGAGTCGAGCAGGTGGTTCTGACGTGCTCGGCAGGTGCTTCTGGTGTCATTGGCATGTGGTTCCGGCATGTCTGAGAGGTGGTTCTGCCATGCCCGGCAGGTGATTCCGGAGTGTTCCCCAAGTGGTTCTGGCATAGCCGGCAGGTGATTTTGCATGTCCGGCCATGTTTCCGGCGAGTCGAGCCGGTGGTTCCGGCATGACCGGCAGGTGGTTCCGTCATGCCCGGCAGGTGATTCCGGAGTGTCCGGCATGTGGTTCTGGCATCTCTGAGAGGTGGTTCCGGCATGCCCGGCAGGTGATACCGGAGTGTCCGGCATTCCGTTCTGGCACCTCTGAGAGGTGGATCCGACATGCCCGGCAGGTGATACCGGAGTGTCCGGAATTTGGTTCTGGCACCTCTGAGAGGTGGTTCCGGAATGCCTGGCATGTGATTCCGGAGTGTCTGCCGAGTGGTTCTGGCGTAGCCGGCAGTTGATTTTGGCGTGTCCACTAGGTGGTTTTGGGGAGTGGATCAGCTGGTTCCGGCATACTCGGCAGGTGGTACCGGCGTGTCCAGAACATGGTTCTGGCAATTCTGAGAGGTGGTTCCGGCCGGCCGGAGAGGTGTTTCCGGAGTGTCCGCCAAGTTGTTCTGGTGTAGCTGAAAGGTGATGTTGGCGTGACCGGCAGGTGGTTCCAGCCAGCCAGGGTGGTGATTCCGGAGTGTCTGCCGTGTGGTTCTGGCGTAGCCGGCAGGTGATTTTGGCGTGTCCATAGGGTGGTTTTGGCGAGTCGAGCAGGTGGTTCTGGCGTGCTCGGCAGGTGCTTCCCGTGTCATTGGCATGTGGTTCTGGCATGTCTGAGAGGTGGTTCCGCCATGCCCGGCAGGTGATTCCGGAGTGTTCGCCAAGTGGTTCTGGCGCAGCCGGCAGGTGATTTTGCATGTCCGGCAATGGTTCCGGCGAGTCGAGCCGGTGGTTCCGGCATGTCCAGCAGTTGGTTCTGGCATGCCCGGCAGGTGATTCCGGAGTGTCAGGCATTTTGTTCTGGCACCTCTGAGAGGTGGTTGCGGTTGGCCCGACAGGTGTTTCCGGAGTGTCCGCCAAGTGGTTCTGGCGTAGCTGAAAGGTGATGTTGGCGTGACCAGCAGGTGGTTCCACCCAGCCCGGCAGGTGATTCCGGAGTTTCTGCCGTGTGGTTCTGGCGTAGCCGGCAGGTGATTTTGGTGTGTCCAGCAGGTGGTTCCGGCGAGCTCGGCAGGTGGTAGCGGCGTGTCCGGAACATGGTTCTGGCACATCTGAGAGATGGTTCCGGCATGCCTGGCAGGTGATTCCGGAGTGTCCGGCATGTGGTTCTGGCACCTCTGAGAGGTGGTTCCGGCATGCCCGGCAGGTGGTTCCGGAGTGTCTGCCGAGTGCTTCTGGCGTAGCCGGCAGGTGATTCTGGCGTCTACAGCAGGTGGTTCTGGGGTGTGGATCATGTGGTTCCAGCATACTCGGCAGGTGGTACCGGCGTGTCCGGAACATGGTTCTGGCAAGTCTGAGAGGTGGTTCTGGCATGTCCGGCAGATGATTCCGGAGTGTCCACCAAGTGGTTCTGGTATACCTGGCAGGTGATTTTGGCGTGTCCAGAAGGTCGTTTTGGCGAGTCGAGCAGGTGGTTCTCGCGTGCTCGGCAGGTGCTTCCGGTGTCATTGGCATGTGGTTCCAGCATGTCTGACAGGTGGTTCCGCCATGCCCGGAAGGTGATTCCGGAGTGTTCCCCAAGTGGTTCTGGCATAGCCGGCAGGTGATTTTGCATGTCCGGCATTGGTTCCGGCGAGTCGAGCCGGTGGTTCCGGCATGTCCGGCATGTGGTTCTGGCACCTCTGAGAGGTGCTTCCGTCATGCCCGGCAGGTGATACCGGAGTGTTCGCCAAGTGGTTCTGGCGTAGCCGGCAGGTCATTTTGCATGTCCGGCGGTGGTTCCGGCGAGTCGAGCCGGTGGTTCCGGCCTATCCAGCAGGTGTTTCCGGTCTGTCCGGAAGGTGGTTCTGGCACCTCTGATAGGTGGTTCCGGAATGCGTGGCCTGTGATTCCGGAGTGTCTGCCGAGTGGTTCTGGCGTAGCCGGCAGTTGATTTTGGCGTGTCCACCAGGTGGTTCTGGGGAGTGGATCAGCTGGTTCCGGCATACTCGGCAGGTGGTACCGGCGTGTCCAGAACATGGTTCTGGCAAGTCTGAGAGGTGGTTCCGGCACGCCCGACAGGTGATTCCGGAGCGTCCGCCAAGTGTTTCTGGCGTACCCGGCGGGTGATTTACGCCTGTCCGACAGGTGTATCTTGCGAGTCGAGCAGGTGGCTCAGGCATGCTCAGCTGGTGCTTCCGGCGTCTCTGGCACGTGGTTCTGGTGTGTCTGAGAGCTGGTTCTGGCATCTCCGGCAGATGATTCCGGAGTGTCCACCAAGCGGTTCTTGTATACCTGGCAGGTGATTTTGGCGTGTCAGGAAGGTGGTTCCGGCTAGTTGAGCAGGTGGATCAGGCGTGCTCGCCAGGGGGTTCAGGCGGGTCTGGCAGGTGGTTTTGGTCTGTTCGGGGAGTGGTTCCGGCATCTCAGGCTCATGGTTCTGGCACGTCTGAGAGGTGGTTCAGGCCGGCCCGACAGGTGTTTCCATGGTGTCCGCCAAGTGGTTCTGGCATAGCTGGCAGGTGATGGTGGCGTGACCAGCAGGTGGTTCCAGCAAGCCCGGCAGGTGATTCCGAAGAGTTCACCAAATGGTTGTGGCGTAGCCGGCAGGTGATTTTGGCGTGTCCAGCAGGTGGTTTTGGCGAGTCGAGCAGGTGGTTCTGGCGTGCTCGGCTGGTGCTTCCGGTGTCATTGGCATGTGGTAACGGCATGTCTGAGAGGTGGTTCCGGCATGCCCGGCAGGTGGTTCCGAAGAGTTCACCAAATGGTTGCGGCGTAGCAGGCAGTTGCTTTTGGCGTGTCAGGAAGGTGGTTCCGGCTAGTTGAGCAGGTGGATCAGGCGTGCTCGCCAGGGGGTTCATGCGGGTCTGGCAGGTGGTTTCGGTCTGTTCGGGGAGTGGTTCCGGCATCTCAGGCACATGGTTCTGGCACGTCTGAGAGGTGGTTCCGGCCGGCCGGAGAGGTGTTTCCGGAGTGTCCGCCAAGTGGTTCTGGCGTAGGTGAAAGGCGACGTTGGCGTGACCGGTAGGTGGTTCCAGCCAGCCCGGCAGGTGATGCCGGAGTGTCTGCCGTGTGGTTCTGGCGTAGCTGGCAGGTGATTTTGGCGTGTCCAGCAGGTGGTTCCGGCGAGATCGGCAGGTGGTACCAGCGTGTCCGGAACATGGTTCTGGCACGGCTGAGAGATGGTTCCGTCATGCCCGGCAGGTGAATCCGGAGTGTCCGGCATGTGGTTCTGGCACCTCTGAGATGTGGTTCCCCCATGCCCGGCAGGTGATTCCGGAGTGTTCGGCATGTGGTTCTGGCACCTCTGCGAGGTGGTTCCAGCATGCCCGGCAGGTGGTTCCGGAGTGTCTGCCTAGTGGTTCTGGCGTAGTCGGCAGGTGATTCTGGCGTGTACAGCAGGTGGTTCTGGGGAGTGGATCAGGTGGTTCCGGCATTCTCGGCAGGTGGTACCGGCGTGTCCGGAACATGGTTCTGGCAAGTCTGAGAGGCGGTTCCGGCATGCCCGACAGGTGATTCCGGAGTGTTCGCCAAGTGGTTCTGGCGTAGCCGGCAGGTCATTTTGCATGTCCGGCGGTGGTTCCGCGAGTCGAGCCGGTGGTTCCGGTGTGTCCGGCAGGTGGTTCTGGCGTGACCGGCACGAGGTTCTGGCACGTCTGAGAGTTGGTTCCGGCATGCCCGACAGGTGATTCCGGAGTGTCCGCCACGTGGTTCTGGCGTACCCGGCAGGTGATTTTGGCGTGTCTGGCAGGTGTTTCTTGCAAGTCGAGCATTTGGCTCAGGCATGCTCAGCAGGTGCTTCCGGCGTGTCTGGCAGGTGGTTCTGGTGTGTCTGAGAGCTGGTTCTGGCGTGTCTGGCAGATGATTCCGGAGTGTCCACCAAGTGGTTGTGGCATACCCGGCAGATGATTTTAGCGTGTCAGGTAGGTGGTTCCAGCGAGTCGAGTAGGTGGTTCCGGCGTGCTCGGCAGGTGGTTCAGGTGGGTCTGGCAGGTGGTTTCGGTCTGTTCGGGGAGTGGTTCCGGCATCTCAGGCACATGGTTCTGGCACGTATGATAGGTGGTTCCGGCCGGCCCGACAGGTGTTTCCATGGTGTCCGCCAAGTGGTTCTGGCATAGCTGGCAGGTGATGTTGGCGTGACCGGCAGGTGGTTCCAGTCAGCCCGGCATGTGATTCCGAATGTTCACCAAATGCTTGTGGAGTAGCCGGAAGTTGATTTTGGCATGTCCAGCAGGTGGTTTTGGCGAGTCGAGCAGGTGGTTCTGGCGTGCTCGGCAGGTGCTTCCTGTGTCATCGGCATGTGGTTCCGGCATGTCTGAGAGGTGGTTCCGCCATGCCCGGCAGGTGATTCCGGAGTGTTCCCCAAGTGGTTCTGGCATAGCCGGCAGGTGATTTTGCATGTCCGGCAATGGTTCCGGCGAGTCGAGCCGCTGGTTCCGGCATGTCCGGCAGGTGGTTCCGGCATGCCCGGCAGGTGATTCCGGAGTGTCCGGCATGTGGTTCTGGCACCTCTGAGAGGTGGTTCCGGCATGCCCGGCAGGTGGTTCCGGCGTGTCTGCCGAGTGGTTCTGGCGTAGTCGGCAGGTGATTGTGGCGTGTCCAGCAGGTGGTTCTGAGGAGTGGATCAGGTGGTTCCGGCATACTCTGCAGGTGGTACCGGCGTGTCCAGAACATGGTTCTGGCAAGTCTGAGAGGTGGTTCCGGCATGCCCGACAGGTGATTCCGGAGTGTTCGCCAAGTGGTTCTGGCGTAGCCGGCAGGTCATTTTGCATGTCCGGCGGTGGTTCCGCGAGTCGAGCCGGTGGTTCCGGTGTGTCCGGCAGGTGGTTCTGGCGTGACCGGCACGAGGTTCTGGCACGTCTGAGAGTTGGTTCCGGCATGCCCGACAGGTGATTCCGGAGTGTCCGCCACGTGGTTCTGGCGTACCCGGCAGGTGATTTTGGCGTGTCTGGCAGGTGTTTCTTGCAAGTCGAGCATTTGGCTCAGGCATGCTCAGCAGGTGCTTCCGGCGTGTCTGGCACGTGGTTCTGGTGTGTCTGAGAGCTGGTTCTGGCATGTCTGGCAGATGATTCCGGAGTGTCCACCAAGTGGTTGTGGCATACCCGGCAGGTGATTTTAGCGTGTCAGGTAGGTGGTTCCAGCGAGTCGAGTAGGTGGTTCCGGCGTGCTCGGCAGGTGGTTCAGGCGGGTCTGGCAGGTGGTTTCGGTCTGTTCGGGGAGTGGTTCCGGCTTCTCAGGCACATGGCTCTGGCACGTCTGATAGGTGGTTCCGGCCGGCCCGACAGGTGTTTCCATGGTGTCTGCCAAGTGGTTCTGGCATAGCAGGCAGGTGACGTTGGCGTGACCGGCAGGTGGTTCCAGCCAGCCCGGCAGGTGATTCCGAAGTTTTCGCCAAATGGTTGTGGCGTAGCCGGAATCTGATTTTTGCATGTCCAGCAGGTGGTTTTGGCGAGTCGAGCAGGTGGTTCTGGCGTGCTCGGCAGGTGCTTCCGGTGTCATTGGCATGTGGTTCCGGCATGTCTGAGAGGTGGTTCCGCCATGCCCGACAGGTGATTCCGGAGTGTTCGCCAAGTGGTTCTGGCGTAGCCGGCAGGTCATTTTGCATGTCCAGCGGTGGTTCCGGCGAGTCGAGCCGGTGGTTCCGGCGTAGCCGGCAGTTGCTCTTGGCGTGTCCACTAGGTGGTTCTGGGGAGTGGATCAGCTGGTTCCGGGATACTCGGCAGGTGGTCCCGGCGTGTCCAGAACATGGTTCTGGCAAGTCTGAGAGGTGGTTCCGGCACGCCCGACAGTGATTCCGGAGCGTCCGCCAAGTGTTTCTGGCGTACCCGGCAGGTGATTTTGGCATGTCCGACAGGTGTTTCTTGCGAGTCGAGCAGGTGGCTCAGGCATGCTCAGCTGGTGCTTCCGGCGTCTCTGGCACGTGGTTCTGGTGTGTCTGAGAGCTGGTTCTGGCATGTCCGGCAGATGATTCCGGAGTGTCCACCAAGTGGTTCTGGTATACCTGGCAGGTGATTTTGGCGTGTCAGGAAGGTGGTTCCGGCTAGTTGAGCAGGTGGATCAGGCGTGCTCGCCAGGGGGTTCATGCGGGTCTGGCAGGTGGTTTCGGTCTGTTTGGGGAGTGGTTCCGGCATCTCAGGCACATGGTTCTGGCACGTCTGAGAGGTGGTTCCGGCCGGCCGGAGAGGTGTTTCCAGAGTGTCCGCCAAGTGGTTCTGGCGTAGGTGAAAGGCGACGTTGGCGTGACCGGTAGGTGGTTCCAGCCAGCCCGAAGGTGATTCCAGAGTGTCTGCGGTGTGGTTCTGGCGTAGCTGGCAGGTGATTTTGGCGTGTCCAGCAGGTGGTTCCGGCGAGATCGGCAGGTGGTACCAGCGTGTCCGGAACATGGTTCTGGCACGGCTGAGAGATGGTTCCGTCATGCCCGGCAGGTGAATCCGGAGTGTCCGGCATGTGGTTCTGGCACCTCTGAGATGTGGTTCCCCCATGCCTGGCAGGTGATTCCGGAGTGTTCGGCATGTGGTTCTGGCACCTCTGAGAGGTGGTTCCAGCATGCCCGGCAGGTGTTTCCGGAGTGTCTGCCTAGTGGTTCTGGCGTAGTCGGCAGGTGATTCTGGCGTGTCCAGCAGGTGGTTCTGGGGAGTGGATCAGGTGGTTCCGGCATTCTCGGCAGGTGGTACCGGCGTGTCCGGAACATGGTTCTGGCAAGTCTGAGAGGCGGTTCCGGCATGCCCGACAGGTGATTCCGGAGTGTTCGCCAAGTGGTTCTGGCGTAGCCGGCAGGTCATTTTGCATGTCCGGCGGTGGTTCCGCGAGTCGAGCCGGTGGTTCCGGTGTGTCCGGCAGGTGGTTCTGGCGTGACCCACACGAGGTTCTGGCACGTCTGAGAGTTGGTTCCGGCGTGCCCGACAGGTGATTCCGGAGTGTCCGCCACGTGGTTCTGGCATACCCGGCAGGTGATTTTGGCGTGTCTGGCAGGTGTTTCTTGCAAGTCGAGCATTTGGCTCAGGCATGCTCAGCAGGTGCTTCCGGCGTGTCTGGCAGGTGGTTCTGGTGTGTCTGAGAGCTGGTTCTGGCATGTCTGGCAGATGATTCCGGAGTGTCCACCAAGTGGTTGTGGCATACCCGGCAGGTGATTTTAGTGTGTCAGGTAGGTGGTTCCAGCGAGTCGAGTAGGTGGTTCCGGCGTGCTCGGCAGGTTGTTCAGGCGGGTCTAGCAAGTGGTTTCGGTCTGTTCGGGGAGTGGTTCCGGCATCTCAGGCACATGGTTCTGGCACGTCTGATAGGTGGTTCCGGCCGGCCTGACAGGTGTTTCCATGGTGTCCGCCAAGTGGTTCTGGCATAGCTGGCAGGTGATTTTGGCGTGACCGGCAGGTGGTTCCAGACAGCCCGGCAGGTGATTCCGAAGTGTTCACCAAATGCTTGTGGAGTAGCCGGAAGTTGATTTTGGCATGTCCAGCAGGTGGTTTTGGCGAGTCGAGCAGGTGGATCTGGCGTGCTCGGCAGGTGATTCCGGTGTCATTGGCATGCGGTTCCGGCATGTCTGAGAGGTGGTTCCGCCATGCCCGGCAGGTGATTCCGGAGTGTTCGCCAAGTGGTTCTGGCGTAGCTGGCAGGTGATTTTGCATGTCCGGCAATGGTTCCGGCGAGGCGAGCCGGTGGTTCTGGAATGTCCGGCAGGTGGTTCCGGCATGTCCGGCAGGTGGTTCCGGCATGTCCAGCACGTGGTTCCAGCATGCCTGGCAGGTGATTCCGGAGTGTCCGGCATGTGGTTCTGGCACCTCTGAGAGGTGGTTCCGGCATGCCCGGCAGGTGATACCGGAGTGTCCGGCATTTGGTTCTGGCACCTCTGAGAGGTGGTTCCGGAATGCATGGCCTGTGATTCCGGAGTGTCTGCCGAGTGGTTCTGGCGTAGCCGGCAGTTGATTTTGGCGTGTCCACTATGTGGTTCTGTGGAGTGGATCAGCTGGTTCCGGCATACTCGGCAGGTGGTACCGGCGTGTCCAGAACATGGTTCTGGCAAGTCTGAGAGGTGGTTCCGGCACGCCCGACAGGTGATTCCGGAGCGTCCGCCAAGTGTTTCTGGCGTACCCGGCGGGTGATTTACGCCTGTCCGACAGGTGTATCTTGCGAGTCGAGCAGGTGGCTCAGGCATGCTCAGCTGGTGCTTCCGGCGTCTCTGGCACGTGGTTCTGGTGTGTCTGAGAGCTGGTTCTGGCATCTCAGGCAGATGATTCCGGAGTGTCCACCAAGCGGTTCTTGTATACCTGGCAGGTGATTTTGGCGTGTCAGGAAGGTGGTTCTGGCTAGTTGAGCAGGTGGATAAGGCGTGCTCGCCAGGGGGTTCAGGCGGGTCTGGCAGGTGGTTTTGGTCTGTTCGGGGAGTGGTTCCGGCATCTCAGGCTCATGGTTCTGGCACGTCTGAGAGGTGGTTCCGGCCGGCCCGACAGGTGTTTCCATGGTGTCCGCCAAGTGGTTCTGGCATAGCTGGCAGGTGATGGTGGCGTGACCAGCAGGTGGTTCCAGCAAGCCCGGCAGGTGATTCCGAAGAGTTCACCAAATGGTTGTGGCGTAGCCGGCAGGTGATTTTGGCATGTCCAGCAGGTGGTTTTGGCGAGTCGAGCAGGTGGTTCTGGCGTGCTCGGCAGGTGCTTCCGGTGTCATTGGCATGTGGTAACGGCATGTCTGAGAGGTGGTTCCGGCATGCCCGGCAGGTGGTTCCGAAGAGTTCACCAAATGGTTGCGGCGTAGCAGGCAGTTGCTTTTGGCGTGTCAGGAAGGTGGTTCCGGCTAGTTGAGCAGGTGGATCAGGCGTGCTCGCCAGGGGGTTCATGCGGGTCTGGCAGGTGGTTTCGGTCTGTTCGGGGAGTGGTTCCGGCATCTCAGGCACATGGTTCTGGCACGTCTGAGAGGTGGTTCCGGCCGGCCGGAGAGGTGTTTCCGGAGTGTCCGCCAAGTGGTTCTGGCGTAGGTGAAAGGCGACGTTGGCGTGACCGGTAGGTGGTTCCAGCCAGCCCGGCAGGTGATGCCGGAGTGTCTGCCGTGTGGTTCTGGCGTAGCTGGCAGGTGATTTTGGCGTGTCCAGCAGGTGGTTCCGGCGAGATCGGCAGGTGGTACCAGCGTGTCCGGAACATGGTTCTGGCACGGCTGAGAGATGGTTCCGTCATGCCCGGCAGGTGAATCCGGAGTGTCCGGCATGTGGTTCTGGCACCTCTGAGATGTGGTTCCCCCATGCCCGGCAGGTGATTCCGGAGTGTTCGGCATGTGGTTCTGGCACCTCTGCGAGGTGGTTCCAGCATGCCCGGCAGGTGGTTCCGGAGTGTCTGCCTAGTGGTTCTGGCGTAGTCGGCAGGTGATTCTGGCGTGTCCAGCAGGTGGTTCTGGGGAGTGGATCAGGTGGTTCCGGCATTCTCGGCAGGTGGTACCGGCGTGTCCGGAACATGGTTCTGGCAAGTCTGAGATGCGGTTCCGGCATGCCCGACAGGTGATTCCGGAGTGTTCGCCAAGTGGTTCTGGCGTAGCCGGCAGGTCATTTTGCATGTCCGGCGGTGGTTCCGCGAGTCGAGCCGGTGGTTCCGGTGTGTCCGGCAGGTGGTTCTGGCGTGACCGGCACGAGGTTCTGGCACGTCTGAGAGTTGGTTCCGGCGTGCCCGACAGGTGATTCCGGAGTGTCCGCCACGTGGTTCTGGCATACCCGGCAGGTGATTTTGGCGTGTCTGGCAGGTGTTTCTTGCAAGTCGAGCATTTGGCTCAGGCATGCTCAGCAGGTGCTTCCGGCGTGTCTGGCAGGTGGTTCTGGTGTGTCTGAGAGCTGGTTCTGGCATGTCTGGCAGATGATTCCGGAGTGTCCACCAAGTGGTTGTGGCATACCCGGCAGGTGATTTTAGCGTGTCAGGTAGGTGGTTCCAGCGAGTCGAGTAGGTGGTTCCGGCGTGCTCGGCAGGTGGTTCAGGCGGGTCTAGCAAGTGGTTTCGGTCTGTTCGGGGAGTGGTTCCGGCATCTCAGGCACATGGTTCTGGCACGTCTGATAGGTGGTTCCGGCCGGCCTGACAGGTGTTTCCATGGTGTCCGCCAAGTGGTTCTGGCATAGCTGGCAGGTGATTTTGGCGTGACCGGCAGGTGGTTCCAGACAGCCCGGCAGGTGATTCCGAAGTGTTCACCAAATGCTTGTGGAGTAGCCGGAAGTTGATTTTGGCATGTCCAGCAGGTGGTTTTGGCGAGTCGAGCAGGTGGATCTGGCGTGCTCGGCAGGTGCTTCCGGTGTCATCGGCATGTGGTTCCGGCATGTCTGAGAGGTGGTTCCGCCATGCCCGGCAGGTGATTCCGGAGTGTTCGCCAAGTGGTTCTGGCGTAGCCGGCAGGTGATTTTGCATGTCCGGCAATGGTTCCGGCGAGGCGAGCCGGTGGTTCTGGAATGTCCGGCAGGTGGTTCCGGCATGTCCGGCAGGTGGTTCCGGCATGTCCAGCACGTGGTTCCAGCATGCCTGGCAGGTGATTCCGGAGTGTCCGGCATGTGGTTCTGGCACCTCTGAGAGGTGGTTCCGGCATGCCCGGCAGGTGATACCGGAGTGTCCGGCATTTGGTTCTGGCACCTCTGAGAGGTGGTTCCGGAATGCGTGGCCTGTGATTCCGGAGTGTCTGCCGAGTGGTTCTGGCGTAGCCGGCAGTTGATTTTGGCGTGTCCACTATGTGGTTCTGTGGAGTGGATCAGCTGGTTCCGGCATACTCGGCAGGTGGTACCGGCGTGTCCAGAACATGGTTCTGGCAAGTCTGAGAGGTGGTTCCGGCACGCCCGACAGGTGATTCCGGAGCGTCCGCCAAGTGTTTCTGGCGTACCCGGCGGGTGATTTACGCCTGTCCGACAGGTGTATCTTGCGAGTCGAGCAGGTGGCTCAGGCATGCTCAGCTGGTGCTTCCGGCGTCTCTGGCACGTGGTTCTGGTGTGTCTGAGAGCTGGTTCTGGCATCTCCGGCAGATGATTCCGGAGTGTCCACCAAGCGGTTCTTGTATACCTGGCAGGTGATTTTGGCGTGTCAGGAAGGTGGTTCCGGCTAGTTGAGCAGGTGGATAAGGCGTGCTCGCCAGGGGGTTCAGGCGGGTCTGGCAGGTGGTTTTGGTCTGTTTGGGGAGTGGTTCCGGCATCTCAGGCTCATGGTTCTGGCACGTCTGAGAGGTGGTTCCGGCCGGCCCGACAGGTGTTTCCATGGTGTCCGCCAAGTGGTTCTGGCATAGCTGGCAGGTGATGGTGGCGTGACCAGCAGGTGGTTCCAGCAAGCCCGGCAGGTGATTCCGAAGAGTTCACCAAATGGTTGTGGCGTAGCCGGCAGGTGATTTTGGCGTGTCCAGCAGGTGGTTTTGGCGAGTCGAGCAGGTGGTTCTGGCGTGCTCGGCAGGTGCTTCCGGTGTCATTGGCATGTGGTAACGGCATGTCTGAGAGGTGGTTCCGGCATGCCCGGCAGGTGGTTCCGAAGAGTTCACCAAATGGTTGCGGCGTAGCAGGCAGTTACTTTTGGCGTGTCAGGAAGGTGGTTCCGGCTAGTTGAGCAGGTGGATCAGGCATGCTCGCCAGGGGGTTCAGGTGGGTCTGGCAGGTGGTTTCGGTCTGTTCGGGCAGTGGTTCTGGCATCTGAGGCACATGGTTCTGGCACATCTGAGAGGTGGTTCCGGCCGGCCCGACAGGTGTTTCCGGAGAGCCCGCCAAGTGGTTCTGGAGTAGCTGAAAGGTGATGTTGGCGTGACCAGCAGGTGGTTCCAGCCAGCCCCGCAGCTGATTCCGGAGTGCCTGCCGAGTGGTTCTGGCGTAGCCGGCAGGTGATTTTGGCATGTCCAGCAGGTGGTTCCGGCGTGCTCGGCAGGTGGTACCGGCGGTTCCGGAACATGTTTCTGGCACGTGTGAGAGATGGTTCAGCATGCCCGGCAGGTGATTCCGGAGTTTCCGGCATGTGGTTCTGGCACCCCTGAGAGGTGGTCCCTGCCGGCTCTACAGGTGTTTCCGGAGTGTCCGCCAAGTGGTTCTGGCGTAGCTGAAAGGTGATGTTGGCGTGACCGGAAGGTGGTTCCAGCCAGCCCGGCAGGTGATTCCGGAGTGTCTGCCGAGTGGTTCTGGCGTACCCGGCAGGTGATGTTGGCATGTCCCACAGCTGTTTCTTGCGAGTCGAGCAGGTGGCTCAGGCATGCTCAGCTGGTGCTTCCGGCGTCTCTGGCACTTGGTTCAGGTGTGTCTGAGAGCTGGTTCGGGCATGTCCGGAAGATGATTCCGGAGTGTTCGCCAAGTGGTTCTGGCGTAGCCGGCAGGTCATTTTGCATGTCCGGCGGTGGTTCTGGCGAGTCAAGCCGGTGGTTCCGGCGTGTCCGGCAGGTGTTTCCGGTCTGTCCGGCACGTGGTTCTGGCGTGTCCGGCACGAGGTTCTGGCATGTCTGAGAGTTGGTTCCGGCATGCCCGAAAGGTGATTCCGGAGTGTGCGCCACGTGGTTCTGGCGTACCCGGCAGGTGATTTTGGCGTGTCTGGCAGGTGTTCCTTGCAAGTCGAGCATTGGCTCAGGCATGATCAGCAGGTGCTTCCGGCCTGTCCGGCCCGTGGTTCTGGTGTTTCTGAGAGCTGGTTCTGGCATGTCCGGCAGATGATTCCGGAGTGTCCACCAAGTGGTTGTGGCATACCCGGCAGGTGATTTTAGCGTGTCAGGTAGGTGGTTCCGGCGAGTCGAGTAGGTGGTTCCGGCGTGCTCGGCAGGTGGTTCAGGCGGGTCTGGCAGGTGGTTTCGGTCTGTTCGGTGTGTGGTTCCGGCATCTCAGGCACATGGTTCTGGCACGTCTGATAGGTGGTTCCGGCCGGCCCGACATGTGTTTCCATGGTGTCCGCCAAGTGGTTCTGGCATAGCTGGCAGGTGATGTTGGCGTGACTGGCAGGTGGTTCCTGCCAGCCCTGCAGGTGATTCTGGAGTGTCTGCCGAGTGGTTGTGGAGACAGCCCGGCAGGTGATTCCGAAGAGTTCACCAAATGGTTGTGGCGTAGCCGGAAGGTTATTTTGGCGTGTCAGGAAGTTGGTTCCGGCTAGTTGAGCAGGTGGATCAGGCGTGCTCGCCAGGGAGTTCAGTCGGGTCTGGCAGGTGGTTTCGGTCTGTTCGGGGAGTGGTTCCGGCATCTCAGGCACATGGTTCTGGCACGTCTGAGAGGTGGTTCCGGCCGGCCGGAGAGGTGTTTCCGGAGTGTCCGCCAAGTGGTTCTGGCGTAGCTGAGAGGTGATGTTGGCGTGACCGGCAGGTGGTTCCAGCCAGCCCGGCAGGTGATTCCGATGTGTTCACCAAATGGTTGTGGCGTAGCCGGCAGGTGATTTTGGCGTGTCCAGCAGGTGGTTTTGGCGAGTCGAGCAGGTGGTTCTGGCGTGCTCGGCAGGTGCTTCCGGTGTCATTGGCATGTGGTTCCGGGATGTCTGTGACGTGCTTCCGCCATGCCCGGCAGGTGATTCCGGAGTGTTCCCCAAGTGGTTCAGGCATAGCCGGCAGGTGATTTTGCATGTCTGGCAATGGTTCCGGCGAGTCGAGCCTGTGGTTCCGGCATGTCTGGTAGGTGGTTCCGGCATGCCCGGCAGGTGATTCCGGAGTGTCCGCCAAGTGATTCTGGCGTAGCTGAAAGGTGATGTTGGCGTGACCGGCAGGTGGTTCCAGCCAGCCCGGCAGGTGATTCCGGAGTGTCTGCCGTGAGGTTCTGGCGTAGCTGAAAGGTGATGTTGGCATGACCGGCAGGTGGTTCCAGCAAGCCCGGCAGGTGATTCCGAAGAGTTCACCAAATGGTTGTGGCGTAGCCGGCAGGTGATTTTTTTGTGTCCAGCGGGTGGTTTTGGCGAGTCGAGCAGGTGGTTCTGGCGTGCTCGGCAGGTGCTTCCGGTGTCATTGGCATGTGGTTCCGGCATGTCTGAGAGGTGGTTCCGCAAGGCCCGGCAGGTGATTCCGGAGTGTCCGGCATGTGGTTCTGGCACCTCTGAGACGTGGTTCCGGCATGCCCGGCAGGTGATACCAGAGTGTCCGGCATTTGGTTCTGGCACCTCTGAGAGGTTGTTCCGGAATGCCTGGCATGTGATTCCGGAGTGTCTGCCGAGTGGTTCTGGCGTAGCCGGCAGTTGATTTTGGCGTGTCCACTAGGTGGTTCTGGTGAGTGGATCAGCTGGTTCCGGCATACTCGGCAGGTGGTACCGGCGTGTCCAGAACATGGTTCTGGCAAGTCTGAGAGGTGGTTCCGGCACGCCCGACAGGTGATTCCGGAGCGTCCGCCATGTGTTTCTGGCGTACCCGGCAGGTGATTTTGGCATGTCCGACAGGTGTTTCTTGCGAGTCGAGCAGGTGGCTGATGCATGCTCAGCTGGTGCTTCCGGCGTCTCTGGCACGTGGTTCTGGTGTGTCTGAGAGCTGGTTCTGGCATGTCCGGCAGATGATTCCGGAGTGTCCACCAAGTGGTTCTGGTATACCTGGCAGGTGATTTTGGCGTGTCAGGAAGGTGGTTCCGGCTAGTTGAGCAGGTGGATCA
Source organism: Equus caballus (assembly GCF_041296265.1). Taxonomy (NCBI): domain Eukaryota; kingdom Metazoa; phylum Chordata; class Mammalia; order Perissodactyla; family Equidae; genus Equus; species Equus caballus. Next base: position 5,828,673 of record NW_027222395.1, read on the forward strand.
GGTGTGCTCGCCGGGGGGTTCAGGCGGGTCTGGCAGGTGGTTTCGGTCTGTTCGGGGTGTGGTTCCGGCATCTCAGGCACATGGTTCTAGCACGTCTGAGAGGTGGTTGCGGCCGGCCCGACAGGTGTTTCCGGAGTGTCCGCCAAGTGGTTCTGGCGTAGCTGAAAGGTGATGTTGGCGTGACCGGCAGGTGGTTCCAGCCAGCCTGGCAGGTGATTCCGGAGTGTCTGCCGAGTGGTTCTGGCGTAGCCGGCATGTGATTTTGGCGTGTCCAGCGTGTGGTTTTGGCGAGTTGAGCAGGTGGTTCTGGCATGCTCGGCAGGTGCTTCCGGTGTCATTGACATGTGATTCCGGCATGTTTGACAGGTGGTTCCGCCATGCCCGGCAGGTGATTCCGGAGTGTTGGCCAAGTGGTTCTGGCGTAGCCGGCAGGTGATTTTGCATGTCCGGCAATGGTTCCGGCGAGTCGAGCCGGTGGTTCCGGCATGTCCGGCAGGTGGTTCCGGCATGCCCGGCACGTGATTCCGGAGTGTCCGGCATGTGGTTCTGGCACCCCTGAGAGGTGGTTCCGGCATGCCCGGCATGTGATTCCGGAGTGTCTGCCGAGTGGTTCTGGCGTAGCCGGCAGGTGGTTTTAGCGAGTCGAGCAGGTGGTTCTGGCGTGCTCGGCAGGTGCTTCCAGTGTCATTGCCATGTGGTTCCAGAATGTCTGAGAGGTGGTTCCGCCATGCCCGGCAGGTGATTCCGGAGTGTTCGCCAAGTAGTTCTGGTGTAGCCGTCAGGTTATTTTGCATGTCCGGCAATGGTTCTAGCGAGTCGAGCCGGTGGTTCCGGCATGTCCGGCAGGTGATTCCGGCATGTACAGCAGGTGGTTCCGGCATGCCCGGCAGGTGATTCCGCAGTGTCTGGCATGTGGTTCTGGCACCTCAGAGAGGTGGTTCCGGAATGCCTGGCATGTGATTCCAGAGTGTCCGGCATTTGGTTCTGGCACCTCTGAGAGGTGTTTCCGGAATGCCAGGCATGTGATTCCGGAGTGTCTGCCGAGTGGTTCTGGCGTAGCCGGCAGTTGATTTCGGCGTGTCCACTAGGTGGTTCTGGGGAGTGGATCAGCTGGTTCCGGCATACTCGGCTGGTGGTACCGGCGTGTCCCGAACATGGTTCTGGCAAGTCTGAGAGGTGGTTCCGGCATGCCCGACAGGTGATTCCGGAGTGTTCGCCAAGTGGTTCTGGCGTAGCCGGCAGGTCATTTTGCATGTCCGACGGTGGTTCCGGCGAGTCGAGCCGGTGGTTCCGGCGTGTCCGGCAGGTGGTTCTGGCATGACCGGCACGTGGTTCTGGTGTGTCTGAGAGCTGGTTCTGGCATGTCCAGCAGACGATTCCGGAGTGTCCACCAAGTGGTTGTGGCATACCCGGCAGGTGGTTTTAGCGTGTCAGGTAGGTGGTTCCAGCGAGTCGAGTAGGTGGTTCCGGCGTGCTCGGCAGGTGGTTCAGGCGGGTCTGGCAGGTGGTTTCGGTCTGTTCGGGGAGTGGTTCTGGCATCTCAGGCACATGGTTCTGGCACGTCTGAGAGGTGGTTCCGGCCGGCCCGACAGGTGTTTCCATGGTGTCTGCCAAGTGATTCTGGCATAGCTGGCAGGTGATGTTGGCGTGACCGGCAGGTGGTTCCAGCCAGCCCGGCAGGTGATTCCGAAGTGTTCACCAAATGGTTGTGGCGTAGCCGGCAGGTGATTTTGGCGTGTCCAGCAGGTGGTTTTGGCGAGTCGAGCAGGTGGTTCTGGCGTGCTCGGCAGGTGCTTCCGGTGTCATTGGCATGTGGTTCCGGCATGTCTGTGAGGTGCTTCCGCCATGCCCGGCAGGTGATTCCGGAGTGTTCCCCAAGTGGTTCAGGCATAGCCGGCAGATGATTTTGCATGTCCGGCAATGGTTCCGGCGAGTCGAGCCGGTGGTTCCGGCATGTCCGGCAGGTGGATCCGGCATATCCGGCAGGTGCTTCCGGCGTGTCTGGCACGTGGTTCTTGTGTGTGTGAGAGCTGGTTCTGGCATGTCCGGCAGATGATTCCGGAGTGTCCACCAAGTGGTTGTGGCATACCCGGCAGGTGATTTTAGCGTGTCTGGTAGGTGGTTCCAGCGAGTCGAGTAGGTGGTTCCGGCCTGCCCGGCAGGTGGTTCAGGCGGGTCAGGCAGGTGGTTTCGGTCTGTTCGGGGTGTGGTTCCGGCATCTCAGGCACATGGTTCTCGCACGTCTGAGAGGTGGTTCCGGCCGGCCCGACAGGTGTTTCCGGAGTGTCCGCCAAGTGCTTCCGGCGTAGCTGAAAGGTGATGTTAGCGTGACGGGCAGGTGGTTCCAGCCAGCCCGGCAGGTGATTCCGGAGTGTCTGCCGCGTGGTTCTGGTGTAGCCGACAGGTGATTTTGGCGTGTCCAGCAGGTGGTTCCCGCGAGCTCGGCAGGTGGTACCGGCCTGTCCGGAACATGGTTCTGGCACGTCTGAGAGATGGTTCCAGCAACCCCGGCAGGTGATTCCGGAGTGTCCGGCATGTGGTTCTGGCACCTCTGAGAGGTGGTTCCGGCATGCCCGGCAGGTGATTCCGTAGTGTCTGGCATGTGGTTCTCGCACCTCTGAGAGGTGGTTCAGGCATGCCCGGCAGGTGGTTCCGGAGTGTCTGCCGAGTGGTTCTGGCATAGTCGGCAGGTGATTCTGGCATGTCCAGCAGGTGGTTCTGGGGAGTGCATCATGTGGTTCCGGCATACTCGGCAGGTCGTACCGGCGTGTCCAGAACATGGTTCTGGCAAGTCTGAGAGGCGGTTCCGGCATGCCCGACAGGTGATTCCGGAGTTTTCGCCAAGTGGTTGTGGTGGAGCCGGCAGGTCATTTTGCATGTCCGGCGGTGGTTCCGGCGAGTCGAGCCGGACGTTCCGGCGTGTCCGGCAGGTGGTTCTGGCGTGACCGGAACGAGGTTCTGGCATGTCTGAGAGTTGCTTCCGGCATGCCCGACAGGAGATTCTTTAGTGTCCACCACGTGGTTCTGGCGTACCCGGCAGGTGATTTTGGCGTGTCTGGCAGGTGTTTCTTGCAAGTCGAGCATTTGGCTCAGGCATGCTCAGCTGGTGCTTCCGGCGTCTCTGGCACGTGGTTCTTGTGTGTCTGAGAGCTGGTTCTGGCATGTCCGGCAGATGATTCCGGAGTGTCCACCAAGTGGTTCTGGTATACCTGGCAGGTGATTTTGGCGTGTCTGGAAAGTGGTTCCGGCTAGTTGAGCAGGTGGATCAGGCGTGCTCGCCAGGGGGTTCAGGCGGGTCTGGCAGGTGGTTTTGGTCTGTTCGGGGAGTGGTTCCGGCATCTCAGGCACATGGTTCTGGCACATCTGAGAGGTGGTTGCGGCCGGCCCGACAGGTGATTCCGGAGTGTCCGCCAAGTGGTTCTGGCGTAGCTGAAAGGTGATGTTGGCGTGACCGGCAGGTGGTTCCAGCCAGCCCCGCAGGTGATTCCGGAGTGTCTGCCGAGTGGTTCTGGCGTAGTCGGCAGGTGATTCTGGCGTGTCCAGCAGGTGGCTCTGGGGAGTGGATCAGGTGGTTCCAGCATACTCGGCAGGTGGTACCGTCTTGTCCGGAACATGGTTCTGGCAAGTCTGAGAGGCGGTTCCGGCATGCCCGACAGGTGATTCCGGAGTGTTCGCCAAGTGGTTCTGGCGTAGCCGGCAGGTCATTTTGCATGTCTGGCGGTGGTTCCGGCGAGTCAAGCCGGTGGTTCCGGCGTGTCCGGCAGGTGGTTCTGGCGTGACCGGCACGACGTTCTGGCACGTCTGAGAGTTGGTTCTGGCATGCCCGACAGGTGATGCCGGAGTGTCCGGCACGTGGTCCTGGCGTACCCGGCAGGTGATTTTGGCGTGTCTGGCAGGTGTTTCTTGCAAGTCGAGCATTTGGCTCAGGCATGCTCAGCAGGTGATTCGGGCGTGTCTGGCACGTCGTTCTGGTGTGTCTGAGAGCTTGTACTGGCATCTCCGGCAGATGATTCCGGAGTGTCCACCAAGTGGTTGTGGCATACCCGGCAGGTGATTTTAGCGTGTCAGGTAGGTGGTTCCAGCGAGTCGAGTAGGTGGTTCCGGCGTGCTCGACAGGTGCTTCAGGCGGGTCTGGCAGGTGGTTTCGGTCTGTTCGGGGTGTGGTTCCGGCATCTCAGGCACATGGTTCTGGCACGTCTGATAGGTGGTTCCGGCCGGCCCGACAGGTGTTTCCATGGTGTCCGCCAAGTGATTCTGGCATAGCTTGCAGGTGATGTTGGCGTGACCGGCAGGTGGTTCCAGCCAGCCCGGCATGTGATTCCGAAGTGTTCACCAAATGGTTGTGGCGTAGCCGGCAGGTGATTTTGGCGTGTCCAGAAGGTGGTTTTGGCGAGTCGGACAGGTGGTTCTCGCGTGCTCGGCAGGTGCTTCCGGTGTCATTGGCATGTGGTTCCAGCATGTCTGACAGGTGGTTCCGCCATGCCCGGAAGGTGATTCCGGAGTGTTCCCCAAGTGGTTCTGGCATAGCCGGCAGGTGATTTTGCATGTCCGGCATTGGTTCCGGCGAGTCGAGCCGGTGGTTCCGGCATGTCCGGCATGTGGTTCTGGCATGCCCGTCAGGTGATTCCGGAGTGTCCGGCATGTGGTTCTGGCACCTCTGAGAGGTGGTTCCGGCATGCCCAGCAGGTGATACCGGAGTGTTCGCCAAGTGGTTCTGGCGTAGCTGGCAGGTGATATTGCATGTCCGGCAATGGTTCCGGCGAGTCGAGCCAGTGGTTCCGGAATGTCCGGCAGGTGGTTCCGGCATGTCCGGCAGGTGGTTCCGGCATGTGTAGCACGTGGTTCCAGCATGCCCGGCAGGTGATTCCGGAGTGTCCGGCATGTGGTTCTGGCACCTCTGAGAGATAGTTCCGGCATGCCCGGTGGGTGATACCGGAGTGTCCGGCATTTGGTTGTGGCACCTCTGAGAGGTGGTTCCGGAATGCCTGGCATGTGATTCCGGAGTGTCTGCCGAGTGGTTCTGGCGTAGCCGGCAGTTGATTTTGGCGTGTCCACTAGGTGGTTCTGGGGAGTGGATCAGCTGGTTCTGGCATACTCGGCAGGTGGTACCGGCGTGTCCAGAACTTGGTTCTGGCAAGTCTGAGAGGTGGTTCCGGCACGCCCGACAGGTGAAACCGGAGCCTCCGCCAAGTGTTTCTGGCGTACCCGGCGGGTGATTTTCGCCTGTCCGACAGGTGTATCTTGCGAGTCAAGCAGGTGGCTGAGGCATGCTCAGCTGGTGCTTCTGGGGTCTCTGGCACGTGGTTCTGGTGTGTCTGAGAGCTGGTTCTGGCATGTCCGGCAGATGATTCCGGAGTGTCCACCAAGTGGTTCTGGTATACCTGCAAGGTGATTTTGGCGTGTCAGGAAGGTGGTTCCGGCTAGTTGAGCAGGTGGATCAGGCGTGCTCGACAGGGGGTTCAGGCGGGTCTGGCAGGTGGTTTCGGTCTGTTCGGGGAGTGGTTCCGGCATCTCAGGCACATGGTTCTGGCACGTCTGAGAGGTGGTTCTGGCCGGCCCGACAGGTGTTTCCGGAGTGTCCTCCAAGTGGTTCTGGCGTAGGTGAAAGGTGATGTTGGCGTGACCGACAGGTGGTTCCAGCCAGACCGGCAGGTGATTCCGGAGTGTCTGCCGAGTGGTTCTGGAGTAGCCGGCAGGTGATTTTGGCGTGTCCAGCGGGTGGTTTTGGCAAGTCAAGCAGGTGGTTCTGGCGTGCTCGGCAGGTGCTTCCGGTGTCATTGGCATGCGGTTCCGGCATGTCTGAGAGGTGGTTCCGCCATGCCCGGCAGGTGATTCCGGAGTGTTCGCCAAGTGGTTCTGGCGTAGCCGGCAGGTGATTTTGCCTGTCCGGCACTGGTTCCGGCGAGTCGAGCCGGTGGTTCTGGCATGTCCAGCAGGTGGTTCCGGTATGTCCGGCAGGTGATTCCGGATTGTCCGGCATGTGGTTTTGGCACCTCTGAGAGGTGGTTCTGGCATGCCCGACAGGTGATTCCGGAGTGTTCGCCAAGTGGTTCTGGCGTAGCCGGCAGGTCATTTTGCATGTGCGGCTGTGGTTCTGGCGACTCGAGCCGGTGGTTCCGGCGTGTCCAGCAGGTGTTTCCGGTCTGTCCGGCAGGTGGTTCTGGCGTGACCGGCACGAGGTTCTGGCACGTCTCAGAGTTGGTTCCGGCATGCCCGACAGGTTATTCCCGAGTGTCCGCCACGTGGTTGTGGCATACCCGGCAGGTGATTTTAGCGTGTCAGGTAGGTGGTTCCAGCGAGTCGTGTAGGTGGTTCCGGCGTGCTCGGCAGGGGGTTCAGGCAGGTCTGGCAGGTGGTTTCGGTCTGTTCGGGGTGTGGTTCCGGCATCTCAGGCACATGGTTCTGGCACGTCTGATAGGTGGTTCCGGCCGGCCCGACAGGTGTTTCCATGGTGTCCGCCAAGTGGTTCTGGCATAGCCGGCAGGTGATGTTGGCGTGACCGGCAAGTGGTTCCAGCCAGCCCGGCAGGTGATTCCGAAGTGTTCACCAAATGGTTGTGGCGTAGCTGGAAGGTGATTTTGGCGTGTCCAGCACGTGGTTTTGGCGAGTCGAGCAGGTGGTTCTGACGTGCTCGGCAGGTGCTTCTGGTGTCATTGGCATGTGGTTCCGGCATGTCTGAGAGGTGGTTCTGCCATGCCCGGCAGGTGATTCCGGAGTGTTCCCCAAGTGGTTCTGGCATAGCCGGCAGGTGATTTTGCATGTCCGGCCATGTTTCCGGCGAGTCGAGCCGGTGGTTCCGGCATGACCGGCAGGTGGTTCCGTCATGCCCGGCAGGTGATTCCGGAGTGTCCGGCATGTGGTTCTGGCATCTCTGAGAGGTGGTTCCGGCATGCCCGGCAGGTGATACCGGAGTGTCCGGCATTCCGTTCTGGCACCTGTGAGAGGTGGATCCGACATGCCCGGCAGGTGATACCGGAGTGTCCGGAATTTGGTTCTGGCACCTCTGAGAGGTGGTTCCGGAATGCCTGGCATGTGATTCCGGAGTGTCTGCCGAGTGGTTCTGGCGTAGCCGGCAGTTGATTTTGGCGTGTCCACTAGGTGGTTTTGGGGAGTGGATCAGCTGGTTCCGGCATACTCGGCAGGTGGTACCGGCGTGTCCAGAACATGGTTCTGGCAATTCTGAGAGGTGGTTCCGGCCGGCCGGAGAGGTGTTTCCGGAGTGTCCGCCAAGTTGTTCTGGTGTAGCTGAAAGGTGATGTTGGCGTGACCGGCAGGTGGTTCCAGCCAGCCAGGGTGGTGATTCCGGAGTGTCTGCCGTGTGGTTCTGGCGTAGCCGGCAGGTGATTTTGGCGTGTCCATAGGGTGGTTTTGGCGAGTCGAGCAGGTGGTTCTGGCGTGCTCGGCAGGTGCTTCCCGTGTCATTGGCATGTGGTTCTGGCATGTCTGAGAGGTGGTTCCGCCATGCCCGGCAGGTGATTCCGGAGTGTTCGCCAAGTGGTTCTGGCGCAGCCGGCAGGTGATTTTGCATGTCCGGCAATGGTTCCGGCGAGTCGAGCCGGTGGTTCCGGCATGTCCAGCAGTTGGTTCTGGCATGCCCGGCAGGTGATTCCGGAGTGTCAGGCATTTTGTTCTGGCACCTCTGAGAGGTGGTTGCGGTTGGCCCGACAGGTGTTTCCGGAGTGTCCGCCAAGTGGTTCTGGCGTAGCTGAAAGGTGATGTTGGCGTGACCAGCAGGTGGTTCCACCCAGCCCGGCAGGTGATTCCGGAGTTTCTGCCGTGTGGTTCTGGCGTAGCCGGCAGGTGATTTTGGTGTGTCCAGCAGGTGGTTCCGGCGAGCTCGGCAGGTGGTAGCGGCGTGTCCGGAACATGGTTCTGGCACATCTGAGAGATGGTTCCGGCATGCCTGGCAGGTGATTCCGGAGTGTCCGGCATGTGGTTCTGGCACCTCTGAGAGGTGGTTCCGGCATGCCCGGCAGGTGGTTCCGGAGTGTCTGCCGAGTGCTTCTGGCGTAGCCGGCAGGTGATTCTGGCGTCTACAGCAGGTGGTTCTGGGGTGTGGATCATGTGGTTCCAGCATACTCGGCAGGTGGTACCGGCGTGTCCGGAACATGGTTCTGGCAAGTCTGAGAGGTGGTTCTGGCATGTCCGGCAGATGATTCCGGAGTGTCCACCAAGTGGTTCTGGTATACCTGGCAGGTGATTTTGGCGTGTCCAGAAGGTCGTTTTGGCGAGTCGAGCAGGTGGTTCTCGCGTGCTCGGCAGGTGCTTCCGGTGTCATTGGCATGTGGTTCCAGCATGTCTGACAGGTGGTTCCGCCATGCCCGGAAGGTGATTCCGGAGTGTTCCCCAAGTGGTTCTGGCATAGCCGGCAGGTGATTTTGCATGTCCGGCATTGGTTCCGGCGAGTCGAGCCGGTGGTTCCGGCATGTCCGGCATGTGGTTCTGGCACCTCTGAGAGGTGCTTCCGTCATGCCCGGCAGGTGATACCGGAGTGTTCGCCAAGTGGTTCTGGCGTAGCCGGCAGGTCATTTTGCATGTCCGGCGGTGGTTCCGGCGAGTCGAGCCGGTGGTTCCGGCCTATCCAGCAGGTGTTTCCGGTCTGTCCGGAAGGTGGTTCTGGCACCTCTGATAGGTGGTTCCGGAATGCGTGGCCTGTGATTCCGGAGTGTCTGCCGAGTGGTTCTGGCGTAGCCGGCAGTTGATTTTGGCGTGTCCACCAGGTGGTTCTGGGGAGTGGATCAGCTGGTTCCGGCATACTCGGCAGGTGGTACCGGCGTGTCCAGAACATGGTTCTGGCAAGTCTGAGAGGTGGTTCCGGCACGCCCGACAGGTGATTCCGGAGCGTCCGCCAAGTGTTTCTGGCGTACCCGGCGGGTGATTTACGCCTGTCCGACAGGTGTATCTTGCGAGTCGAGCAGGTGGCTCAGGCATGCTCAGCTGGTGCTTCCGGCGTCTCTGGCACGTGGTTCTGGTGTGTCTGAGAGCTGGTTCTGGCATCTCCGGCAGATGATTCCGGAGTGTCCACCAAGCGGTTCTTGTATACCTGGCAGGTGATTTTGGCGTGTCAGGAAGGTGGTTCCGGCTAGTTGAGCAGGTGGATCAGGCGTGCTCGCCAGGGGGTTCAGGCGGGTCTGGCAGGTGGTTTTGGTCTGTTCGGGGAGTGGTTCCGGCATCTCAGGCTCATGGTTCTGGCACGTCTGAGAGGTGGTTCAGGCCGGCCCGACAGGTGTTTCCATGGTGTCCGCCAAGTGGTTCTGGCATAGCTGGCAGGTGATGGTGGCGTGACCAGCAGGTGGTTCCAGCAAGCCCGGCAGGTGATTCCGAAGAGTTCACCAAATGGTTGTGGCGTAGCCGGCAGGTGATTTTGGCGTGTCCAGCAGGTGGTTTTGGCGAGTCGAGCAGGTGGTTCTGGCGTGCTCGGCTGGTGCTTCCGGTGTCATTGGCATGTGGTAACGGCATGTCTGAGAGGTGGTTCCGGCATGCCCGGCAGGTGGTTCCGAAGAGTTCACCAAATGGTTGCGGCGTAGCAGGCAGTTGCTTTTGGCGTGTCAGGAAGGTGGTTCCGGCTAGTTGAGCAGGTGGATCAGGCGTGCTCGCCAGGGGGTTCATGCGGGTCTGGCAGGTGGTTTCGGTCTGTTCGGGGAGTGGTTCCGGCATCTCAGGCACATGGTTCTGGCACGTCTGAGAGGTGGTTCCGGCCGGCCGGAGAGGTGTTTCCGGAGTGTCCGCCAAGTGGTTCTGGCGTAGGTGAAAGGCGACGTTGGCGTGACCGGTAGGTGGTTCCAGCCAGCCCGGCAGGTGATGCCGGAGTGTCTGCCGTGTGGTTCTGGCGTAGCTGGCAGGTGATTTTGGCGTGTCCAGCAGGTGGTTCCGGCGAGATCGGCAGGTGGTACCAGCGTGTCCGGAACATGGTTCTGGCACGGCTGAGAGATGGTTCCGTCATGCCCGGCAGGTGAATCCGGAGTGTCCGGCATGTGGTTCTGGCACCTCTGAGATGTGGTTCCCCCATGCCCGGCAGGTGATTCCGGAGTGTTCGGCATGTGGTTCTGGCACCTCTGCGAGGTGGTTCCAGCATGCCCGGCAGGTGGTTCCGGAGTGTCTGCCTAGTGGTTCTGGCGTAGTCGGCAGGTGATTCTGGCGTGTACAGCAGGTGGTTCTGGGGAGTGGATCAGGTGGTTCCGGCATTCTCGGCAGGTGGTACCGGCGTGTCCGGAACATGGTTCTGGCAAGTCTGAGAGGCGGTTCCGGCATGCCCGACAGGTGATTCCGGAGTGTTCGCCAAGTGGTTCTGGCGTAGCCGGCAGGTCATTTTGCATGTCCGGCGGTGGTTCCGCGAGTCGAGCCGGTGGTTCCGGTGTGTCCGGCAGGTGGTTCTGGCGTGACCGGCACGAGGTTCTGGCACGTCTGAGAGTTGGTTCCGGCATGCCCGACAGGTGATTCCGGAGTGTCCGCCACGTGGTTCTGGCGTACCCGGCAGGTGATTTTGGCGTGTCTGGCAGGTGTTTCTTGCAAGTCGAGCATTTGGCTCAGGCATGCTCAGCAGGTGCTTCCGGCGTGTCTGGCAGGTGGTTCTGGTGTGTCTGAGAGCTGGTTCTGGCGTGTCTGGCAGATGATTCCGGAGTGTCCACCAAGTGGTTGTGGCATACCCGGCAGGTGATTTTAGCGTGTCAGGTAGGTGGTTCCAGCGAGTCGAGTAGGTGGTTCCGGCGTGCTCGGCAGGTGGTTCAGGTGGGTCTGGCAGGTGGTTTCGGTCTGTTCGGGGAGTGGTTCCGGCATCTCAGGCACATGGTTCTGGCACGTATGATAGGTGGTTCCGGCCGGCCCGACAGGTGTTTCCATGGTGTCCGCCAAGTGGTTCTGGCATAGCTGGCAGGTGATGTTGGCGTGACCGGCAGGTGGTTCCAGTCAGCCCGGCATGTGATTCCGAATGTTCACCAAATGCTTGTGGAGTAGCCGGAAGTTGATTTTGGCATGTCCAGCAGGTGGTTTTGGCGAGTCGAGCAGGTGGTTCTGGCGTGCTCGGCAGGTGCTTCCTGTGTCATCGGCATGTGGTTCCGGCATGTCTGAGAGGTGGTTCCGCCATGCCCGGCAGGTGATTCCGGAGTGTTCCCCAAGTGGTTCTGGCATAGCCGGCAGGTGATTTTGCATGTCCGGCAATGGTTCCGGCGAGTCGAGCCGCTGGTTCCGGCATGTCCGGCAGGTGGTTCCGGCATGCCCGGCAGGTGATTCCGGAGTGTCCGGCATGTGGTTCTGGCACCTCTGAGAGGTGGTTCCGGCATGCCCGGCAGGTGGTTCCGGCGTGTCTGCCGAGTGGTTCTGGCGTAGTCGGCAGGTGATTGTGGCGTGTCCAGCAGGTGGTTCTGAGGAGTGGATCAGGTGGTTCCGGCATACTCTGCAGGTGGTACCGGCGTGTCCAGAACATGGTTCTGGCAAGTCTGAGAGGTGGTTCCGGCATGCCCGACAGGTGATTCCGGAGTGTTCGCCAAGTGGTTCTGGCGTAGCCGGCAGGTCATTTTGCATGTCCGGCGGTGGTTCCGCGAGTCGAGCCGGTGGTTCCGGTGTGTCCGGCAGGTGGTTCTGGCGTGACCGGCACGAGGTTCTGGCACGTCTGAGAGTTGGTTCCGGCATGCCCGACAGGTGATTCCGGAGTGTCCGCCACGTGGTTCTGGCGTACCCGGCAGGTGATTTTGGCGTGTCTGGCAGGTGTTTCTTGCAAGTCGAGCATTTGGCTCAGGCATGCTCAGCAGGTGCTTCCGGCGTGTCTGGCACGTGGTTCTGGTGTGTCTGAGAGCTGGTTCTGGCATGTCTGGCAGATGATTCCGGAGTGTCCACCAAGTGGTTGTGGCATACCCGGCAGGTGATTTTAGCGTGTCAGGTAGGTGGTTCCAGCGAGTCGAGTAGGTGGTTCCGGCGTGCTCGGCAGGTGGTTCAGGCGGGTCTGGCAGGTGGTTTCGGTCTGTTCGGGGAGTGGTTCCGGCTTCTCAGGCACATGGCTCTGGCACGTCTGATAGGTGGTTCCGGCCGGCCCGACAGGTGTTTCCATGGTGTCTGCCAAGTGGTTCTGGCATAGCAGGCAGGTGACGTTGGCGTGACCGGCAGGTGGTTCCAGCCAGCCCGGCAGGTGATTCCGAAGTTTTCGCCAAATGGTTGTGGCGTAGCCGGAATCTGATTTTTGCATGTCCAGCAGGTGGTTTTGGCGAGTCGAGCAGGTGGTTCTGGCGTGCTCGGCAGGTGCTTCCGGTGTCATTGGCATGTGGTTCCGGCATGTCTGAGAGGTGGTTCCGCCATGCCCGACAGGTGATTCCGGAGTGTTCGCCAAGTGGTTCTGGCGTAGCCGGCAGGTCATTTTGCATGTCCAGCGGTGGTTCCGGCGAGTCGAGCCGGTGGTTCCGGCGTAGCCGGCAGTTGCTCTTGGCGTGTCCACTAGGTGGTTCTGGGGAGTGGATCAGCTGGTTCCGGGATACTCGGCAGGTGGTCCCGGCGTGTCCAGAACATGGTTCTGGCAAGTCTGAGAGGTGGTTCCGGCACGCCCGACAGTGATTCCGGAGCGTCCGCCAAGTGTTTCTGGCGTACCCGGCAGGTGATTTTGGCATGTCCGACAGGTGTTTCTTGCGAGTCGAGCAGGTGGCTCAGGCATGCTCAGCTGGTGCTTCCGGCGTCTCTGGCACGTGGTTCTGGTGTGTCTGAGAGCTGGTTCTGGCATGTCCGGCAGATGATTCCGGAGTGTCCACCAAGTGGTTCTGGTATACCTGGCAGGTGATTTTGGCGTGTCAGGAAGGTGGTTCCGGCTAGTTGAGCAGGTGGATCAGGCGTGCTCGCCAGGGGGTTCATGCGGGTCTGGCAGGTGGTTTCGGTCTGTTTGGGGAGTGGTTCCGGCATCTCAGGCACATGGTTCTGGCACGTCTGAGAGGTGGTTCCGGCCGGCCGGAGAGGTGTTTCCAGAGTGTCCGCCAAGTGGTTCTGGCGTAGGTGAAAGGCGACGTTGGCGTGACCGGTAGGTGGTTCCAGCCAGCCCGAAGGTGATTCCAGAGTGTCTGCGGTGTGGTTCTGGCGTAGCTGGCAGGTGATTTTGGCGTGTCCAGCAGGTGGTTCCGGCGAGATCGGCAGGTGGTACCAGCGTGTCCGGAACATGGTTCTGGCACGGCTGAGAGATGGTTCCGTCATGCCCGGCAGGTGAATCCGGAGTGTCCGGCATGTGGTTCTGGCACCTCTGAGATGTGGTTCCCCCATGCCTGGCAGGTGATTCCGGAGTGTTCGGCATGTGGTTCTGGCACCTCTGAGAGGTGGTTCCAGCATGCCCGGCAGGTGTTTCCGGAGTGTCTGCCTAGTGGTTCTGGCGTAGTCGGCAGGTGATTCTGGCGTGTCCAGCAGGTGGTTCTGTGGAGTGGATCAGGTGGTTCCGGCATTCTCGGCAGGTGGTACCGGCGTGTCCGGAACATGGTTCTGGCAAGTCTGAGAGGCGGTTCCGGCATGCCCGACAGGTGATTCCGGAGTGTTCGCCAAGTGGTTCTGGCGTAGCCGGCAGGTCATTTTGCATGTCCGGCGGTGGTTCCGCGAGTCGAGCCGGTGGTTCCGGTGTGTCCGGCAGGTGGTTCTGGCGTGACCCACACGAGGTTCTGGCACGTCTGAGAGTTGGTTCCGGCGTGCCCGACAGGTGATTCCGGAGTGTCCGCCACGTGGTTCTGGCATACCCGGCAGGTGATTTTGGCGTGTCTGGCAGGTGTTTCTTGCAAGTCGAGCATTTGGCTCAGGCATGCTCAGCAGGTGCTTCCGGCGTGTCTGGCAGGTGGTTCTGGTGTGTCTGAGAGCTGGTTCTGGCATGTCTGGCAGATGATTCCGGAGTGTCCACCAAGTGGTTGTGGCATACCCGGCAGGTGATTTTAGTGTGTCAGGTAGGTGGTTCCAGCGAGTCGAGTAGGTGGTTCCGGCGTGCTCGGCAGGTTGTTCAGGCGGGTCTAGCAAGTGGTTTCGGTCTGTTCGGGGAGTGGTTCCGGCATCTCAGGCACATGGTTCTGGCACGTCTGATAGGTGGTTCCGGCCGGCCTGACAGGTGTTTCCATGGTGTCCGCCAAGTGGTTCTGGCATAGCTGGCAGGTGATTTTGGCGTGACCGGCAGGTGGTTCCAGACAGCCCGGCAGGTGATTCCGAAGTGTTCACCAAATGCTTGTGGAGTAGCCGGAAGTTGATTTTGGCATGTCCAGCAGGTGGTTTTGGCGAGTCGAGCAGGTGGATCTGGCGTGCTCGGCAGGTGATTCCGGTGTCATTGGCATGCGGTTCCGGCATGTCTGAGAGGTGGTTCCGCCATGCCCGGCAGGTGATTCCGGAGTGTTCGCCAAGTGGTTCTGGCGTAGCTGGCAGGTGATTTTGCATGTCCGGCAATGGTTCCGGCGAGGCGAGCCGGTGGTTCTGGAATGTCCGGCAGGTGGTTCCGGCATGTCCGGCAGGTGGTTCCGGCATGTCCAGCACGTGGTTCCAGCATGCCTGGCAGGTGATTCCGGAGTGTCCGGCATGTGGTTCTGGCACCTCTGAGAGGTGGTTCCGGCATGCCCGGCAGGTGATACCGGAGTGTCCGGCATTTGGTTCTGGCACCTCTGAGAGGTGGTTCCGGAATGCATGGCCTGTGATTCCGGAGTGTCTGCCGAGTGGTTCTGGCGTAGCCGGCAGTTGATTTTGGCGTGTCCACTATGTGGTTCTGTGGAGTGGATCAGCTGGTTCCGGCATACTCGGCAGGTGGTACCGGCGTGTCCAGAACATGGTTCTGGCAAGTCTGAGAGGTGGTTCCGGCACGCCCGACAGGTGATTCCGGAGCGTCCGCCAAGTGTTTCTGGCGTACCCGGCGGGTGATTTACGCCTGTCCGACAGGTGTATCTTGCGAGTCGAGCAGGTGGCTCAGGCATGCTCAGCTGGTGCTTCCGGCGTCTCTGGCACGTGGTTCTGGTGTGTCTGAGAGCTGGTTCTGGCATCTCAGGCAGATGATTCCGGAGTGTCCACCAAGCGGTTCTTGTATACCTGGCAGGTGATTTTGGCGTGTCAGGAAGGTGGTTCTGGCTAGTTGAGCAGGTGGATAAGGCGTGCTCGCCAGGGGGTTCAGGCGGGTCTGGCAGGTGGTTTTGGTCTGTTCGGGGAGTGGTTCCGGCATCTCAGGCTCATGGTTCTGGCACGTCTGAGAGGTGGTTCCGGCCGGCCCGACAGGTGTTTCCATGGTGTCCGCCAAGTGGTTCTGGCATAGCTGGCAGGTGATGGTGGCGTGACCAGCAGGTGGTTCCAGCAAGCCCGGCAGGTGATTCCGAAGAGTTCACCAAATGGTTGTGGCGTAGCCGGCAGGTGATTTTGGCATGTCCAGCAGGTGGTTTTGGCGAGTCGAGCAGGTGGTTCTGGCGTGCTCGGCAGGTGCTTCCGGTGTCATTGGCATGTGGTAACGGCATGTCTGAGAGGTGGTTCCGGCATGCCCGGCAGGTGGTTCCGAAGAGTTCACCAAATGGTTGCGGCGTAGCAGGCAGTTGCTTTTGGCGTGTCAGGAAGGTGGTTCCGGCTAGTTGAGCAGGTGGATCAGGCGTGCTCGCCAGGGGGTTCATGCGGGTCTGGCAGGTGGTTTCGGTCTGTTCGGGGAGTGGTTCCGGCATCTCAGGCACATGGTTCTGGCACGTCTGAGAGGTGGTTCCGGCCGGCCGGAGAGGTGTTTCCGGAGTGTCCGCCAAGTGGTTCTGGCGTAGGTGAAAGGCGACGTTGGCGTGACCGGTAGGTGGTTCCAGCCAGCCCGGCAGGTGATGCCGGAGTGTCTGCCGTGTGGTTCTGGCGTAGCTGGCAGGTGATTTTGGCGTGTCCAGCAGGTGGTTCCGGCGAGATCGGCAGGTGGTACCAGCGTGTCCGGAACATGGTTCTGGCACGGCTGAGAGATGGTTCCGTCATGCCCGGCAGGTGAATCCGGAGTGTCCGGCATGTGGTTCTGGCACCTCTGAGATGTGGTTCCCCCATGCCCGGCAGGTGATTCCGGAGTGTTCGGCATGTGGTTCTGGCACCTCTGCGAGGTGGTTCCAGCATGCCCGGCAGGTGGTTCCGGAGTGTCTGCCTAGTGGTTCTGGCGTAGTCGGCAGGTGATTCTGGCGTGTCCAGCAGGTGGTTCTGGGGAGTGGATCAGGTGGTTCCGGCATTCTCGGCAGGTGGTACCGGCGTGTCCGGAACATGGTTCTGGCAAGTCTGAGATGCGGTTCCGGCATGCCCGACAGGTGATTCCGGAGTGTTCGCCAAGTGGTTCTGGCGTAGCCGGCAGGTCATTTTGCATGTCCGGCGGTGGTTCCGCGAGTCGAGCCGGTGGTTCCGGTGTGTCCGGCAGGTGGTTCTGGCGTGACCGGCACGAGGTTCTGGCACGTCTGAGAGTTGGTTCCGGCGTGCCCGACAGGTGATTCCGGAGTGTCCGCCACGTGGTTCTGGCATACCCGGCAGGTGATTTTGGCGTGTCTGGCAGGTGTTTCTTGCAAGTCGAGCATTTGGCTCAGGCATGCTCAGCAGGTGCTTCCGGCGTGTCTGGCAGGTGGTTCTGGTGTGTCTGAGAGCTGGTTCTGGCATGTCTGGCAGATGATTCCGGAGTGTCCACCAAGTGGTTGTGGCATACCCGGCAGGTGATTTTAGCGTGTCAGGTAGGTGGTTCCAGCGAGTCGAGTAGGTGGTTCCGGCGTGCTCGGCAGGTGGTTCAGGCGGGTCTAGCAAGTGGTTTCGGTCTGTTCGGGGAGTGGTTCCGGCATCTCAGGCACATGGTTCTGGCACGTCTGATAGGTGGTTCCGGCCGGCCTGACAGGTGTTTCCATGGTGTCCGCCAAGTGGTTCTGGCATAGCTGGCAGGTGATTTTGGCGTGACCGGCAGGTGGTTCCAGACAGCCCGGCAGGTGATTCCGAAGTGTTCACCAAATGCTTGTGGAGTAGCCGGAAGTTGATTTTGGCATGTCCAGCAGGTGGTTTTGGCGAGTCGAGCAGGTGGATCTGGCGTGCTCGGCAGGTGCTTCCGGTGTCATCGGCATGTGGTTCCGGCATGTCTGAGAGGTGGTTCCGCCATGCCCGGCAGGTGATTCCGGAGTGTTCGCCAAGTGGTTCTGGCGTAGCCGGCAGGTGATTTTGCATGTCCGGCAATGGTTCCGGCGAGGCGAGCCGGTGGTTCTGGAATGTCCGGCAGGTGGTTCCGGCATGTCCGGCAGGTGGTTCCGGCATGTCCAGCACGTGGTTCCAGCATGCCTGGCAGGTGATTCCGGAGTGTCCGGCATGTGGTTCTGGCACCTCTGAGAGGTGGTTCCGGCATGCCCGGCAGGTGATACCGGAGTGTCCGGCATTTGGTTCTGGCACCTCTGAGAGGTGGTTCCGGAATGCGTGGCCTGTGATTCCGGAGTGTCTGCCGAGTGGTTCTGGCGTAGCCGGCAGTTGATTTTGGCGTGTCCACTATGTGGTTCTGTGGAGTGGATCAGCTGGTTCCGGCATACTCGGCAGGTGGTACCGGCGTGTCCAGAACATGGTTCTGGCAAGTCTGAGAGGTGGTTCCGGCACGCCCGACAGGTGATTCCGGAGCGTCCGCCAAGTGTTTCTGGCGTACCCGGCGGGTGATTTACGCCTGTCCGACAGGTGTATCTTGCGAGTCGAGCAGGTGGCTCAGGCATGCTCAGCTGGTGCTTCCGGCGTCTCTGGCACGTGGTTCTGGTGTGTCTGAGAGCTGGTTCTGGCATCTCCGGCAGATGATTCCGGAGTGTCCACCAAGCGGTTCTTGTATACCTGGCAGGTGATTTTGGCGTGTCAGGAAGGTGGTTCCGGCTAGTTGAGCAGGTGGATAAGGCGTGCTCGCCAGGGGGTTCAGGCGGGTCTGGCAGGTGGTTTTGGTCTGTTTGGGGAGTGGTTCCGGCATCTCAGGCTCATGGTTCTGGCACGTCTGAGAGGTGGTTCCGGCCGGCCCGACAGGTGTTTCCATGGTGTCCGCCAAGTGGTTCTGGCATAGCTGGCAGGTGATGGTGGCGTGACCAGCAGGTGGTTCCAGCAAGCCCGGCAGGTGATTCCGAAGAGTTCACCAAATGGTTGTGGCGTAGCCGGCAGGTGATTTTGGCGTGTCCAGCAGGTGGTTTTGGCGAGTCGAGCAGGTGGTTCTGGCGTGCTCGGCAGGTGCTTCCGGTGTCATTGGCATGTGGTAACGGCATGTCTGAGAGGTGGTTCCGGCATGCCCGGCAGGTGGTTCCGAAGAGTTCACCAAATGGTTGCGGCGTAGCAGGCAGTTGCTTTTGGCGTGTCAGGAAGGTGGTTCCGGCTAGTTGAGCAGGTGGATCAGGCGTGCTCGCCAGGGGGTTCATGCGGGTCTGGCAGGTGGTTTCGGTCTGTTCGGGGAGTGGTTCCGGCATCTCAGGCACATGGTTCTGGCACGTCTGAGAGGTGGTTCCGGCCGGCCGGAGAGGTGTTTCCGGAGTGTCCGCCAAGTGGTTCTGGCGTAGGTGAAAGGCGACGTTGGCGTGACCGGTAGGTGGTTCCAGCCAGCCCGGCAGGTGATGCCGGAGTGTCTGCCGTGTGGTTCTGGCGTAGCTGGCAGGTGATTTTGGCGTGTCCAGCAGGTGGTTCCGGCGAGATCGGCAGGTGGTACCAGCGTGTCCGGAACATGGTTCTGGCACGGCTGAGAGATGGTTCCGTCATGCCCGGCAGGTGAATCCGGAGTGTCCGGCATGTGGTTCTGGCACCTCTGAGATGTGGTTCCCCCATGCCCGGCAGGTGATTCCGGAGTGTTCGGCATGTGGTTCTGGCACCTCTGCGAGGTGGTTCCAGCATGCCCGGCAGGTGGTTCCGGAGTGTCTGCCTAGTGGTTCTGGCATAGTCGGCAGGTGATTCTGGAGTGTCCAGCAGGTGGTTCTGGGGAGTGGATCAGGTGGTTCCGGCATTCTCGGCAGGTGGTACCGGCGTGTCCGGAACATGGTTCTGGCAAGTCTGAGAGGCGGTTCCGGCATGCCCGACAGGTGATTCCGGAGTGTTCGCCAAGTGGTTCTGGCGTAGCCGGCAGGTCATTTTGCATGTCCGGCGGTGGTTCCGCGAGTCGAGCCGGTGGTTCCGGTGTGTCCGGCAGGTGGTTCTGGCGTGACCGGCACGAGGTTCTGGCACGTCTGAGAGTTGGTTCCGGCATGCCCGACAGGTGATTCCGGAGTGTCCGCCACGTGGTTCTGGCGTACCCGGCAGGTGATTTTGGCGTGTCTGGCAGGTGTTTCTTGCAAGTCGAGCATTTGGCTCAGGCATGCTCAGCAGGTGCTTCCGGCGTGTCTGGCAGGTGGTTCTGGTGTGTCTGAGAGCTGGTTCTGGCGTGTCTGGCAGATGATTCCGGAGTGTCCACCAAGTGGTTGTGGCATACCCGGCAGATGATTTTAGCGTGTCAGGTAGGTGGTTCCAGCGAGTAAAGTAGGTGGTTCCGGCGTGCTCGGCAGGTGGTTCAGGCGGGTCTGGCAGGTGGTTTCGGTCTGTTCGGGGAGTGGTTCCGGCATCTCAGGCACATGGTTCTGGCACGTCTGATAGGTGGTTCCGGCCGGCCCGACAGGTGTTTCCATGGTGTCCGCCAAGTGGTTCTGGCATAGCTGGCAGGTGATGTTGGCGTGACCGGCAGGTGGTTCCAGTCAGCCCGGCATATGATTCCGAATGTTCACCAAATGCTTGTGGAGTAGCCGGAAGTTGATTTTGGCATGTCCAGCAGGTGGTTTTGGCGAGTCGAGCAGGTGGTTCTGGCGTGCTCGGCAGGTGCTTCCTGTGTCATCGGCATGTGGTTCCGGCATGTCTGAGAGGTGGTTCCGCCATGCCCGGCAGGTGATTCCGGAGTGTTCCCCAAGTGGTTCTGGCATAGCCGGCAGGTGATTTTGCATGTCCGGCAATGGTTCCGGCGAGTCGAGCCGCTGGTTCCGGCATGCCCGGCAGGTGATTCCGGAGTGTCCGGCATGTGGTTCTGGCACCTCTGAGAGGTGGTTCCGGCATGCCCGGCAGGTGGTTCCGGCGTGCCTGCCGAGTGGTTCTGGCGTAGTCGGCAGGTGATTGTGGCGTGTCCAGCAGGTTTTTCTGAGGAGTGGATCAGGTGGTTCCGGCATACTCTGCAGGTGGTACCGGCGTGTCCGGAACATGGTTCTGGCAAGTCTGAGAGGTGGTTCCGGCATGCCCGACAGGTGATTCCGGAGTGTTCGCCAAGTGGTTCTGGCGTAGCCGGCAGGTCATTTTGCATGTCCGGCGGTGGTTCCGCGAGTCGAGCCGGTGGTTCCGGTGTGTCCGGCAGGTGGTTCTGGCGTGACCGGCACGAGGTTCTGGCACGTCTGAGAGTTGGTTCCGGCATGCCCGACAGGTGATTCCGGAGTGTCCGCCACGTGGTTCTGGCGTACCCGGCAGGTGATTTTGGCGTGTCTGGCAGGTGTTTCTTGCAAGTCGAGCATTTGGCTCAGGCATGCTCAGCAGGTGCTTCCGGCGTGTCTGGCAGGTGGTTCTGGTGTGTCTGAGAGCTGGTTCTGGCATGTCTGGCAGATGATTCCGGAGTGTCCACCAAGTGGTTGTGGCATACCCGGCAGGTGATTTTAGCGTGTCAGGTAGGTGGTTCCAGTGAGTCGAGTAGGTGGTTCCGGCGTGCTCGGCAGGTGGTTCAGGCGGGTCTGGCAGGTGGTTTCGGTCTGTTCGGGGAGTGGTTCCGGCTTCTCAGGCACATGGTTCTGGCACGTCTGATAGGTGGTTCCGGCCGGCCCGACAGGTGTTTCCATGGTGTCCGCCAAGTGGTTCTGGCATAGCAGGCAGGTGACGTTGGCGTGACCGGCAGGTGGTTCCAGCCATCCCGGCAGGTGATTCCGAAGTTTTCACCAAATGGTTGTGGCGTAGCCGGAATCTGATTTTGGCATGTCCAGCAGGTGGTTTTGGCGAGTCGAGCAGGTGGTTCTGGCGTGCTCGGCAGGTGCTTCCGGTGTCATTGGCATGTGGTTCCGGCATGTCTGAGAGGTGGTTCCGCCATGCCCGGCAGGTGATTCCGGAGTGTTCGCCAAGTGGTTCTGGCGTAGCCGGCAGGTGATTTTGCATGGCCGGCAATGGTTCCGGCGAGTCGAGCCGGTGGTTCTGGCATGTCCGGCAGGTGGTTCTGGCATGCCCGGCAGGTGATTCCGCAGTCTCCGTCATTTGGTCCTGGCACCTCTGAGAGGTGGTTCAGGCATTCCCGACAGGTGATTCCGGAGTGTTCGCCAAGTGGTTCTGGCGTAGCCGGCAGGTCATTTTGCATGTCCAGCGGTGGTTCCGGCGAGTCGAGCCGGTGGTTCTGGCGTGTCCAGCAGGTGGTTCTGGCGTGACCGGCACGAGGTTCTGGCACGTCTGAGAGTTGGTTCCGGCATGCCCGACAGGTGATTCCGGAGTGTCCGGCATGTGGTTTAGGCACCTCTGAGAGTTGGTTCCGGCATGCCCGGCAGGTGATACCGGAGTGTCCGGCATGTGGTTCTGGCACCTCTGAGAGGTGGTTCTTGCAAGCCCGGCAGTTTGTTACGGAGTGTCTGCCGAGTGGTTCTGGAGTAGCCGGCAGGTGATTCTGGCGTATCTAGCAGGTGGTCCTGTGGAGTGGATCAGGTGGTTCCGGCATACTCGGCAGGTGGTACCGGCGTGTCCGGAACATGGTTCTGGCAAGTCTGAGAGGTGGTACCGGCATGCCCGACAGGTGATTCCGGAGTGTTCGCCAAGTGGTTCTGGCGTAGCCGGCAGGTCATTTTGCATGTCCGGCGGTGGTTCCGGCGAGTCGAGCCGGTTGTTGCGGCGTATCCAGCAGGTGTTTCCGGTCTGTCCGGCAGGTGATTCTGGCGTGACCGGCACGAGGTTCTGGCACGTCGGAGAGCTGGTTCCGGCATGCCCGACAGGTGATTCCGGAGTGTCCGCCACGTGGTTCTGGCGTACCCGGCAGGTGATTTTGGCGTGTCTGGCAGGTGTTTCTTGCAAGTCGAGCATTTGGCTCAGGCATGCTCAGCAGGTGCTTCCGGCGTGTCTGGCACGTGGTTCTGGTGTGTCTGAGAGCTGGTTCTGGCATGTCCGGCAGATGATTCCGGAGTGTCCACCAAGTGGTTGCGCCATACCCGGCAGGTGATTTTAGCGTGTCATGTAGCTGGATCCGGCGAGTCGAGTAGGTGGTTCCGGCGTGCTCGGCAGGTGGTTCAGGCGGGTCTGGCAGGTGGTTTCGGTCTGTTCGGGGTGTGTTTCCGGCATCTCAGGCACATGGTTCTGGCACGTCTGATAGGTGGTTCCGGCCGGCCCGACAGGTGTTTCCATGGTGTCCCACAAGTGGTTCTGGCATAGCTGGCAGGTGATGTTGGCGTGACACGCAGGTGGTTCCAGCCAGCCAAGCAGGTGATTCCAAAGAGTTCACCAAATGTTTGTGGCGTAGCCGGCAGGTGATTTTGGCGTGTCCAGCAGGTGGTTTTGGTGAGTCGAGCAGGTGGATCTGGCGGGCTCGGCAGGTGCTTCCGGTGTCATTGGCATGTGGTTCTGGCATGTCTGAGAGGTGGTTCCGCCATGCCCGGCAGGTGATTACGGAGTGTTCGCCAAGTGGTTCTGGCGTAGCCGGCAGGTGATTTTGCATGTCCGGCAATAGTTCCGGCGAGGCGAGCCGGTGGTTCTGGAATGTCCGGCAGGTGGTTCCGGCATGTCCGGCAGGTGGTTCCGGCATGTCCAGCACGTGGTTCCAGCATGCCTGGCAGGTGATTCCGGAGTGTCCGGCATGTGGTTCTGGCACCTCTGAGAGGTGGTTCCGGCATGCCCGGCAGGTGATACCGGAGTGTCCGGCATTTGGTTCTGGCACCTCTGAGAGGTGGTTCCGGAATGCGTGGCCTGTGATTCCGGAGTGTCTGCCGAGTGGTTCTGGCGTAGCCGGCAGTTGATTTTGGCGTGTCCACTATGTGGTTCTGTGGAGTGGATCAGCTGGTTCCGGCATACTCGGCAGGTGGTACCGGCGTGTCCAGAACATGGTTCTGGAAAGTCTGAGAGGTGGTTCCGGCACGCCCGACAGGTGATTCCGGAGCGTCCGCCAAGTGTTTCTGGCGTACCCGGAGGGTGATTTACGCCTCTCCGACAGGTGTATCTTGCGAGTCGAGCAGGTGGCTCAGGCATGCTCAGCTGGTGCTTCCGGCGTCTCTGGCACGTGGTTCTGGTGTGTCTGAGAGCTGGTTCTGGCATCTCCGGCAGATGATTCCGGAGTGTCCACCAAGCGGTTCTTGTATACCTGGCAGGTGATTTTGGCGTGTCAGGAAGGTGGTTCCGGCTAGTTGAGCAGGTGGATAAGGCGTGCTCGCCAGGGGGTTCAGGCGGGTCTGGCAGGTGGTTTTGGTCTGTTCGGGGTGTGGTTCCGGCATCTCAGGCTCATGGTTCTGGCACGTCTGAGAGGTGGTTCCGGCCGGCCCGA
Source organism: Equus caballus (assembly GCF_041296265.1). Classification (NCBI taxonomy): domain Eukaryota; kingdom Metazoa; phylum Chordata; class Mammalia; order Perissodactyla; family Equidae; genus Equus; species Equus caballus. The sequence goes on from NW_027222395.1 coordinate 5,852,068, forward strand.
CAGGTGTTTCCATGGTGTCCGCCAAGTGGTTCTGGCATAGCTGGCAGGTGATGTTGGCGTGACCAGCAGGTGGTTCCAGCAAGCCCAGCAGGTGATTCCGAAGAGTTCACCAAATGGTTGTGGCGTAGCCGGCAGGTGATTTTGGCGTGTCCAGCAGGTGGTTTTGGCGAGTCGAGCAGGTGGTTCTGGCGTGCTCGGCAGGTGCTTCCGGTGTCATTGGCATGTGGTAACGGCATGTCTGAGAGTTGGTTCCGGCATGCCCGGCAGGTGGTTCCGAAGAGTTCACCAAATGGTTGCGGCGTAGCAGGCAGTTGCTTTTGGCGTGTCAGGAAGGTGGTTCCGGCTAGTTGAGCAGGTGGATCAGGCGTGCTCGCCAGGGGGTTCATGCGGGTCTGGCAGGTGGTTTCGGTCTGTTCGGGGAGTGGTTCCGGCATCTCAGGCACATGGTTCTGGCACGTCTGAGAGGTGGTTCCGGCCGGCCCGACAGGTGTTTCCATGGTGTCCGCCAAGTGGTTCTGGCATAGCTGGCAGGTGATGTTGGCGTGACCGGCAGGTGGTTCCAGTCAGCCCGGCATGTGATTCCGAATGTTCACCAAATGCTTGTGGAGTAGCCGGAAGTTGATTTTGGCATGTCCAGCAGGTGGTTTTGGCGAGTCGAGCAGGTGGTTCTGGCGTGCTCGGCAGGTGCTTCCTGTGTCATCGGCATGTGGTTCCGGCATGTCTGAGAGGTGGTTCCGCCATGCCCGGCAGGTGATTCCGGAGTGTTCCCCAAGTGGTTCTGGCATAGCCGGCAGGTGATTTTGCATGTCCGGCAATGGTTCCGGCGAGTCGAGCCGCTGGTTCCGGATGTCCGGCAGGTGGTTCCGGCATGCCCGGCAGGTGATTCCGGAGTGTCCGGCATGTGGTTCTGGCACCTCTGAGAGGTGGTTCCGGCATGCCCGGCAGGTGGTTCCGGCGTGTCTGCCGAGTGGTTCTGGCGTAGTCGGCAGGTGATTGTGGCGTGTCCAGCAGGTGGTTCTGAGGAGTGGATCAGGTGGTTCCGGCATACTCTGCAGGTGGTACCGGCGTGTCCGGAACATGGTTCTGGCAAGTCTGAGAGGTGGTTCCGGCATGCCCGACAGGTGATTCCGGAGTGTTCGCCAAGTGGTTCTGGCGTAGCCGGCAGGTGATTTTGCATGGCCGGCAATGGTTCCGGCGAGTCGAGCCGGTGGTTCCGGCATGTCCGGAAGGTGGTTCCGGCATGCCCGGCAGGTGATTCCGCAGTCTCCGTCATTTGGTCCTGGCACCTCTGAGAGGTGGTTCAGGCATGCCCGACAGGTGATTCCGGAGTGTTCGCCAAGTGGTTCTGGCGTAGCCGGCAGGTCATTTTGCATGTCGAGCGGTGGTTCCGGCGAGTCGAGCCGGTGGTTCTGGCGTAGCCGGCAGTTGCTCTTGGCGTGTCCACTAGGTGGTTCTGGGGAGTGGATCAGCTGGTTCCGGCATACTCGGCAGGTGGTCCCGGCGTGTCCAGAACATGGTTCTGGCAAGTCTGAGAGGTGGTTCCGGCACGCCCGACAGTGATTCCGGAGCGTCCGCCAAGTGTTTCTGGCGTACCCGGCAGGTGATTTTGGCATGTCCGACAGGTGTTTCTTGCGAGTCGAGCAGGTGGCTCAGGCATGCTCAGCTGGTGCTTCCGGCGTCTCTGGCACGTGGTTCTGGTGTGTCTGAGAGCTGGTTCTGGCATGTCCGGCAGATGATTCCGGAGTGTCCACCAAGTGGTTCTGGTATACCTGGCAGGTGATTTTGGCGTGTCAGGAAGGTGGTTCCGGCTAGTTGAGCAGGTGGATCGGGCGTGCTCGCCAGGGGGTTCATGCGGGTCTGGCAGGTGGTTTCGGTCTTTTCGGGGAGTGGTTCCGGCATCTCAGGCACATGGTTCTGGCACGTCTGAGAGGTGGTTCCGGCCGGCCGGAGAGGTGTTTCCAGAGTGTCAGCCAAGTGGTTCTGGCGTAGGTGAAAGGCGACGTTGGCGTGAGCGGTAGATGGTTCCAGCCAGCCCAAAGGTGATTCCAGAGTGTCTGCGGTGTGGTTCTGGCGTAGCTGGCAGGTGATTTTGGGGTGTCCAGCAGGTGGTTCCGGCGAGATCGGCAGGTGGTACCAGCGTGTCCGGAACATGGTTCTGGCACGGCTGAGAGATGGTTCCGTCATGCCCGGCAGGTAATCCGGAGTGTCCGGCATGTGGTTCTGGCACCTCTGAGTTGTGGTTCCCCCATGTCCGGCAGGTGATTCCGGAGTGTTCGGCATGTGGTTCTGGCACCTCTGAGAGGTGGTTCCAGCATGCCCGGCAGGTGTTTCCGGAGTGTCTGCCTAGTGGTTCTGGCGTAGTCGGCAGGTGATTCTGGCGTGTCCAGCAGGTGGTTCTGTGGAGTGGATCAGGTGGTTCCGGCATTCTCAGCAGGTGGTACCGGCGTGTCCGGAACATGGTTCTGGCAAGTCTGAGATGCGGTTCCGGCATGCCCGACAGGTGATTCCGGAGTGTTCGCGAAGTGGTTCTGGCGTAGCCGGCAGGTCATTTTGCATGTCCAGCGGTGGTTCCGCGAGTCGAGCCGGTGGTTCCGGTGTCATCGGCATGTGGTTCCGGCATGTCTGAGAGGTGGTTCCGCCATGCCCGGCAGGTGATTCCGGAGTGTTCCCCAAGTGGTTCTGGCATAGCCGGCAGGTGATTTTGCATGTCCGGCAATGGTTCCGGCGAGTCGAGCCGCTGGTTCCGGCATGTCCGGCAGGTGGTTCCGGCATGCCCGGCAGGTGATTCCGGAGTGTCCGGCATGTGGTTCTGGCACCTCTGAGAGGTGGTTCCGGCATGCCCGGCAGGTGGTTCCGGCGTGTCTGCCGAGTGGTTCTGGCGTACTCGGCAGGTGATTGTGGCGTGTCCAGCAGGTGGTTCTGAGGAGTGGATCAGGTGGTTCCGGCATACTCTGCAGGTGGTACCGGCGTGTCCGGAACATGGTTCTGGCAAGTCTGAGAGGTGGTTCCGGCATGCCCGACAGGTGATTCCGGAGTGTTCGCCAAGTGGTTGTGGCATACCCGGCAGGTGATTTTAGCGTGTCAGGTAGGTGGTTCCAGCGAGTCGAGTAGGTGGTTCCGGCGTGCTCGGCAGGTGGTTCAGGCGGGTCTGGCATGTGGTTTCGGTCTGTTCGGGGAGTGGTTCCGGCATCTCAGGCACATGGTTCTGGCACGTATGATAGGTGGTTCCGGCCGGCCCGACAGGTGTTTCCATGGTGTCCGCCAAGTGGTTCTGGCATAGCTGGCAGGTGATGTTGGCGTGACCGGCAGGTGGTTCCAGCCAGCCTGGCATGTGATTCCGAAGAGTTCACCAAATGGTTGTGGCCTAGCCGGCAGGTGATTTTGGCGTGTCCAGCAGGTGGTTTTGGAGAGTCAAGCAGGTTGTTCTGGCGTGCTCGGCGGGTGCTTCAGGTGTCATTAGCATGTGGTTCCGGCATGTCTGAGAGGTGGTTCCGCCATGCCCGGCAGGTGATTCCGGAGTGTTCGCCAAGTGGTTCTGGCGTAGCCGGCAGGTGATTTTGCATGTCCGGCAATGGTTACGGCGAGTCGAGCCGGTGGTTCCGGCATGTCCGGCAGGTGGTTCCGGCATGACCGGCAGGTGATACCGGAGTGTTCGCCAAGTGGTTCTGGCGTAGCCGGCAGGTGATTTTGCATGTCCGGCAATGGATCCGGCGAGTCGAGCCGGTGGTTCCGGAATGTCCGGCAGGTGGTTCCGGCATGTCCGGCAGGTGGTTCCGGCATGTCCAGCACGTGGTTCCAGCATGCCCGGCAGGTGATTCCGGAGTGTCCGGCATGTGGTTCTGGAACCTCTGAGAGGTGGTTCCGGCATGCATGGCAGGTGATACCGGAGTCTCCGGCATTTGGTTCTGGCACCTCTGAGAGGTGGTTCCGGAATGCCTGTCATGTGATTCCGGAGTGTCTGCCGAGTGGTTCTGGCGTGTCCAGCAGGTGTTTCCGGTCTTTCCGGCACGTGGTTCTGGCGTGTCCGGCACGAGGTTCTGGCACGTCTGAGAGTTGGTTCCGGCATGCCCGACAGGTGATTCCGGAGTGTCCGCCACGTGGTTCTGGCGTACCCGGCAGGTGATTTTGGCGTGTCTGGCAGGTGTTTCTTGCAAGTCGAGCATTTGGCTCAGGCATGCTCAGCAGGTGCTTCCGGCGTGTCTGGAACGTGGTTCTGGTGTGTCTGAGAGCTGCTTCTGGCATGTCCGGCAGATGATTCCGGAGTGTCCACCAAGTGGTTGTGGCATACCCGGCAGGTGATTTTAGCGTGTCAGGTAGGTGGTTCCAGCGAGTCGAGTAGGTGGTTCCGGCGTGCTCGGCAGGTGGTTCAGGTGGGTCTGGCAGGTGGTTTCGGTCTGTTCGGGGAGTGGTTCCGGCATCTCAGGCACATGGTTCTGGCACGTCTGATAGGTGGTTCCGGCCGGCCCGACAGGTGTTTCCATGGTGTCCGCCAAGTGGTTCTGGCATAGCTGGCAGGTGATGTTGGCGTGACCGGCAGGTGGTTCCACTCAGCCCGGCAGGTGATTCCGAAGTGTTCACCAAATGCTTGTGGAGTAGCCGGAAGTTGATTTCGGCATGTCCAGCAGGTGGTTTTGGCGAGTCGAGCAGGTGGTTCTGGCGTGCTCGGCAGGTGCTTCCTGTGTCATCGGCATGTGGTTCCGGCATGTCTGAGAGGTGGTTCCGCCATGCCCGGCAGGTGATTCCGGAGTGTTCCCCAAGTGGTTCTGGCATAGCCGGCAGTTGATTTTGCATGTCCGGCAATGGTTCCGGCGAGTCGAGCCGCTGGTTCCGGCATGTCCGGCAGGTGGTTCCGGCATGCCCGGCAGGTGATTCCGGAGTGTCCGGCATGTGGTTCTGGCACCTCTGAGAGGTGGTTCCGGCATGCCCGGCAGGTGGTTGCGGCGTGTCTGCCGACTGGTTCTGGCGTAGTCGGCAGGTGATTGTGGCGTGTCCAGCAGGTGGTTCTGAGGAGTGGATCAGGTGGTTCCGGCATACTCTGCAGGTGGTACCGGCGTGTCCGGGACATGGTTCTGGCAAGTCTGAGAGGTGGTTCCGGCATGCCCGACAGGTGATTCCGGAGTGTCCGGCATGTGGTCCTGGCACCTCTGAGAGGTGGTTCCGGCATGCCCGGCAGGTGATTCCGGAGTGTTCGCCAAGTGGTTCTGGCGTAGCCGGCAGGTCATTTTGCATGTCCGGGGGTGGTTCCGGCGAGTCGAGCCGGTGGTTCTGGCGTGTCCAGCAGGTGGTTCTGGCGTGACCGGCACGAGGTTCTGGCACGTCTGAGAGTTGGTTCTGGCATGCCCGACAGGTGATTCCGGAGTGTCCGCCACGTGGTTCTGGCGTACCCGGCAGGTGATTTTGGCGTGTCTGGCAGGCTTTTCTTGCAAGTCGAGCATGTGGCTCAGGCATGCTCAGCAGGTGCTTCCGGCGTGTCTGGCACGTGGTTCTGGTGTGTCTCAGAGCTGGTTCTGGCATGTCCGGCAGATGATTCCGGAGTGTCCACCAAGTGGTTGTGGCATACCTGGCAGGTGATTTTAGCGTGTCAGGTAGGTGGTTCCAGCGAGTCGAGTAGGTGGTTCCGGCGTGCTCGGCAGGTGGTTCAGGCGGGTCTGGCAGGTGGTTTCGGTCTGTTCGGGGTGTGGTTCCGGCGTCTCAGGCACATGGTTCTGGCACGTCTGATAGGTGGTTCCGGCCGGCCCGACAGGTGTTTCCATGGTGTCCGCCAAGTGGTTCTGGCATAGCTGGCAGGTGATGTTTGTGTGACCGGCACGTGGTTCCAGAAAGCCCGGCAGGTGATTCCGAAGAGTTCACCAAATGGTTGTGGCCTAGCCGGCAGGTGATTTCGGCGTGTCCTGCAGGTGGTTTTGGCGAGTCAAGCAGGTCGTTCTGGCGTGCTCGGCAGGTGCTTGCGGTTTCATTGGCATGTGGTTCCGGCATGTCTGAGAGGTGGTTCCGCCATGCCCGGCAGGTGATTCCGGAGTGTTCGCCAAGTGGTTCTGGCGTAGCCGGCAGGTGATTTTGCATGTCCGGCAATGGTTCCGGCGAGTCGAGCCGGTGGTTCCGGCATGTCCGGCAGGTGATTCCGGCATGTCCAGCAGGTGGTTCTGAGAAGTGGATCAGGTGGTTCCGGCAGGCATGGCAGGTGATTCCGGAGTGTCCGGCATGTGATTCTGTCACCTCTGAGAGTTTGTTCTGGCATGCCCGGCAGGTGATACCACAGTGTCCGGCATTTGGTTCTGGCACCTCTGACAGGTGGTTCCGGGATGCCTGGCATGTGATTCCGGAGTGTCTGCCGAGTGGTTCTGGCGTGTCCAGCAGGTGTTTCCGGTCTTTCCGGCAGGTGGTTCTGGCGTGTCCGGCACGAGGTTCTGGCACGTCTGAGAGTTGGTTCCGGCATGCCCGACAGGTGATTCCGGAGTGTCCGCCACGTGGTTCTGGCGTACCCGGCAGGTGATTTTGGCGTGTCTGGCAGGTGTTTCTTGCAAGTCGAGCATTTGGCTCAGGCATGCTCAGCAGGTGCTTCCGGCGTGTCTGGCAGGTGGTTCTGGTGTGTCTGAGAGCTGGTTCTGGCGTGTCTGGCAGATGATTCCGGAGTGTCCACCAAGTGGTTGTGGCATACCCGGCAGGTGATTTTAGCGTGTCAGGTAGGTGGTTCCAGCGAGTCGAGTAGGTGGTTCCGGCGTGCTCGGCAGGTGGTTCAGGCGGGTCTGGCAGGTGGTTTCGGTCTGTTCGGGGAGTGGTTCCGGCATCTCAGGCACATGGTTCTGGCACGTCTGATAGGTGGTTCCGGCTGGCCCGACAGGTGTTTCCATGGTGTCCGCCAAGTGGTTCTGGCATAGCTGGCAGGTGATGTTGGCGTGACCGGCAGGTGGTTCCAGTCAGCCCGGCATGTGATTCCGAATGTTCACCAAATGCTTGTGGAGTAGCCGGAAGTTGATTTTGGCATGTCCAGCAGGTGGTTTTGGCGAGTCGAGCAGGTGGTTCTGGCGTGCTCGGCAGGTGCTTCCTGTGTCATCGGCATGTGGTTCCGGCATGTCTGAGAGGTGGTTCCGCCATGCCCGGCAGGTGATTCCGGAGTGTTCCCCAAGTGGTTCTGGCATAGCCGGCAGGTGATTTTGCATGTCCGGCAATGGTTCTGGCGAGTCGAGCCGCTGGTTCCGGCATGTCCGGCAGGTGGTTCCGGCATGCCCGGCAGGTGATTCCGGAGTGTCCGGCATGTGGTTCTGGCACCTCTGAGAGGTGGTTCCGGCATGCCCGGCAGGTGGTTCCGGCGTGTCTGCCGAGTGGTTCTGGCGTACTCGGCAGGTGATTGTGGCGTGTCCAGCAGGTGGTTCTGAGGAGTGGATCAGGTGGTTCCGGCATACTATGCAGGTGGTACCGGCGTGTCCGGAACATGGTTCTGGCAAGTCTGAGAGGTGGTTCCGGCATGCCCGACAGGTGATTCCGGAGTGTTCGCCAAGTGGTTGTGGCATACCCGGCAGGTGATTTTAGCGTGTCAGGTAGGTGGTTCCAGCGAGTCGAGTAGGTGGTTCCGGCGTGCTCGGCAGGTGGTTCAGGCGGGTCTGGCATGTGGTTTCGGTCTGTTCGGGGAGTGGTTCCGGCATCTCAGGCACATGGTTCTGGCACGTATGATAGGTGGTTCCGGCCGGCCCGACAGGTGTTTCCATGGTGTCCGCCAAGTGGTTCTGGCATAGCTGGCAGGTGATGTTGGCGTGACCGGCAGGTGGTTCCAGCCAGCCTGGCATGTGATTCCGAAGAGTTCACCAAATGGTTGTGGCCTAGCCGGCAGGTGATTTTGGCGTGTCCAGCAGGTGGTTTTGGAGAGTCAAGCAGGTTGTTCTGGCGTGCTCGGCGGGTGCTTCAGGTGTCATTAGCATGTGGTTCCGGCATGTCTGAGAGGTGGTTCCGCCATGCCCGGCAGGTGATTCCGGAGTGTTCGCCAAGTGGTTCTGGCGTAGCCGGCAGGTGATTTTGCATGTCCGGCAATGGTTCCGGCGAGTCGAGCCGGTGGTTCCGGCATGTCCGGCAGGTGGTTCCGGCATGACCGGCAGGTGATACCGGAGTGTTCGCCAAGTGGTTCTGGCGTAGCCGGCAGGTGATTTTGCATGTCCGGCAATGGATCCGGCGAGTCGAGCCGGTGGTTCCGGAATGTCCGGCAGGTGGTTCCGGCATGTCCGGCAGGTGGTTCCGGCATGTCCAGCACGTGGTTCCAGCATGCCCGGCAGGTGATTCCGGAGTGTCCGGCATGTGGTTCTGGAACCTCTGAGAGGTGGTTCCGGCATGCATGGCAGGTGATACCGGAGTCTCCGGCATTTGGTTCTGGCACCTCTGAGAGGTGGCTCCGGAATGCCTGTCATGTGATTCCGGAGTGTCTGCCGAGTGGTTCTGGCGTGTCCAGCAGGTGTTTCCGGTCTTTCCGGCACGTGGTTCTGGCGTGTCCGGCACGAGGTTCTGGCACGTCTGAGAGTTGGTTCCGGCATGCCCGACAGGTGATTCCGGAGTGTCCGCCACGTGGTTCTGGCGTACCCGGCAGGTGATTTTGGCGTGTCTGGCAGGTGTTTCTTGCAAGTCGAGCATTTGGCTCAGGCATGATCAGCAGGTGCTTCCGGCGTGTCTGGCACGTGGTTCTGGTGTGTCTGAGAGCTGCTTCTGGCATGTCCGGCAGATGATTCCGGAGTGTCCACCAAGTGGTTGTGGCATACCCGGCAGGTGATTTTAGCGTGTCAGGTAGGTGGTTCCAGCGAGTCGAGTAGGTGGTTCCGGCGTGCTCGGCAGGTGGTTCAGGTGGGTCTGGCAGGTGGTTTCGGTCTGTTCGGGGAGTGGTTCCGGCATCTCAGGCACATGGTTCTGGCACGTCTGATAGGTGGTTCCGGCCGGCCTGACAGGTGTTTCCATGGTGTCCGCCAAGTGGTTCTGGCATAGCTGGCAGGTGATGTTGGCGTGACCGGCAGGTGGTTCCACTCAGCCCGGCAGGTGATTCCGAAGTGTTCACCAAATGCTTGTGGAGTAGCCGGAAGTTGATTTCGGCATGTCCAGCAGGTGGTTTTGGCGAGTCGAGCAGGTGGTTCTGGCGTGCTCGGCAGGTGCTTCCTGTGTCATCGGCATGTGGTTCCGGCATGTCTGAGAGGTGGTTCCGCCATGCCCGGCAGGTGATTCCGGAGTGTTCCCCAAGTGGTTCTGGCATAGCCGGCAGTTGATTTTGCATGTCCGGCAATGGTTCCGGCGAGTCGAGCCGCTGGTTCCGGCATGTCCGGCAGGTGGTTCCGGCATGCCCGGCAGGTGATTCCGGAGTGTCCGGCATGTGGTTCTGGCACCTCTGAGAGGTGGTTCCGGCATGCCCGGCAGGTGGTTGCGGCGTGTCTGCCGACTGGTTCTGGCGTAGTCGGCAGGTGATTGTGGCGTGTCCAGCAGGTGGTTCTGAGGAGTGGATCAGGTGGTTCCGGCATAGTCTGCAGGTGGTACCGGCGTGTCCGGGACATGGTTCTGGCAAGTCTGAGAGGTGGTTCCGGCATGCCCGACAGGTGATTCCGGAGTGTCCGGCATGTGGTCCTGGCACCTCTGAGAGGTGGTTCCGGCATGCCCGGCAGGTGATTCCGGAGTGTTCGCCAAGTGGTTCTGGCGTAGCCGGCAGGTCATTTTGCATGTCCGGGGGTGGTTCCGGCGAGTCGAGCCGGTGGTTCTGGCGTGTCCAGCAGGTGGTTCTGGCGTGACCGGCACGAGGTTCTGGCACGTCTGAGAGTTGGTTCTGGCATGCCCGACAGGTGATTCCGGAGTGTCCGCCACGTGGTTCTGGCGTACCCGGCAGGTGATTTTGGCGTGTCTGGCAGGCTTTTCTTGCAAGTCGAGCATGTGGCTCAGGCATGCTCAGCAGGTGCTTCCGGCGTGTCTGGCACGTGGTTCTGGTGTGTCTGAGAGCTGGTTCTGGCATGTCCGGCAGATGATTCCGGAGTGTCCACCAAGTGGTTGTGGCATACCTGGCAGGTGATTTTAGCGTGTCAGGTAGGTGGTTCCAGCGAGTCGAGTAGGTGGTTCCGGCGTGCTCAGCAGGTGGTTCAGGCGGGTCTGGCAGGTGGTTTCGGTCTGTTCGGGGTGTGGTTCCGGCGTCTCAGGCACATGGTTCTGGCACGTCTGATAGGTGGTTCCGGCCGGCCCGACAGGTGTTTCCATGGTGTCCGCCAAGTGGTTCTGGCATAGCTGGCAGGTGATGTTTGTGTGACCGGCACGTGGTTCCAGAAAGCCCGGCAGGTGATTCCGAAGAGTTCACCAAATGGTTGTGGCCTAGCCGGCAGGTGATTTCGGCGTGTCCTGCAGGTGGTTTTGGCGAGTCAAGCAGGTCGTTCTGGCGTGCTCGGCAGGTGCTTGCGGTTTCATTGGCATGTGGTTCCGGCATGTCTGAGAGGTGGTTCCGCCATGCCCGGCAGGTGATTCCGGAGTGTTCGCCAAGTGGTTCTGGCGTAGCCGGCAGGTGATTTTGCATGTCCGGCAATGGTTCCGGCGAGTCGAGCCGGTGGTTCCGGCATGTCCGGCAGGTGATTCCGGCATGTCCAGCAGGTGGTTCTGAGAAGTGGATCAGGTGGTTCCGGCAGGCACGGCAGGTGATTCCGGAGTGTCCGGCATGTGATTCTGTCACCTCTGAGAGTTTGTTCTGGCATGCCCGGCAGGTGATACCACAGTGTCCGGCATTTGGTTCTGGCACCTCTGACAGGTGGTTCCGGGATGCCTGGCATGTGATTCCGGAGTGTCTGCCGAGTGGTTCTGGCGTGTCCAGCAGGTGTTTCCGGTCTTTCCGGCAGGTGGTTCTGGCGTGTCCGGCACGAGGTTCTGGCACGTCTGAGAGTTGGTTCCGGCATGCCCGACAGGTGATTCCGGAGTGTCCGCCACGTGGTTCTGGCGTACCCGGCAGGTGATTTTGGCGTGTCTGGCAGGTGTTTCTTGCAAGTCGAGCATGTGGCTCAGGCACGATCAGCAGGTGCTTCCGGCCTGTCCGGCACGTGGTTCTGGTGTGTCTGAGAGCTGGTTCTGGCATGTCCGGCAGATTATTCCGGAGTGTCCACCAAGTGGTTGTGGCATACCCGGCAGGTGATTTTAGCGTGTCAGGTAGGTGGTTCCGGCGAGTCGAATTGGTGGTTCCGGCATGCTCGGCAGGTGGTTCAGGCGGGTCTGGCAGGTGGTTTCGGTCTGTTCGGTGTGTGGTTCCGGCATCTCAGGCACATGGTTCTGGCACGTCTGATAGGTGGTTCCGGCCGGCCCGACAGGTGTTTCCATGGTGTCCGCCAAGTGGTTCTGGCATAGCAGGCAGGTGACGTTGGCGTGACCGGCAGGTGGTTCCAGCCAGCCCGGCAGGTGATTCCGAAGTTTTCACCAAATGGTTGTCGCGTAGCCGGAATCTGATTTTTGCATGTCCAGCAGGTGGTTTTGGCGAGTCGAGCAGGTGGTTCTGGCGTGCTCGGCAGGTGCTTCCGGTGTCATTGGCATGTGGTTCCGGCATGTCTGAGAGGTGGTTCCGCCATGCCCGGCAGGTGATTCCGGAGTGTTCGCCAAGTGGTTCTGGCGTAGCCGGCAGGTGATTTTGCATGGCCGGCAATGGTTCCGGCGAGTCGAGCCGGTGGTTCCGGCATGTCCGGCAGGTGGTTCCGGCATGCCCGGCAGGTGATTCCGCAGTCTCCGGCATTTGGTCCTGGCACCTCTGAGAGGTGGTTCAGGCATGCCCGACAGGTGATTCCGGAGTGTTCGCCAAGTGGTTCTGGCGTTGCCGGCAGGTCATTTTGCATGTCTAGCGGTGGTTCCGGCGAGTCGAGCCGGTGGTTCCGGCGTAGCCAGCAGTTGCTCTTGGCGTGTCCACTAGGTGGTTCTGGGGAGTGGATCAGCTGGTTCCGGCATACTCGGCAGGTGGTACCGGCGTGTCCAGAACATGGTTCTGGCAAGTCTGAGAGGTGGTTCCGGCACGCCCGACAGTGATTCCGGAGCGTCCGCCAAGTGTCTCTGGCGTACCCGGCAGGTGATTTTGGCATGTCCGACTGGTGTTTCTTGCGAGTCGAGCAGGTGGCTCAGGCATGCTCAGCTGGTGCTTCCGGCGTCTCTGGCACGTGGTTCTGGTGTGTCTGAGAGCTGGTTCTGGCATGTCCGGCAGATGATTCCGGAGTGTCCACCAAGTGGTTCTGGTATACCTGGCAGGTGATTTTGGCGTGTCAGGAAGGTGGTTCCGGCTAGTTGAGCAGGTGGATCAGGCGTGCTCGCCAGGGGGTTCATGCGGGTCTGGCAGGTGGTTTCGGTCTGTTCGGGGAGTGGTTCCGGCATCTCATGCACATGGTTCTGGCACGTATGATAGGTGGTTCCGGCCGGCCCGACAGGTGTTTCCATGGTGTCCGCCAAGTGGTTCTGGCATAGCTGGCAGGTGATGTTGGCGTAACCGGCAGGTGGTTCCAGACAGCCCGGCAGGTGATTCCGAAGTGTTCACCAAATGCTTGTGGAGTAGCCGGAAGTTGATTTTGGCATGTCCAGCAGGTGGTTTTGGCGAGTCGAGCAGGTGGTTCTGGCGTGCTCGGCAGGTGCTTCCTGTGTCATCGGCATGTGGTTCCGGCATGTCTGAGAGGTGGTTCCGCCATGCCCGGCAGGTGATTCCGGAGTGTTCCCCAAGTGGTTCTGGCATAGCCGGCAGGTGATTTTGCATGTCCGGCAATGGTTCCGGCGAGTCGAGCCGCTGGTTCCGGCATGTCCGGCAGGTGGTTCCGGCATGCCCGGCAGGTGATTCCGGAGTGTCCGGCATGTGGTTCTGGCACCTCTGAGAGGTGGTTCCGGCATGCCCGGCAGGTGGTTCCGGCGTGTCTGCCGAGTGGTTCTGGCGTAGTCGGCAGGTGATTGTGGCGTGTCCAGCGGTGGTTCTGAGGAGTGGATCAGGTGGTTCCGGCATACTCGGCAGGTGGTACCGGCGTGTCCGGAACATGGTTCTGGCAAGTCTGAGAGGTGGTTCCGGCATGCCCGACAGGTGATTCCGGAGTGTTCGCCAAGTGGTTCTGGCGTAGCCGGCAGGTGATTTTGCATGGCCGGCAATGGTTCCGGCGAGTCGAGCCGGTGGTTCCGGCATGTCCGGCAGGTGGTTCCGGCATGCCCGGCAGGTGATTCCGCAGTCTCCGTCATTTGGTCCTGGCACCTCTGAGAGGTGGTTCAGGCATGCCCGACAGGTGATTCCGGAGTGTTCGCCAAGTGGTTCTGGCGCAGCCGGCAGGTCATTTTGCATGTCCAGCGGTGGTTCCGGCGAGTCGAGCCGGTGGTTCCGGCGTAGCCGGCAGTTGCTCTTGGCGTGTCCACTAGGTGGTTCTGGGGAGTGGATCAGCTGGTTCCGGCATACTCGGCAGGTGGTACCGGCGTGTCCAGAACATGGTTCTGGCAAGTCTGAGAGGTGGTTCCGGCACGCCCGACAGTGTTTCCGGAGCGTCCGCCAAGTGTTTCTGGCGTACCCGGCAGGTGATTTTGGCATGTCCGACAGGTGTTTCTTGCGAGTCGAGCAGGTGGCTCAGGCATGCTCAGCTGGTGCTTCCGGCGTCTCTGGCACGTGGTTCTGGTGTGTCTGAGAGCTGGTTCTGGCATGTCCGGCAGATGATTCCGGAGTGTCCACCAAGTGGTTCTGGTATACCTGGCAGGTGATTTTGGCGTGTCAGGAAGGTGGTTCCGGCTAGTTGAGCAGGTGGATCAGGCGTGCTCGCCAGGGGGTTCATGCGGGTCTGGCAGGTGGTTTCGGTCTGTTCGGGGAGTGGTTCCGGCATCTCAGGCACATGGTTCTGGCACGTCTGAGAGGTGGTTCCGGCCGGCCGGAGAGGTGTTTCCAGAGTGTCCGCCAAGTGGTTCTGGCGTAGGTGAAAGGCGACGTTGGCGTGACCGGTAGGTGGTTCCAGCCAGCCCGGAGGTGATTCCAGAGTGTCTGCGGTGTGGTTCTGGCGTACCCGGCAGGTGATTTTGGCGTGTCTGGCAGGTGTTTCTTGCAAGTCGAGCATTTGGCTCAGGCATGATCAGCAGGTGCTTCCGGCGTGTCTGGCACGTGGTTCTGGTGTGTCTGAGAGCTGCTTCTGGCATGTCCGGCAGATGATTCCGGAGTGTCCACCAAGTGGTTGTGGCATACCCGGCAGGTGATTTTAGCGTGTCAGGTAGGTGGTTCCAGCGAGTCGAGTAGGTGGTTCCGGCGTGCTCGGCAGGTGGTTCAGGTGGGTCTGGCAGGTGGTTTCGGTCTGTTCGGGGAGTGGTTCCGGCATCTCAGGCACATGGTTCTGGCACGTCTGATAGGTGGTTCCGGCCGGCCCGACAGGTGTTTCCATGGTGTCCGCCAAGTGGTTCTGGCATAGCTGGCAGGTGATGTTGGCGTGACCGGCAGGTGGTTCCACTCAGCCCGGCAGGTGATTCCGAAGTGTTCACCAAATGCTTGTGGAGTAGCCGGAAGTTGATTTCGGCATGTCCAGCAGGTGGTTTTGGCGAGTCGAGCAGGTGGTTCTGGCGTGCTCGGCAGGTGCTTCCTGTGTCATCGGCATGTGGTTCCGGCATGTCTGAGAGGTGGTTCCGCCATGCCCGGCAGGTGATTCCGGAGTGTTCCCCAAGTGGTTCTGGCATAGCCGGCAGTTGATTTTGCATGTCCGGCAATGGTTCCGGCGAGTAGAGCCGCTGGTTCCGGCATGTCCGGCAGGTGGTTCCGGCATGCCCGGCAGGTGATTCCGGAGTGTCCGGCATGTGGTTCTGGCACCTCTGAGAGGTGGTTCCGGCATGCCCGGCAGGTGGTTGCGGCGTGTCTGCCGACTGGTTCTGGCGTAGTCGGCAGGTGATTGTGGCGTGTCCAGCAGGTGGTTCTGAGGAGTGGATCAGGTGGTTCCGGCATAGTCTGCAGGTGGTACCGGCGTGTCCGGGACATGGTTCTGGCAAGTCTGAGAAGTGGTTCCGGCATGCCCGACAGGTGATTCCGGAGTGTCCGGCATGTGGTCCTGGCACCTCTGAGAGGTGGTTCCGGCATGCCCGGCAGGTGATTCCGGAGTGTTCGCCAAGTGGTTCTGGCGTAGCCGGCAGGTCATTTTGCATGTCCGGGGGTGGTTCCGGCGAGTCGAGCCGGTGGTTCTGGCGTGTCCAGCAGGTGGTTCTGGCGTGACCGGCACGAGGTTCTGGCACGTCTGAGAGTTGGTTCTGGCATGCCCGACAGGTGATTCCGGAGTGTCCGCCACGTGGTTCTGGCGTACCCGGCAGGTGATTTTGGCGTGTCTGGCAGGCTTTTCTTGCAAGTCGAGCATGTGGCTCAGGCATGCTCAGCAGGTGCTTCCGGCGTGTCTGGCACGTGGTTCTGGTGTGTCTGAGAGCTGGTTCTGGCATGTCCGGCAGATGATTCCGGAGTGTCCACCAAGTGGTTGTGGCATACCCGGCAGGTGATTTTAGCGTGTCAGGTAGGTGGTTCCAGCGAGTCGAGTAGGTGGTTCCGGCGTGCTCGGCAGGTGGTTCAGGCGGGTCTGGCAGGTGGTTTCGGTCTGTTCGGGGTGTGGTTCCGGCGTCTCAGGCACATGGTTCTGGCACGTCTGATAGGTGGTTCCGGCCGGCCCGACAGGTGTTTCCATGGTGTCCGCCAAGTGGTTCTGGCATAGCTGGCAGGTGATGTTTGTGTGACCGGCACGTGGTTCCAGAAAGCCCGGCAGGTGATTCCGAAGAGTTCACCAAATGGTTGTGGCCTAGCCGGCAGGTGATTTCGGCGTGTCCTGCAGGTGGTTTTGGCGAGTCAAGCAGGTCGTTCTGGCGTGCTCGGCAGGTGCTTGCGGTTTCATTGGCATGTGGTTCCGGCATGTCTGAGAGGTGGTTCCGCCATGCCCGGCAGGTGATTCCGGAGTGTTCGCCAAGTGGTTCTGGCGTAGCCGGCAGGTGATTTTGCATGTCCGGCAATGGTTCCGGCGAGTCGAGCCGGTGGTTCCGGCATGTCCGGCAGGTGATTCCGGCATGTCCAGCAGGTGGTTCTGAGAAGTGGATCAGGTGGTTCCGGCAGGCACGGCAGGTGATTCCGGAGTGTCCGGCATGTGATTCTGTCACCTCTGAGAGTTTGTTCTGGCATGCCCGGCAGGTGATACCACAGTGTCCGGCATTTGGTTCTGGCACCTCTGACAGGTGGTTCCGGGATGCCTGGCATGTGATTCCGGAGTGTCTGCCGAGTGGTTCTGGCGTGTCCAGCAGGTGTTTCCGGTCTTTCCGGCAGGTGGTTCTGGCGTGTCCGGCACGAGGTTCTGGCACGTCTGAGAGTTGGTTCCGGCATGCCCGACAGGTGATTCCGGAGTGTCCGCCACGTGGTTCTGGCGTACCCGGCAGGTGATTTTGGCGTGTCTGGCAGGTGTTTCTTGCAAGTCGAGCATGTGGCTCAGGCACGATCAGCAGGTGCTTCCGGCCTGTCCGGCACGTGGTTCTGGTGTGTCTGAGAGCTGGTTCTGGCATGTCCGGCAGATGATTCCGGAGTGTCCACCAAGTGGTTGTGGCATACCCGGCAGGTGATTTTAGCGTGTCAGGTAGGTGGTTCCGGCGAGTCGAATTGGTGGTTCCGGCATGCTCGGCAGGTGGTTCAGGCGGGTCTGGCAGGTGGTTTCGGTCTGTTCGGTGTGTGGTTCCGGCATCTCAGGCACATGGTTCTGGCACGTCTGATAGGTGGTTCCGGCCGGCCCGACAGGTGTTTCCATGGTGTCCGCCAAGTGGTTCTGGCATAGCAGGCAGGTGACGTTGGCGTGACCGGCAGGTGGTTCCAGCCAGCCCGGCAGGTGATTCCGAAGTTTTCACCAAATGGTTGTCGCGTAGCCGGAATCTGATTTTTGCATGTCCAGCAGGTGGTTTTGGCGAGTCGAGCAGGTGGTTCTGGCGTGCTCGGCAGGTGCTTCCGGTGTCATTGGCATGTGGTTCCGGCATGTCTGAGAGGTGGTTCCGCCATGCCCGGCAGGTGATTCCGGAGTGTTCGCCAAGTGGTTCTGGCGTAGCCGGCAGGTGATTTTGCATGGCCGGCAATGGTTCCGGCGAGTCGAGCCGGTGGTTCCGGCATGTCCGGCAGGTGGTTCCGGCATGCCCGGCAGGTGATTCCGCAGTCTCCGGCATTTGGTCCTGGCACCTCTGAGAGGTGGTTCAGGCATGCCCGACAGGTGATTCCGGAGTGTTCGCCAAGTGGTTCTGGCGTTGCCGGCAGGTCATTTTGCATGTCTAGCGGTGGTTCCGGCGAGTCGAGCCGGTGGTTCCGGCGTAGCCAGCAGTTGCTCTTGGCGTGTCCACTAGGTGGTTCTGGGGAGTGGATCAGCTGGTTCCGGCATACTCGGCAGGTGGTACCGGCGTGTCCAGAACATGGTTCTGGCAAGTCTGAGAGGTGGTTCCGGCACGCCCGACAGTGATTCCGGAGCGTCCGCCAAGTGTCTCTGGCGTACCCGGCAGGTGATTTTGGCATGTCCGACTGGTGTTTCTTGCGAGTCGAGCAGGTGGCTCAGGCATGCTCAGCTGGTGCTTCCGGCGTCTCTGGCACGTGGTTCTGGTGTGTCTGAGAGCTGGTTCTGGCATGTCCGGCAGATGATTCCGGAGTGTCCACCAAGTGGTTCTGGTATACCTGGCAGGTGATTTTGGCGTGTCAGGAAGGTGGTTCCGGCTAGTTGAGCAGGTGGATCAGGCGTGCTCGCCAGGGGGTTCATGCGGGTCTGGCAGGTGGTTTCGGTCTGTTCGGGGAGTGGTTCCGGCATCTCATGCACATGGTTCTGGCACGTATGATAGGTGGTTCCGGCCGGCCCGACAGGTGTTTCCATGGTGTCCGCCAAGTGGTTCTGGCATAGCTGGCAGGTGATGTTGGCGTAACCGGCAGGTGGTTCCAGACAGCCCGGCAGGTGATTCCGAAGTGTTCACCAAATGCTTGTGGAGTAGCCGGAAGTTGATTTTGGCATGTCCAGCAGGTGGTTTTGGCGAGTCGAGCAGGTGGTTCTGGCGTGCTCGGCAGGTGCTTCCTGTGTCATCGGCATGTGGTTCCGGCATGTCTGAGAGGTGGTTCCGCCATGCCCGGCAGGTGATTCCGGAGTGTTCCCCAAGTGGTTCTGGCATAGCCGGCAGGTGATTTTGCATGTCCGGCAATGGTTCCGGCGAGTCGAGCCGCTGGTTCCGGCATGTCCGGCAGGTGGTTCCGGCATGCCCGGCAGGTGATTCCGGAGTGTCCGGCATGTGGTTCTGGCACCTCTGAGAGGTGGTTCCGGCATGCCCGGCAGGTGGTTCCGGCGTGTCTGCCGAGTGGTTCTGGCGTAGTCGGCAGGTGATTGTGGCGTGTCCAGCGGTGGTTCTGAGGAGTGGATCAGGTGGTTCCGGCATACTCGGCAGGTGGTACCGGGGTGTCCGGAACATGGTTCTGGCAAGTCTGAGAGGTGGTTCCGGCATGCCCGACAGGTGATTCCGGAGTGTTCGCCAAGTGGTTCTGGCGTAGCCGGCAGGTCATTTTGCATGTCCGGGGGTGGTTCCGGCGAGTCGAGCCGGTGGTTCTGGCGTGTCCAGCTGGTGGTTCTGGCGTGACCGGCACGAGGTTCTGGCACGTCTGAGAGTTGGTTCCGGCATGCCCGACAGGTGATTCCGGAGTGTCCGCCACGTGGTTCTGGCGTACCCGGCAGGTGATTTTGGCGTGTCTGGCAGGTGTTTCTTGCAAGTCGAGCATTTGGCTCAGGCATGCTCAGCAGGTGCTTCCGGCGTGTCTGGCACATGGTTCTGGTGTGTCTGAGAGCTGGTTCTGGCATGTCCGGCAGATGATTCCGGAGTGTCCACCAAGTGGTTGTGGCATACCTGGCAGGTGATTTTAGCGTGTCAGGTAGGTGGTTCCAGCGAGTCGAGTAGGTGGTTCCGGCGTGCTCGGCAGGTGGTTCAGGCGGGTCTGGCAGGTGGTTTCGGTCTGTTCGGGGTGTGGTTCCGGCGTCTCAGGCACATGGTTCTGGCACGTCTGTTAGGTGGTTCCGGCCGGCCCGACAGGTGTTTCCATGGTGTCCGCCAAGTGGTTCTGGCATAGCTGGCAGGTGATGTTTGTGTGACCGGCACATGGTTCCAGAAAGCCCGGCAGGTGATTCCGCAGAGTTCACCAAATGGTTGTGGCCTAGCCGGCAGGTGATTTCGGCGTGTCCTGCAGGTGGTTTTGGCGAGTCAAGCAGGTCGTTCTGGCGTGCTCGGCAGGTGCTTGCGGTTTCATTGGCATGTGGTTCCGGCATGTCTGAGAGGTGGTTCCGCCATACCCGGCAGGTGATTCCGGAGTGTTCGCCAAGTGGTTCTGGCGTAGCCGGCAGGTGATTTTGCATGTCCGGCAATGGTTCCGGCGAGTCGAGCCGGTGGTTCTGGCATGTCCGGCTGGTGATTCCGGCATGTCCAGCAGGTGGTTCTGAGAAGTGGATCAGGTGGTTCCGGCAGGCACGGCAGGTGATTCCGGAGTGTCCGGCATGTGATTCTGTCACCTCTGAGAGGTTGTTCTGGCATGCCCGGCAGGTGATACCACAGTGTCCGGCATTTGGTTCTGGCACCTCTGACAGGTGGTTCCGGGATGCCTGGCATGTGATTCCGGAGTGTCTGCCGAGTGGTTCTGGCGTGTCCAGCAGGTGTTTCCGGTCTTTCCGGCAGGTGGTTCTGGCGTGTCCGGCACGAGGTTCTGGCACGTCTGAGAGTTGGTTCCGGCATGCCCGACAGGTGATTCCGGAGTGTCCGCCACGTGGTTCTGGCGTACCAGGCAGGTGATTTTGGCGTGTCTGGCAGGTGTTTCTTGCAAGTCGAGCATGTGGCTCAGGCATGATCAGCAGGTGCTTCCGGCCTGTCCGGCACGTGGTTCTGGTGTGTCTGAGAGCTGGTTCTGGCATGTCCGGCAGATTATTCCGGAGTGTCCACCAAGTGGTTGTGGCATACCCGGCAGGTGATTTTAGCGTGTCAGGTAGGTGGTTCCGGCGAGTCGAGTTGGTGGTTCCGGCATGCTCGGCAGGTGGTTCAGGCGGGTCTGGCAGGTGGTTTCGGTCTGTTCGGTGTGTGGTTCCGGCATCTCAGGCACATGGTTCTGGCACGTCTGATAGGTGGTTCCGGCCGGCCCGACAGGTGTTTCCATGGTGTCCGCCAAGTGGTTCTGGAATAGCAGGCAGGTGATGTTGGCGTGACCGGCAGGTGGTTCCAGCCAGCCCGGCAGGTGATTCCGAAGTTTTCACCAAATGGTTGTGGCGTAGCCGGAATCTGATTTTTGCATGTCCAGCAGGTGGTTTTGGCGAGTCGAGCAGGTGGTTCTGGCGTGCTCGGCAGGTGCTTCCGGTGTCATTGGCATGTGGTTCCGGCATGTCTGAGAGGTGGTTCCGCCATGCCCGGCAGGTGATTCCGGAGTGTTCGCCAAGTGGTTCTGGCGTAGCCGGCAGGTGATTTTGCATGGCCGGCAATGGTTCCGGCGAGTCGAGCCGGTGGTTCCGGCATGTCCGGCAGGTGGTTCCGGCATGCCCGGCAGGTGATTCCGCAGTCTCCGTCATTTGGTCCTGGCACCTCTGAGAGGTGGTTCAGGCATGCCCGACAGGTGATTCCGGAGTGTTCGCCAAGTGGTTCTGGCGCAGCCGGCAGGTCATTTTGCATGTCCAGCGGTGGTTCCGGCGAGTCGAGCCGGTGGTTCCGGCGTAGCCGGCAGTTGCTCTTGGCGTGTCCACTAGGTGGTTCTGGGGAGTGGATCAGCTGGTTCCGGCATACTCGGCAGGTGGTACCGGCGTGTCCAGAACATGGTTCTGGCAAGTCTGAGAGGTGGTTCCGGCACGCCCGACAGTGTTTCCGGAGCGTCCGCCAAGTGTTTCTGGCGTACCCGGCAGGTGATTTTGGCATGTCCGACAGGTGTTTCTTGCGAGTCGAGCAGGTGGCTCAGGCATGCTCAGCTGGTGCTTCCGGCGTCTCTGGCACGTGGTTCTGGTGTGTCTGAGAGCTGGTTCTGGCATGTCCGGCAGATGATTCCGGAGTGTCCACCAAGTGGTTCTGGTATACCTGGCAGGTGATTTTGGCGTGTCAGGAAGGTGGTTCCGGCTAGTTGAGCAGGTGGATCAGGCGTGCTCGCCAGGGGGTTCATGCGGGTCTGGCAGGTGGTTTCGGTCTGTTCGGGGAGTGGTTCCGGCATCTCAGGCACATGGTTCTGGCACGTCTGAGAGGTGGTTCCGGCCGGCCGGAGAGGTGTTTCCAGAGTGTCCGCCAAGTGGTTCTGGCGTAGGTGAAAGGCGACGTTGGCGTGACCGGTAGGTGGTTCCAGCCAGCCCGGAGGTGATTCCAGAGTGTCTGCGGTGTGGTTCTGGCGTAGCTGGCAGGTGATTTTGGCGTGTCCAGCAGGTGGTTCCGGCGAGATCGGCAGGTGGTACCAGCGTGTCCGGAACATGGTTCTGGCACGGCTGAGAGATGGTTCCGTCATGCCCGGCAGGTGAATCCGGAGTGTCCGGCATGTGGTTCTGGCACCTCTGAGATGTGGTTCCCCCATGCCCGGCAGGTGATTCCGGAGTGTTCGGCATGTGGTTCTGGCACCTCTGAGAGGTGGTTCCAGCATGCCCGGCAGGTGTTTCCGGAGTGTCTGCCTAGTGGTTCTGGCGTAGTCGGCAGGTGATTCTGGCGTGTCCAGCAGGTGGTTCTGGGGAGTGGATCAGGTGGTTCCGGCATTCTCGGCAGGTGGTACCGGCGTGTCCGGAACATGGTTCTGGCAAGTCTGAGAGGCGGTTCCGGCATGCCCGACAGGTGATTCCGGAGTGTTCGCCAAGTGGTTCTGGCGTAGCCGGCAGGTCATTTTGCATGTCCGGCGGTGGTTCCGCGAGTCGAGCCGGTGGTTCCGGTGTGTCCGGCAGGTGGTTCTGGCGTGACCGGCACGAGGTTCTGGCACGTCTGAGAGTTGGTTCCGGCATGCCCGACAGGTGATTCCGGAGTGTCCGCCACGTGGTTCTGGCGTACCCGTCAGGTGATTTTGGCGTGTCTGGCAGGTGTTTCTTGCAAGTCGAGCATTTGGCTCAGGCATGCTCTGCAGGTGCTTCCAGCGTGTCTGGCAGGTGGTTCTGGTGTGTCTGAGAGCTGGTTCTGGCGTGTCTGGCAGATGATTCCGGAGTGTCCACCAAGTGGTTGTGGCATACCCGGCAGGTGATTTTAGCGTGTCAGGTAGGTGGTTCCAGCGAGTCGAGTAGGTGGTTCCGGCGTGCTCGGCAGGTGGTTCAGGCGGGTCTGGCAGGTGGTTTCGGTCTGTTCGGGGAGTGGTTCCGGCATCTCAGGCACATGGTTCTGGCACGTCTGATAGGTGGTTCCGGCCGGCCCGACAGGTGTTTCCATGGTGTCCGCCAAGTGGTTCTGGAATAGCAGGCAGGTGATGTTGGCGTGACCGGCAGGTGGTTCCAGCCAGCCCGGCAGGTGATTCCGAAGTTTTCACCAAATGGTTGTGGCGTAGCCGGAATCTGATTTTTGCATGTCCAGCAGGTGGTTTTGGCGAGTCGAGCAGGTGGTTCTGGCGTGCTCGGCAGGTGCTTCCGGTGTCATTGGCATGTGGTTCCGGCATGTCTGAGAGGTGGTTCCGCCATGCCCGGCAGGTGATTCCGGAGTGTTCGCCAAGTGGTTCTGGCGTAGCCGGCAGGTGATTTTGCATGGCCGGCAATGGTTCCGCCGAGTCGAGCCGGTGGTTCCGACATGTCCGGCAGGTGGTTCCGGCATGCCCGGCAGGTGATTCCGCAGTCTCCGTCATGTGGTTTTGGCACCTCTGAGAGGTGGTTCAGGCATGCCCGACAGGTGATTCCGGAGTGTTCGCCAAGTGGTTCTGGCGTAGCCGGCAGGTCATTTTGCATGTCCAGCGGTGGTTCCGGCGAGTCGAGCCGGTGGTTCCGGCGTAGCCGGCAGTTGCTCTTGGCGTGTCCACTAGGTGGTTCTGGGGAGTGGATCAGCTGGTTCCGGCATACTCGGCAGGTGGTACCGGCGTGTCCAGAACATGGTTCTGCCAAGTCTGAGAGGTGGTTCCGGCACGCCCGACAGTGATTCCGGAGCGTCCGCCAAGTGTTTCTGGCGTACCCGGCAGGTGATTTTGGCATGTCCGACAGGTGTTTCTTGCAAGTCGAGCAGGTGGCTCAGGCATGCTCAGCTGGTGCTTCCGGCGTCTCTGGCACGTGGTTCTGGTGTGTCTGAGAGCTGGTTCTGGCATGTCCGGCAGATGATTCCGGAGTGTCCACCAAGTGGTTCTGGTATACCTGGCAGGTGATTTTGGCGTGTCAGGAAGGTGGTTCCGGCTAGTTGAGCAGGTGGATCAGGCGTGCTCGCCAGGGGGTTCATGCGGGTCTGGCAGGTGGTTTCGGTCTGTTCGGGGAGTGGTTCCGGCATCTCAGGCACATGGTTCTGGCACGTCTGAGAGGTGGTTCCGGCCGGCCGGAGAGGTGTTTCCAGAGTGTCCGCCAAGTGGTTCTGGCGTAGGTGAAAGGTGACGTTGGCGTGACCGGTAGGTGGTTCCAGCCAGCCCGGAGGTGATTCCAGAGTGTCTGCGGTGTGGTTCTGGCGTAGCTGGCAGGTGATTTTGGCGTGTCCAGCAGGTGGTTCCGGCGAGATCGGCAGGTGGTACCAGCGTGTCCGGAACATGGTTCTGGCACGGCTGAGAGATGGTTCCGTCATGCCCGGCAGGTGAATCCGGAGTGTCCGGCATGTGGTTCTGGCACCTCTGAGATGTGGTTCCCCCATGCCCGGCAGGTGATTCCGGAGTGTTCGGCATGTGGTTCTGGCACCTCTGAGAGGTGGTTCCAGCATGCCCGGCAGGTGTTTCTGGAGTGTCTGCCTAGTGGTTCTGGGGTAGTCGGCAGGTGATTCTGGCGTGTCAAGCAGGTGGTTCTGGGGAGTGGATCAGGTGGTTCCGGCATTCTCGGCAGGTGGTACCGGCGTGTCCGGAACATGGTTCTGGCAAGTCTGAGAGGCGGTTCCGGCATGCCCGACAGGTGATTCCGGAGTGTTCGCCAAGTGGTTCTGGCGTAGCCGGCAGGTCATTTTGCATGTCCGGCGGTGGTTCCGCGAGTCGAGCCGGTGGTTCCGGTGTGTCCGGCAGGTGGTTCTGGCGTGACCGGCACGAGGTTCTGGCACGTCTGAGAGTTGGTTCCGGCAAGCCCGACAGGTGATTCCGGAGTGTCCGCCACGTGGTTCTGGCGTACCCGTCAGGTGATTTTGGCGTGTCTGGCAGGTGTTTCTTGCAAGTCGAGCATTTGGCTCAGGCATGCTCTGCAGGTGCTTCCGGCGTGTCTGGCAGGTGGTTCTGGTGTGTCTGAGAGCTGGTTCTGGCGTGTCTGGCAGATGATTCCGGAGTGTCCACCAAGTGGTTGTGGCATACCCGGCAGGTGATTTTAGCGTGTCAGGTAGGTGGTTCCAGCGAGTCGAGTAGGTGGTTCCGGCGTGCTCGGCAGGTGGTTCAGGCGGGTCTGGCAGGTGGTTTCGGTCTGTTCGGGGAGTGGTTCCGGCATCTCAGGCACATGGTTCTGGCACGTCTGATAGGTGGTTCCGGCCGGCCCGACAGGTGTTTCCATGGTGTCCGCCAAGTGGTTCTGGCATAGCTGGCAGGTGATGTTGGCGTGACCGACAGGTGGTTCCAGTCAGCCCGGCATGTGATTCCGAATGTTCACCAAATGCTTGTGGAGTAGCCGGAAGTTGATTTTGGCATGTCCAGCAGGTGGTTTTGGCGAGTCGAGCAGGTGGTTCTGGCGTGCTCGGCAGGTGCTTCCTGTGTCATCGGCATGTGGTTCCGGCATGTCTGAGAGGTGGTTCCGCCATGCCCGGCAGGTGATTCCGGAGTGTTCCCCAAGTGGTTCTGGCATAGCCGGCAGGTGATTTTGCATGTCCGGCAATGGTTCCGGCGAGTCGAGCCGCTGGTTCCGGCATGTCCGGCAGGTGGTTCCGGCATGCCCGGCAGGTGATTCCGGAGTGTCCGGCATGTGGTTCTGGCACCTCTGAGAGGTGGTTCCGGCAAGCCCGGCAGGTGGTTCCGGCGTGTCTGCCGAGTGGTTCTGGCGTAGTCGGCAGGTGATTGTGGCGTGTCCAGCAGGTGGTTCTGAGGAGTGGATCAGGTGGTTCCGGCATACTCTGCAGGTGGTACCGGCGTGTCCGGAACATGGTTCTGGCAAGTCTGAGAGGCGGTTCCGGCATGCCCGACAGGTGATTCCGGAGTGTTCGCCAAGTGGTTCTGGCGTAGCCGGCAGGTCATTTTGCATGTCCGGCGGTGGTTCCGCGAGTCGAGCCGGTGGTTCCAGTGTGTCCGGCAGGTGGTTCTGGCGTGACCGGCACGAGGTTCTGGCACGTCTGAGAGTTGGTTCCGGCATGCCCGACAGGTGATTCCGGAGTGTCCGCCACGTGGTTCTGGCGTACCCGGCACGTGATTTTGGCGTGTCTGGCAGGTGTTTCTTGCAAGTCGAGCATTTGGCTCAGGCATGCTCAGCAGGTGCTTCCGGCGTGTCTGGCAGGTGGTTCTGGTGTGTCTGAGAGCTGGTTCTGGCATGTCTGGCAGATGATTCCGGAGTGTCCACCAAGTGGTTGTGGCATACCCGGCAGGTGATTTTAGCGTGTCAGGTAGGTGGTTCCAGCGAGTCGAGTAGGTGGTTCCGGCGTGCTCGGCAGGTGGTTCAGGCGGGTCTGGCAGGTGGTTTCGGTCTGTTCGGGGAGTGGTTCCGGCTTCTTAGGCAAATGGTTCTGGCACGTCTGATAGGTGGTTCCGGCCGGCCCGACAGGTGTTTCCATGGTGTCCGCCAAGTGGTTCTGGCATAGCTGGCAGGTGATGTTGGCGTGACCGGCAGGTGGTTCCAGCCAGCCTGGCATGTGATTCCGAGGAGTTCACCAAATGGTTGTGGCCTAGCCGGCAGGTGATTTTGGCGTGTCCAGCAGGTGGTTTTGGCGAGTCAAGCAGGTTGTTCTGGCGTGCTCGGCGGGTGCTTCAGGTGTCATTAGCATGTGGTTCCGGCATGTCTGAGAGGTGGTTCCGCCATGCCCGGCAGGTGATTCCGGAGTGTTCGCCAAGTGGTTCTGGCGTAGCCGGCAGGTGATTTTGCATGTCCGGCAATGGTTACGGCGAGTCGAGCCGGTGGTTCCGGCATGTCCGGCAGGTGGTTCCGGCATGACCGGCAGGTGATACCAGAGTGTTCGCCAAGTGGTTCTGGCGTAGCCGGCAGGTGATTTTGCATGTCCGGCAATGGATCCGGCGAGTCGAGCCGGTGGTTCCGGAATGTCCGGCAGGTGGTTCCGGCATGTCCGGCAGGTGGTTCCGGCATGTCCAGCACGTGGTTCCAGCATGCCCGGCAGGTGATTCCGGAGTGTCCGGCATGTGGTTCTGGAACCTCTGAGAGGTGGTTCCGGCATGCACGGCAGGTGATACCGGAGTCTCCGGCATTTGGTACTGGCACCTCTGAGAGGTGGTTCCGGAATGCCTGTCATGTGATTCCGGAGAGTCTGCCGAGTGGTTCTGGCGTAGCCGGCAGTTGATTTTGGCGTGTCCACTAGGTGGTTCTGGGGAGTGGATCAGCTGGTTCCGGCATACTCGGCAGGTGGTACCGGCGTGTCCAGAACTTGGTTCTGGCAAGTCTGAGAGGTGGTTCCGGCACGCCCGACAGGTGATTCCGGAGCGTCCGCCAAGTGTTTCTGGCGTACCCGGCGGGTGATTTTCGCCTGTCCGACAGGTGTATCTTGCGAGTCAAGCAGGTGGCTGAGGCATGCTCAGCTGGTGCTTCCGGCGTCTCTGGCACGTGGTTCTGGTGTGTCTGAGAGCTGGTTCTGGCATGTCCGGCAGATGATTCCGGAGTGTCCACCAAGTGGTTCTGGTATACCTGCAAGGTGATTTTGGCGTGTCAGGAAGGTGGTTCCGGCTAGTTGAGCAGGTGGATCAGGTGTGCTCGACAGGGGGTTCAGGCGGGTCTGGCAGGTGGTTTCGGTCTGTTCGGCGAGTGGTTCCGGCATCTCAGGCACATGGTTCTGGCACGTCTGAGGTGGTTCTGGCCGGCCCGACAGGTGTTTCCGGAGTGTCCTCCAAGTGGTTCTGGCGTAGGTGAAAGGTGATGTTGGCGTGACCGACGGGTGGTTCCAGCCAGACCGGCAGGTTATTCCGGAGTGTCTGCCGAGTGGTTCTGGCGTAGCCGGCAGGTGATTTTGGCGTGTCCAGCGGGTGGTTTTGGCGAGTCAAGCAGGTGGTTCTGTCGTGCTCGGCAGGTGCTTCCGGTGTCATTGGCATGCGGTTCCGGCATGTCTGAGAGGTGGTTCCGCCATGCCCGGCAGGTGATTCCGGAGTGTTCGCCAAGTGGTTCTGGCGTAGCCGGCAGGTGATTTTGCCTGTCCGGCACTGGTTCCGGCGAGTCGAGCCGGTGGTTCTGGCATGTCCAGCAGGTGGTTCCGGTATGCCCGGCAGTTGATTCCGGATTGTCCGGCATGTGGTTTTGGCACCTCTGAGAGGTGGTTCCGGCATGCCCGGCAGGTGATTCCGGAGTGTCCGCCACGTGGTTCTGGCATACCCGGCAGGTGATTTTGGCGTGTCTGGCAGGTGTTTCTTGCAAGTCGAGCATTTGGCTCAGGCATGCTCAGCAGGTGCTTCCGGCGTGTCTGGCACGTGGTTCTGGTGTGTCTGAGAGCTGGTTCTGCCATGTCCGGCAGATGATTCCGGAGTGTCCACCAAGTGGTTGTGGCACACCCGGCAGGTGATTTTAGCGTGTCAGGTAGGTGGTTCCGGCGAGTCGAGTTGGTGGTTCCGGCGTGCTCGGCAGGTGGTTCAGGCGGGTCTGGCAGGTGGTTTCGGTCTGTTCGGTGTCTGGTTCCGGCATCTCAGGCACATGGTTCTGGCACGCCTGATAGCTGGTTCCGGCCGGCCCGACAGGTGTTTCCATGGTGTCCGCCAAGTGGTTCTGGCATAGCTGGCAGGTGATGTTGGCGTGACCGGCAGGTGGTTCCAGACAGCCCGGCAGGTGATTCCGAAGTGTTCACCAAATGCTTGTGGAGTACCCGGAAGTTGATTTTGGCATTTCCAGCAGGTGGTTTTGGCGAGTCGAGCAGGTGGTTCTGGCGTGCTCGGCAGGTGCTTCCGGTGTCATCGGCATGTGGTTCCGGCATGTCTGAGAGGTGGTTCCGCCATGCCCGGCAGGTGATTCCGGAGTGTTCGCCAAGTGGTTCTGGCATAGCCGGCAGGTGATTTTGCATGTCCGGCAATGGTTCCGGCGAGTCGAGCCGCTGGTTCCGGCATGTCCGGCAGGTGGTTCCGGCATGTCCGGCAGGTGGTTCCGGCATGTCCAGCACGTGGTTCCAGCATGCCTGGCAGGTGATTCCGGAGTGTCCGGCATGTGGTTCTGGCACCTCTGAGAGGTGGTTCCGGCATGCCCGGCAGGTGATACCGGAGTGTCCGGCATTTGGTTCTGGCACCTCTGAGAGGTGGTTCCGGAATGCGTGGCCTGTGATTCCGGAGTGTCTGCAGAGTGGTTCTGGCGTAGCCGGCAGTTGATTTTGGCGTGTCCACTAGGTGGTTCTGGGGAGTGGATCAGCTGGTTCCGGCATACTCGGCAGGTGGTACCGGCGTGTCCAGAACATGGTTCTGGCAAGTCTGAGAGGTGGTTCCGGCACGCCCGACAGGTGATTCCGGAGCGTCCGCCAAGTGTTTCTGGCGTACCCGGCGGGTGATTTACGCCTGTCCGACAGGTGTATCTTGCGAGTCGAGCAGGTGGCTCAGGCATGCTCAGCTGGTGCTTCCGGCGTCTCTGGCACGTGGTTCTGGTGTGTCTGAGAGCTGGTTCTGGCATCTCCGGCAGATGATTCCGGAGTGTCCACCAAGCGGTTCTTGTATACCTGGCAGGTGATTTTGGCATGTCAGGAAGATGGTTCAGGCTAGTTGAGCAGGTGGATAAGGCGTGCTCGCCAGGGGGTTCAGGCGGGTCTGGCAGGTGGTTTTGGTCTGTTCGGGGAGTGGTTCCGGCATCTCAGGCTCATTGTTCTGGCACGTCTGAGAGGTGGTTCCGGCCGGCCCGACAGGTGTTTCCATGGTGTCCGGCAAGTGGTTCTGGCATAGCTGGCAGGTGGTGTTGGCGTGACCAGCAGGTGGTTCCAGCAAGCCCGGCAGGTGATTCCGAAGAGTTCACCAAATGGTTGTGGCGTAGCCGGCAGGTGATTTTGGCGTGTCCAGCAGGTGGTTTTGGCGAGTCGAGCAGGTGGTTCTGGCGTGCTCGGCAGGTGCTTCCGGTGTCATTGGCATGTGGTAACGGCATGTCTGAGAGGTGGTTCCGGCATGCCCGGCAGGTGGTTCCGAAGAGTTCACCAAATGGTTGCGGCGTAGCAGGCAGTTGCTTTTGGCGTGTCAGGAAGGTGGTTCCGGCTAGTTGAGCAGGTGGATCAGGCGTGCTCGCCAGGGGGTTCATGCAGGTCTGGCAGGTGTTTTCGGTCTGTTCGGGGAGTGGTTCCGGCATCTCAGGCACATGGTTCTGGCACGTCTGAGAGGTGGTTCCGGCCGGCCGGAGAGGTGTTTCCGGAGTGTCCGCCAAGGGGTTCTGGCGTAGGTGAAAGGTGACGTTGGCGTGACCGGTAGGTGGTTCCAGCCAGCCCGGCAGGTGATTCCGGAGTGTCTGCCGTGTGGTTCTGGCGTAGCTGGCAGGTGATTTTGGCGTGTCCAGCAGGTGGTTCCGGCGAGATCGGCAGGTGGTACCAGTGTGTCCGGAACATGGTTCTGGCACGGCTGAGAGATGGTTCCGTCATGCCCGGCAGGTGAATCCGGAGTGTCCGGCATGTGGTTCTGGCACCTCTGAGATGTGGTTCCCCAATGCCCGGCAGGTGATTCCGGAGTGTTCGGCATGTGGTTCTGGCACCTCTGAGAGTTGGTTCCAGAATGCCCGGCAGGTGGTTCCGGAGTGTCTGCCTAGTGGTTCTGGCGTAGTCGGCAGGTGATTCTGGCGTGTCCAGCAGGTGGTTCTGGGGAGTGGATCAGGTGGTTCCGGCATTCTCGGCAGGTGGTACCGGCGTGTCCGGAACATGGTTCTGGCAAGTCTGAGAGGCGGTTCCGGCATGCCCGACAGGTGATTCCGGAGTGTTCGCCAAGTGGTTCTGGCGTAGCCGGCAGGTCATTTTGCATGTCCGGCGGTGGTTCCGCGAGTCGAGCCGGTGGTTCCGGTGTGTCCGGCAGGTGGTTCTGGCGTGACCGGCACGAGGTTCTGGCACGTCTGAGAGTTGGTTCCGGCATGCCCGACAGGTGATTCCGGAGTGTCCGCCACGTGGTTCTGGCGTACCCGGCAGGTGATTTTGGCGTGTCTGGCAGGTGTTTCTTGCAAGTCGAGCATTTGGCTCAGGCATGCTCAGCAGGTGCTTCCGGCGTGTCTGGCAGGTGGTTCTGGTGTGTCTGAGAGCTGGTTCTGGCGTGTCTGGCAGATGATTCCGGAGTGTCCACCAAGTGGTTGTGGCATACCCGGCAGGTGATTTTAGCGTGTCAGGTAGGTGGTTCCAGCGAGTCGAGTAGGTGGTTCCGGCGTGCTCGGCAGGTGGTTCAGGCGGGTCTGGCAGGTGGTTTCGGTCTGTTCGGGGAGTGGTTCCGGCATCTCAGGCACATGGTTCTGGCACGTCTGATAGGTGGTTCCGGCCGGCCCGACAGGTGTTTCCATGGTGTCCGCCAAGTGGTTCTGGCATAGCTGGCAGGTGATGTTGGCGTGACCGGCAGGTGGTTCCAGTCAGCCCGGCATGTGATTCCGAATGTTCACCAAATGCTTGTGGAGTAGCCGGAAGTTGATTTTGGCATGTCCAGCAGGTGGTTTTGGCGAGTCGAGCAGGTGGTTCTGGCGTGCTCGGCAGGTGCTTCTTGTGTCATCGGCATGTGGTTCCGGCATGTCTGAGAGGTGGTTCCGCCATGCCCGGCAGGTGATTCCGGAGTGTTCCCCAAGTGGTTCTGGCATAGCCGGCAGGTGATTTTGCATGTCCGGCAATGGTTCCGGCGAGTCGAGCCGCTGGTTCCGGCATGTCCGGCAGGTGGTTCCGGCATGCCCGGCAGGTGATTCCGGAGTGTCCGGCATGTGGTTCTGGCACCTCTGAGAGGTGGTTCCGGCATGCCCGGCAGGTGGTTCCGGCGTGTCTGCCGAGTGGTTCTGGCGTAGTCGGCAGGTGATTGTGGCGTGTCCAGCAGGTGGTTCTGAGGAGTGGATCAGGTGGTTCCGGCATACTCTGCAGGTGGTACCGGCGTGTCCGGAACATGTTTCTGGCAAGTCTGAGAGGTGGTTCCGGCATGCCCGACAGGTGATTCCGGAGTGTTCGCCAAGTGGTTCTGGCGTAGCCGGCAGGTCATTTTGCATGTCCGGCGGTGGTTCCGCGAGTCGAGCCGGTGGTTCCGGTGTGTCCGGCAGGTGGTTCTGGCGTGACCGGCACGAGGTTCTGGCACGTCTGAGAGTTGGTTCCGGCATGCCCGACAGGTGATTCCAGAGTGTCCGCCACGTGGTTCTGGCGTACCCGGCAGGTGATTTTGGCGTGTCTGGCAGGTGTTTCTTGCAAGTCGAGCATTTGGCTCAGGCATGCTCAGCAGGTGCTTCCGGCGTGTCTGGCAGGTGGTTCTGGTGTGTCTGAGAGCTGGTTCTGGCATGTCTGGCAGATGATTCCGGAGTGTCCACCAAGTGGTTGTGGCATACCCGGCAGGTGATTTTAGCGTGTCAGGTAGGTGGTTCCAGCGAGTCGAGTAGGTGGTTCTGGCGTGCTCGGCAGGTGGTTCAGGCGGGTCTGGCAGGTGGTTTCGGTCTGTTCGGGGAGTGGTTCCGGCATCTCAGGCACATGGTTCTGGCACGTCTGATAGGTGGTTCCGGCCGGCCCGACAGGTGTTTCCATGGTGTCCGCCAAGTGGTTCTGGCATAGCTGGCAGGTGATGTTGGCGTGACCGGCAGGTGGTTCCAGCCAGCCTGGCATGTGATTCCGAAGAGTTCACCAAATGGTTGTGGCCTAGCCGGCAGGTGATTTTGGCGTGTCCAGCATGTGGTTTTGGCGAGTCAAGCAGGTTGCTCTGGCGTGCTCGGCGGGTGCTTCAGGTGTCATTAGCATGTGGTTCCGGCATGTCTGAGAGGTGGTTCCGCCATGCCCGGCAGGTGATTCCGGAGTGTTCGCCAAGTGGTTCTGGCGTAGCCGGCAGGTGATTTTGCATGTCCGGCAATGGTTCCGGCGAGTCGAGCCGGTGGTTCCGGCATGTCCGGCAGGTGGTTCCGGCATGACCGGCAGGTGATACCGGAGTGTTCGCCAAGTGGTTCTGGCGTAGCCGGCAGGTGATTTTGCATGTCCGGCAATGGATCCGGCGAGTCGAGCCGGTGGTTCCGGAATGTCCGGCAGGTGGTTCCGGCATGTCCGGCAGGTGGTTCCGGCATGTCCAGCACGTGGTTCCAGCATGCCCGGCAGGTGATTCCGGAGTGTCCGGCATGTGGTTCTGGAACCTCTGAGATGTGGTTCCGGCATGCATGGCAGGTGATACCGGAGTCTCCGGCATTTGGTTCTGGCACCTCTGAGAGGGGGTTCCGGAATGCCTGTCATGTGATTCCGGAGTGTCTGCCGAGTGGTTCTGGCGTAGCCGGCAGTTGATTTTGTCGTGTCCACTAGGTGGTTCTGGGGAGTGGATCAGCTGGTTCTGGCATACTCGGCAGGTGGTACCGGCGTGTCCGGAACATGGTTCTGGCAAGTCTGAGAGGCGGTTCCGGCATGCCCGACAGGTGATTCCGGAGTGTTCGCCAAGTGGTTCTGGCGTAGCCGGCAGGTCATTTTGCATGTCCGGCGGTGGTTCCGCGAGTCGAGCCGGTGGTTCCGGTGTGTCCGGCAGGTGGTTCTGGCGTGACCGGCACGAGGTTCTGGCACGTCTGAGAGTTGGTTCCGGCATGCCCGACATGTTTTGGCGAGTCAAGCAGGTCGTTCTGGCGTGCTCGGCAGGTGCTTGCGGTTTCATTGGCATGTGGTTCCGGCATGTCTGAGAGGTGGTTCCGCCATGCCCGTCAGGTGATTCCGGAGTGTTCCCCAAGTGGTTCTGGCGTAGCCGGCAGGTGATTTTGCATGTCCGGCAATGGTTCCGGCGAGTCGAGCCGGTGGTTCCGGCATGTCCGGCAGGTGATTCCGGCATGTCCAGCAGGTGGTTCTGAGAAGTGGATCAGGTGGTTCCGGCAGGCACGGGAGGTGATTCCGGAGTGTCCGGCATGTGATTCTGTCACCTCTGAGAGGTTGTTCTGGCATGCCCGGCAGGTGATACCACAGTGTCCGGCATTTGGTTCTGGCACCTCTGACAGGTGGTTCCGGGATGCCTGGCATGTGATTCCGGAGTGTCTGCCGAGTGGTTCTGGCGTGTCCAGCAGGTGTTTCCGGTCTTTCCGGCACGTGGTTCTGGTGTGTCCGGCACGAGGTTCTGGCACGTCTGAGAGTTGGTTCCGGCATGCCCGACAGGTGATTCCGGAGTGTCCGCCACGTGGTTCTGGCGTACCCGGCAGGTGATTTTGGCGTGTCTGGCAGGTGTTTCTTGCAAGTCGAGCATGTGGCTCAGGCATGCTCAGCAGGTGCTTCCGGCGTGTCTGGCAGGTGGTTCTGGTGTGTCTGAGAGCTGATTCTGGCATGTCTGGCAGATCATTGCGGAGTGTCCACCAAGTGGTTGTGGCATACCCGGCAGGTGATTTTAGCGTGTCAGGTAGGTGGTTCCAGCAAGTCGAGTAGGTGGTTCCGGCGTGCTCGGCAGGTGGTTCAGGCGGTTCTGGCACGTGGTTTCGGTCTGTTCGGGGAGTGGTTCCGGCATCTCAGGCACATGGTTCTGGCACGTCTGATAGGTGTTTCCGGCCGGCCCGACAGGTGTTTCCATGGTGTCCGCCAAGTGGTTCTGGCATAGCTGGCATGTGATGTTGGCGTGACCGGCAGGTGGTTCCAGTCAGCCCGGCATGTGATTCCGAATGTTCACCAAATGCTTGTGGAGTAGCCGGAAGTTGATTTTGGCATGTCCAGCAGGTGGTTTTGGCGAGTCGAGCAGGTGGTTCTGGCGTGCTCGGCAGGTGCTTCCTGTGTCATCGGCATGTGGTTCCGGCATGTCTGAGAGGTGGTTCCGCCATGCCCGGCAGGTGATTCCGGAGTGTTCCCCAAGTGGTTCTGGCATAGCCGGCAGGTGATTTTGCATGTCCGGCAATGGTTCCGGCGAGTCGAGCCGCTGGTTCCGGCATGTCCGGCAGGTGGTTCCGGCATGCCCGGCAGGTGATTCCGGAGTGTCCGGCATGTGGTTCTGGCACCTCTGAGAGGTGGTTCCGGCATGCCCGGCAGGTGGTTCCGGCGTGTCTGCCGAGTGGTTCTGGCGTAGTCGGCAGGTGATTGTGGCGTGTCCAGCAGGTGGTTCTGAGGAGTGGATCAGGTGGTTCCGGCATACTCTGCAGGTGGTACCGGCGTGTCCGGAACATGTTTCTGGCAAGTCTGAGAGGTGGTTCCGGCATGCCCGACAGGTGATTCCGGAGTGTTCGCCAAGTGGTTCTGGCGTAGCCGGCAGGTCATTTTGCATGTCCGGCGGTGGTTCCGCGAGTCGAGCCGGTGGTTCCGGTGTGTCCGGCAGGTGGTTCTGGCGTGACCCGCACGAGGTTCTGGCACGTCTGAGAGTTGGTTCCGGCATGCCCGACAGGTGATTCCGGAGTGTCCGCCACGTGGTTCTGGCGTACCCGGCAGGTGATTTTGGCGTGTCTGGCAGGTGTTTCTTGCAAGTCGAGCATTTGGCTCAGGCATGCTCAGCAGGTGCTTCCGGCGTGTCTGGCAGGTGGTTCTGGTGTGTCTGAGAGCTGGTTCTGGCATGTCTGGCAGATGATTCCGGAGTGTCCACCAAGTGGCTGTGGCATACCCGGCAGGTGATTTTAGCGTGTCAGGTAGGTGGTTCCAGCGAGTCGAGTAGGTGGTTCCGGCGTGCTCGGCAGGTGGTTCAGGCGGGTCTGGCAGGTGGTTTCGGTCTGTTCGGGGAGTGGTTCCGGCATCTCAGGCACATGGTTCTGGCACGTCTGATAGGTGGTTCCGGCCGGCCCGACAGGTGTTTCCATGGTGTCCGCCAAGTGGTTCTGGCATAGCTGGCAGGTGATGTTGGCGTGACCGGCAGGTGGTTCCAGCCAGCCTGGCATGTGATTCCGAAGAGTTCACCAAATGGTTGTGGCCTAGCCGGCAGGTGATTTTGGCGTGTCCAGCAGGTGGTTTTGGCGAGTCAAGCAGGTTGTTCTGGCGTGCTCGGCGGGTGCTTCAGGTGTCATTAGCATGTGGTTCCGGCATGTCTGAGAGGTGGTTCCGCCATGCCCGGCAGGTGATTCCGGAGTGTTCGCCAAGTGGTTCTGGCGTAGCCGGCAGGTGATTTTGCATGTCCGGCAATGGTTCCGGCGAGTCGAGCAGGTGGTTCCGGCATGTCCGGCAGGTGGTTCCGGCATGACCGGCAGGTGATACCGGAGTGTTCGCCAAGTGGTTCTGGCGTAGCCGGCAGGTGATTTTGCATGTCCGGCAATGGATCCGGCGAGTCGAGCCGGTGGTTCCGGAATGTCCGGCAGGTGGTTCCGGCATGTCCGGCAGGTGGTTCCGGCATGTCCAGCACGTGGTTCCAGCATGCCCGGCAGGTGATTCCGGAGTGTCCGGCATGTGGTTCTGGAACCTCTGAGAGGTGGTTCCGGCATGCATGGCAGGTGATACCGGAGTCTCCGGCATTTGGTACTGGCACCTCTGAGAGGTGGTTCCGGAATGCCTGTCATGTGATTCCGGAGTGTCTGCCGAGTGGTTCTGGCGTAGCCGGCAGTTGATTTTGGCGTGTCCACTAGGTGGTTCTGGGGAGTGGATCAGCTGGTTCTGGCATACTCGGCAGGTGGTACCGGCGTGTCCAGAACTTGGTTCTGGCAAGTCTGAGAGGTGGTTCCGGCACGCCCGACAGGTGATTCCGGAGCGTCCGCCAAGTGTTTCTGGCGTACCCGGCGGGTGATTTTCGCCTGTCCGACAGGTGTATCTTGCGAGTCAAGCAGGTGGCTGAGGCATGCTCAGCTGGTGCTTCCGGCGTCTCTGGCACGTGGTTCTGGTGTGTCTGAGAGCTGGTTCTGGCATGTCCGGCAGATGATTCCGGAGTGTCCACCAAGTGGTTCTGGTATACCTGGAAGGTGATTTTGGCGTGTCAGGAAGGTGGTTCCGGCTAGTTGAGCAGGTGGATCAGGCGTGCTCGACAGGGGGTTCAGGCGGGTCTGGCAGGTGGTTTCGGTCTGTTCGGGGAGTGGTTCCGGCATCTCAGGCACATGGTTCTGGCACGTCTGAGAGGTGGTTCCGGCCGGCCGGAGAGGTGTTTCCCGAGTGTCCGCCAAGTGGTTCTGGCGTAGGTGAAAGGCGACTTTGGCGTGACCGGTAGGTGGTTCCAGCCAGCCCGGAGGTGATTCCAGAGTGTCTGCCGTGTGGTTCTGGCGTAGCTAGCAGGTGATTTTGGCGTGTCCAGCAGGTGGTTTTGGCGAGTCAAGCAGGTTTTCTGGCGTGCTCGGCGGGTGCTTCAGGTGTCATTAGCATGTGGTTCCGGCATGTCTGAGAGGTGGTTCCGCCATGCCCGGCAGGTGATTCCGGAGTGTTCGCCAAGTGGTTCTGGCATAGCCGGCAGGTGATTTTGCATGTCCGGCAATGGTTCCGGCGAGTCGAGCCGGTGGTTCCGGCATGTCCGGCAGGTGGTTCCGGCATGACCGGCAGGTGATACCGGAGTGTTCGCCAAGTGGTTCTGGCGTATCCGGCAGGTGATTTTGCATGTCCGGCAATGGATCCGGCGAGTTGAGCCGGTGGTTCCGGAATGTCCGGCAGGTGGTTCCGGCATGTCCGGCAGGTGGTTCCGGCATGTCCAGCACGTGGTTCCAGCATGCCCGGCAGGTGATTCCGGATTGTCCGGCATGTGGTTTTGGCACCTCTGAGAGGTGGTTCTGGCATGCCCGGCAGGTGATTCCGGAGTGTCCGGCATGTGGTTCTGGCACCTCTGAGAGGTGGTTCCGGCAAGCCCGGCAGTTGGTTACGGAGTGTCTGCCGAGTGGTTCTGGAGTAGCCGGCAGGTGATTCTGGGGTATCCAGCAGGTGGTTCTGTGGAGTGGATCAGGTGGTTCCGGCATACTCGGCAGGTGGTACCGGCGTTTCCGGAACATGGTTCTGGCAAGTCTGAGAGGTGGTACCGGCATGCCCGACAGGTGATTCCGGAGTGTTCGCCAAGTGGTTCTGGCGTAGCCGGCAGGTCATTTTGCATGTCCGGGGGTGGTTCCGGCGAGTCGAGCCGGTGGTTCTGGCGTGTCCAGCAGGTGGTTCTGGCGTGACCGGCACGAGGTTCTGGCACGTCTGAGAGTTGGTTCCGGCATGCCCGACAGGTGATTCCGGAGTGTCCGCCACGTGGTTCTGGCGTACCCGACAGGTGATTTTGGCGTGTCTGGCAGGTGTTTCTTGCAAGTCGAGCATTTGGCTCAGGCATGCTCAGCAGGTGCTTCCGGCGTGTCTGGCACATGGTTCTGGTGTGTCTGAGAGCTGGTTCTGGCATGTCCGGCAGATGATTCCGGAGTGTCCACCAAGTGGTTGTGGCATACCTGGCAGGTGATTTTAGCGTGTCAGGTAGGTGGTTCCAGCGAGTCGAGTTGGTGGTTCCGGCGTGCTCGGCAGGTGGTTCAGGCGGGTCTGGCAGGTGGTTTCGGTCTGTTCGGGGTCTGGTTCCGGCGTCTCAGGCACATGGTTCTGGCACGTCTGATAGGTGGTTCCGGCCGGCCCGACAGGTGTTTCCATGGTGTCCGCCAAGTGGTTCTGGCATAGCTGGCAGGTGATGTTTGTGTGACCGGCACGTGGTTCCAGAAAGCCCGGCAGGTGATTCCGAAGAGTTCACCAAATGGTTGTGCCCTAGCCGGCAGGTGATTTCGGCGTGTCCTGCAGGTGGTTTTGGCGAGTCAAGCAGGTCGTTCTGGCGTGCTCGGCAGGTGCTTGCGGTTTCATTGGCATGTGGTTCCGGCATGTCTGAGAGGTGGTTCCGCCATGCCCGGCAGGTGATTCCGGAGTGTTCGCAAGTGGTTCTGGCGTAGCCGGCAGGTGATTTTGCATGTCCGGCAATGGTTCCGGCGAGTCGAGCCGGTGGTTCCGGCATGTCCGGCTGGTGATTCCGGCATGTCCAGCAGGTGGTTCTGAGAAGTGGATCAGGTGGTTCCGGCAGGCACGGCAGGTGATTCCGGAGTGTCCGGCATGTGATTCTGTCACCTCTGAGAGTTTGTTCTGGCATGCGGGGCAGGTGATACCACAGTGTCCGGCATTTTGTTCTGGCACCTCTGACAGGTGGTTCCGGGATGCCTGGCATGTGATTCCGGAGTGTCTGCCGAGTGGTTCTGGCGTGTCCAGCAGGTGTTTCCGGTCTTTCCGGCAGGTGGTTCTGGCGTGTCCGGCACGAGGTTCTGGCACGTCTGAGAGTTGGTTCCGGCATGCCCGACAGGTGATTCCGGAGTGTCCGCCACGTGGTTCTGGCGTACCCGGCAGGTGATTTTGGCGTGTCTGGCAGGTGTTTCTTGCAAGTCGAGCATGCGGCTCAGGCATGATCAGCAGGTGCTTCCGGCCTGTACGGCACGTGGTTCCGGTGTGTCTGAGAGCTGGTTCTGGCATGTCCGGCAGATTATTCCGGAGTGTCCACCAAGTGGTTGTGGCATACCCGGCAGGTGATTTTAGCGTGTCAGGTAGGTGGTTCCGGCCAGTCGAGTTGGTGGTTCCGGCGTGCTCGGCAGGTGGTTCAGGCGGGTCTGGCAGGTGGTTTCGGTCTGTTCGGTGTGTGGTTCCGGCATCTCAGGCACATGGTTCTGGCACATCTGATAGGTGGTTCCGGCCGGCCCGACAGGTGTTTCCATGGTGTCCGCCAAGTGGTTCTGGCATAGCAGGCAGGTGACGTTGGCGTGACCGGCAGGTGGTTCCAGCCAGCCCGGCAGGTGATTCCGAAGTTTTCACCAAATGGTTGTGGCGTAGCCGGAATCTGATTTTTGCATGTCCAGCAGGTGGTTTTGGCGAGTCGAGCAGGTGGTTCTGGCGTGCTCGGCAGGTGCTTCCGGTGTCATTGGCATGTGGTTCCGGCATGTCTGAGAGGTGGTTCCGCCATGCCCGGCAGGTGATTCCGGAGTGTTCGCCAAGTGGTTCTGGCGTAGCCGGCAGGTGATTTTGCATGTCCGGCAATGGTTCCGGCGAGTCGAGCCGGTGGTTCCGGCATGTCCGGCAGGTGGTTCCGGCATGCCCGGCAGGTGATTCCGCAGTCTCCGGCATTTGGTCCTGGCACCTCTGAGAGGTGGTTCAGGCATGCCCGACAGGTGATTCCGGAGTGTTCGCCAAGTGGTTCTGGCGTTGCCGGCAGGTCATTTTGCATGTCTAGCGGTGGTTCCGGCGAGTCGAGCCGGTGGTTCCGGCGTAGCCGGCAGTTGCTCTTGGCGTGTCCACTAGGTGGTTCTGGGGAGTGGATCAGCTGGTTCCGGCATACTCGGCAGGTGGTACCGGCGTGTCCAGAACATGGTTCTGGCAAGTCTGAGAGGTGGTTCCGGCACGCCCGACAGGTGATTCCGGAGCGTCCGCCAAGTGTTTCTGGCGTACCCGGCAGGTGATTTTGGCATGTCCGACAGGTGTTTCTTGCGAGTCGAGCAGGTGGCTCAGGCATGCTCAGCTGGTGCTTCCGGCGTCTCTGGCACGTGGTTCTGGTGTGTCTGAGAGCTGGTTCTGGCATGTCCGGCAGATGATTCCGGAGTGTCCACCAAGTGGTTCTGGTATACCTGGCAGGTGATTTTGGCGTGTCAGGAAGGTGGTTCCGGCTAGTTGAGCAGGTGGATCAGGCGTGCTCGCCAGGGGGTTCATGCGGGTCTGGCAGGTGGTTTCGGTCTGTTCGGGGAGTGGTTCCGGCATCTCAGGCACATGGTTCTGGCACGTCTGAGAGGTGGTTCCGGCCGGCCGGAGAGGTGTTTCCAGAGTGTCCGCCAAGTGGTTCTGGCGTAGGTGAAAGGCGACGTTGGCGTGACCGGTAGGTGGTTCCAGCCAGCCCGGAGGTGATTCCAGAGTGTCTGCGGTGTGGTTCTGGCGTAGCTGGCAGGTGATTTTGGCGTGTCCAGCAGGTGGTTCCGGCGAGATTGGCAGGTGGTACCAGCGTGTCCGGAACATGGTTCTGGCACGGCTGAGAGATGGTTCCGTCATGCCCGGCAGGTGAATCCGGAGTGTCCGGCATGTGGTTCTGGCATCTCTGAGAGGTGGTTCCAGCATGCCCGGCAGGTGTTTCCGGAGTGTCTGCCTAGTGGTTCTGGCGTAGTCGGCAGGTGATTCTGGCGTGTCCAGCAGGTGGTTCTGGGGAGTGGATCAGGTGGTTCCGGCATTCTCGGCAGGTGGTACCGGCGTGTCCGGAACATGGTTCTGGCAAGTCTGAGAGGCGGTTCCGGCATGCCCGACAGGTGATTCCGGAGTGTTCGCCAAGGCGTTCTGGTGTAGCCGGCAGGTCATTATGCATGTCCGGCGGTGGTTCCGCGAGTCGAGCCGGTGGTTCCGGTGTGTCCGGCAGGTGGTTCTGGCGTGACCGGCACGAGGTTCTGGCACGTCTGAGAGTTGGTTCCGGCGTGCTCAACAGGTGATTCTGGAGTGTCCGCAACGTGGTTCTGGCGTACCCGGCAGGTGATTTTGGCGTGTCTGGCAGGTGTTTCTTGCAAGTCGAGCATTTGGCTCAGGCATGCTCAGCAGGTGCTTCCGGCGTGTCTGCAGGTGGTTCTGGTGTGTCTGAGAGCTGGTTCTGGCATGTCTGGCAGATCATTGCGGAGTGTCCACCAAGTGGTTGTGGCATACCCGGCAGGTGATTTTAGCGTGTCAGGTAGGTGGTTCCAGCGAGTCGAGTAGGTGGTTCCGGCGTGCTCGGCAGGTGGTTCAGGCGGGTCTGGAAGGTGGTTTCGTCTGTTCGGGGAGTGGTTCCGGCATCTCAGGCACATGGATCTGGCACGTCTGATAGGTGGTTCCGGCCGGCCCGACAGGTGTTTCCATGGTGTCCGCCAAGTGGTTTTGGCATAGCTGGCAGGTGATGTTGGCGTAACCAGCAGGTGGTTCCAGACAGCCCGGCAGGTGATTCCGAAGTGTTCACCAAATGCTTGTGGAGTAGCCGGAAGTTGATTTTGGCATGTCCAGCAGGTGGTTTTGGCGAGTCGAGCAGGTGGTTCTGGCGTGCTCGGCAGGTGCTTCCGGTGTCATCGGCATGTGGTTCCAGCATGTCTGAGAGGTGGTTCCGCCATGCCCGGCAGGTGATTCCGGAGTGTTCCCCAAGTGGTTCTGGCATAGCCGGCAGGTGATTTTGCATGTCCGGCAATGGTTCCGGCGAGTCGAGCCGCTGGTTCCGGCATGTCCGGCAGGTGGTTCCGGCATGCCCGGCAGGTGATTCCGGAGTGTCCGGCATGTGGTTCTGGCACCTCTGAGAGGTGGTTCCGGCATGCCCGGCAGGTGGTTCCGGCGTGTCTGCCGAGTGGTCCTGGCGTAGTCGGCAGGTGATTGTGGCGTGTCCAGCAGGTGGTTCTGAGGAGTGGATCAGGTGGTTCCGGCATACTCTGCAGGTGGTACCGGCGTGTCCGGAACATGGTTCTGGCAAGTCTGAGAGGTGGTTCCGGCATGCCCGACAGGTGATTCCGGAGTGTTCGCCAACTGGTTCTGGCGTAGCCGGCAGGTCATTTTGCATGTCCGGCGGTGGTTCCGGCGAGTCAAGCCGGTGGTTCTGGCGTGTCCAGCAGGTGGTTCTGGCGTGACCGGCACGAGGTTCTGGCACGTCTGAGACTTGGTTCCGGCATGCCCGACAGGTGATTCCGGAGTGTCCGCCACGTGGTTCTGGCGTACCCGGCAGGTGATTTTGGCGTGTCTGGCAGGTGTTTCTTGCAAGTCGAGCATGTGGCTCAGGCATGATCAGCAGGTGCTTCCGGCCTGTCCGGCACGTGGTTCTGGTGTGTCTGAGAGCTGGTTCTGGCATGTCCGGCAGATGATTCCGGAGTGTCCACCAAGTGGTTGTGGCATACCCGGCAGGTGATTTTAGCGTGTCAGGTAGGTGGTTCCGGCGAGTCGAGTTGGTGGTTCCGGCATGCTCGGCAGGTGGTTCAGGCGGGTCTGGCAGGTGGTTTCGGTCTGTTCGGTGTGTGGTTCCGGCATCTCAGGCACATGGTTCTGGCACGTCTGATAGGTGGTTCCGGCCGGCCCGACAGGTGTTTCCATGGTGTCCGCCAAGTGGTTCTGGCATAGCAGGCAGGTGACGTTGGCGTGACCGGCAGGTGGTTCCAGCCAGCCCGGCAGGTGATTCCGAAGTTTTCACCAAATGGTTGTGGCGTAGCCGGAATCTGATTTTTGCATGTCCAGCAGGTGGTTTTGGCGAGTCGAGCAGGTGGTTCTGGCGTGCTCGGCAGGTGCTTCCGGTGTCATTGGCATGTGGTTCCGGCATGTCTGAGAGGTGGTTCCGCCATGCCCGGCAGGTGATTCCGGAGTGTTCGCCAAGTGGTTCTGGCGTAGCCGGCGTGTGATTTTGCATGGCCGGCAATGGTTCCGGCGAGTCGAGCCGGTGGTTCCGGCATGTCCGGCAGGTGGTTCCGGCATGCCCGGCAGGTGATTCCGCAGTCTCCGGCATTTGGTCCTGGCACCTCTGAGAGGTGGTTCAGGCATGCCCGACAGGTGATTCCGGAGTGTTCGCCAAGTGGTTCTGGCGTTGCCGGCAGGTCATTTTGCATGTCTAGCGGTGGTTCCGGCGAGTCGAGCCGGTGGTTCCGGCGTAGCCGGCAGTTGCTCTTGGCGTGTCCACTAGGTGGTTCTGGGGAGTGGATCAGCTGGTTCCGGCATACTCGGCAGGTGGTACCGGCGTGTCCAGAACATGGTTCTGGCAAGTCTGAGAGGTGGTTCCGGCACGCCCGACAGGTGATTCCGGAGCGTCCGCCAAGTGTTTCTGGCGTACCCGGCAGGTGATTTTGGCATGTCCGACAGGTGTTTCTTGCGAGTCGAGCAGGTGGCTCAGGCATGCTCAGCTGGTGCTTCCGGCGTCTCTGGCACGTGGTTCTGGTGTGTCTGAGAGCTGGTTCTGGCATGTCCGGCAGATGATTCCGGAGTGTCCACCAAGTGGTTCTGGTATACCTGGCAGGTGATTTTGGCGTGTCAGGAAGGTGGTTCCGGCTAGTTGAGCAGGTGGATCAGGCGTG
This sequence comes from Equus caballus, assembly GCF_041296265.1. NCBI lineage: Eukaryota > Metazoa > Chordata > Mammalia > Perissodactyla > Equidae > Equus > Equus caballus. Next base: position 5,895,216 of record NW_027222395.1, read on the forward strand.
CTCGCCAGGGGGTTCATGCGGGTCTGGCAGGTGGTTTCGGTCTGTTCGGGGAGTGGTTCCGGCATCTCAGGCACATGGTTCTGGCACGTCTGAGAGGTGGTTCCGGCCGGCGGAGAGGTGTTTCCAGAGTGTCCGCCAAGTGGTTCTGGCGTAGGTGAAAGGCGACGTTGGCGTGACCGGTAGGTGGTTCCAGCCAGCCCGGAGGTGATTCCAGAGTGTCTGCGGTGTGGTTCTGGCGTAGCTGGCAGGTGATTTTGGCGTGTCCAGCAGGTGGTTCCGGCGAGATCGGCAGGTGGTACCAGCGTGTCCGGAACATGGTTCTGGCACGGCTGAGAGATGGTTCCGTCATGCCCGGCAGGTGAATCCGGAGTGTCCGGCATGTGGTTCTGGCATCTCTGAGAGGTGGTTCCAGCATGCCCGGCAGGTGTTTCCGGAGTGTCTGCCTAGTGGTTCTGGCGTAGTCGGCAGGTGATTCTGGCGTGTCCAGCAGGTGGTTCTGGGGAGTGGATCAGGTGGTTCCGGCATTCTCGGCAGGTGGTACCGGCGTGTCCGGAACATGGTTCTGGCAAGTCTGAGAGGCGGTTCCGGCATGCCCGACAGGTGATTCCGGAGTGTTCGCCAAGTCGTTCTGGTGTAGCCGGCAGGTCATTTTGCATGTCCGGCGGTGGTTCCGCGAGTCGAGCCGGTGGTTCCGGTGTGTCCGGCAGGTGGTTCTGGCGTGACCGGCACGAGGTTCTGGCACGTCTGAGAGTTGGTTCCGGCGTGCCCAACAGGTGATTCCGGAGTGTCCGCAACGCGGTTCTGGCGTACCTGGCAGGTGATTTTGGCGTGTCTGGCAGGTGTTTCTTGCAAGTCGAGCATTTGGCTCAGGCATGCTCAGCAGGTGCTTCCGGCGTGTCTGCAGGTGGTTCTGGTGTGTCTGAGAGCTGGTTCTGGCATGTCTGGCAGATCATTGCGGAGTGTCCACCAAGTGGTTGTGGCATACCCGGCAGGTGATTTTAGCGTGTCAGGTAGGTGGTTCCAGCGAGTCGAGTAGGTGGTTCCGGCGTGCTCGGCAGGTGGTTCAGGCGGGTCTGGAAGGTGGTTTCGTCTGTTCGGGGAGTGGTTCCGGCATCTCAGGCACATGGATCTGGCACGTCTGATAGGTGGTTCCGGCCGGCCCGACAGGTGTTTCCATGGTGTCCGCCAAGTGGTTTTGGCATAGCTGGCAGGTGATGTTGGCGTAACCGGCAGGTGGTTCCAGACAGCCCGGCAGGTGATTCCGAAGTGTTCACCAAATGCTTGTGGAGTAGCCGGAAGTTGATTTTGGCATGTCCAGCAGGTGGTTTTGGCGAGTCGAGCAGGTGGTTCTGGCGTGCTCGGCAGGTGCTTCCGGTGTCATCGGCATGTGGTTCCAGCATGTCTGAGAGGTGGTTCCGCCATGCCCGGCAGGTGATTCCGGAGTGTTCGCCAAGTGGTTCTGGCGTAGCCGGCAGGTGATTTTGCATGTCCGGCAATGGTTCCGGCGAGTCGAGCCGGTGGTTCCGGCATGTCCGGCAGGTGGTTCCGGCATGACCGGCAGGTGATACCGGAGTGTTCGCCAAGTGGTTCTGGCGTATCCGGCAGGTGATTTTGCATGTCCGGCAATGGATCCGGCGAGTCGAGCCGGTGGTTCCGGAATGTCCGGCAGGTGGTTCCGGCATGTCCGGCAGGTGGTTCCGGCATGTCCGGCAGGTGGTTCCGGCATGTCCAGCACGTGGTTCCATCATGCCCGGCAGGTGATTCCGGATTGTCCGGCATGTGGTTCTGGCACCTCTGAGAGGTGGTTCCGGCAAGCCCGGCAGTTGGTTACGGAGTGTCTGCCGAGTGGTTCTGGAGTAGCCGGCAGGTGATTCTGGCGTATCTAGCAGGTGGTCCTGTGGAGTGGATCAGGTGGTTCCGGCATACTCGGCAGGTGGTACCGGCGTGTCCGGAACATGGTTCTGGCAAGTCTGAGAGGTGGTACCGGCATGCCCGACAGGTGATTCCGGAGTGTTCGCCAAGTGGTTCTGGCGTAGCCGGCAGGTCATTTTGCATGTCCGGCGGTGGTTCCGGCGAGTCGAGCCGGTGGTTGCGGCGTATCCAGCAGGTGTTTCCGGTCTGTCCGGCAGGTGATTCTGGCGTGACCGGCACGAGGTTCTGGCACGTCGGAGAGCTGGTTCCGGCATGCCCAACAGGTGATTCCGGAGTGTCCGCCACGTGGTTCTGGCGTACCCGGCAGGTGATTTTGGCGTGTCTGGCAGGTGTTTCTTGCAAGTCGAGCATTTGGCTCAGGCATGCTCAGCAGGTGCTTCCGGCGTGTCTGGCACGTGGTTCTGGTGTGTCTGAGAGCTGGTTCTGGCATGTCCGGCAGATGATTCCGGAGTGTCCAACAAGTGGTTGTGGCATACCCGGCAGGTGATTTTAGCGTGTCATGTAGCTGGATCCGGCGAGTCGAGTAGGTGGTTCCGGCGTGCTCGGCAGGTGGTTCAGGCGGGTCTGGCAGGTGGTTTCGGTCTGTTCGGGGTGTGGTTCCGGCATCTCAGGCACATGGTTCTGGCACGTCTGATAGGTGGTTCCGGCCGGCCCGACAGGTGTTTCCATGGTGTCCGACAAGTGGTTCTGGCATAGCTGGCAGGTGATGTTGGCGTGACCCGCAGGTGGTTCCAGCCAGCCAAGCAGGTGATTCCAAAGAGTTCACCAAATGTTTGTGGCGTAGCCGGCAGGTGATTTTGGCGTGTCCAGCAGGTGGTTTTGGCGAGTCGAGCAGGTGGATCTGGCGGGCTCGGCAGGTGCTTCCGGTGTCATTGGCATGTGGTTCTGGCATGTCTGAGAGGTGGTTCCGCCATGCCCGGCAGGTGATTCCGGAGTGTTCGCCAAGTGGTTCTGGCGTAGCCGGCAGGTGATTTTGCATGTCCGGCAATGGTTCCGGCGAGGCGAGCCGGTGGTTCTGGAATGTCCGGCAGGTGGTTCCGGCATGTCCGGCAGGTGGTTCCGGCATGTCCAGCACGTGGTTCCAGCATGCCTGGCAGGTGATTCCGGAGTGTCCGGCATGTGGTTCTGGCACCTCTGAGAGGTGGTTCCGGCATGCCCGGCAGGTGATACCGGAGTGTCCGGCATTTGGTTCTGGCACCTCTGAGAGGTGGTTCCGGAATGCGTGGCCTGTGATTCCGTAGTGTCTGCCGAGTGGTTCTGGCGTAGCCGGCAGTTGATTTTGGCGTGTCCACTATGTGGTTCTGTGGAGTGGATCAGCTGGTTCCGGCATACTCGGCAGGTGGTACCGGCGTGTCCAGAACATGGTTCTGGCAAGTCTGAGAGGTGGTTCCGGCACGCCCGACAGGTGATTACGGAGCGTCCGCCAAGTGTTTCTGGCGTACCCGGCGGGTGATTTACGCCTGTCCGACAGGTGTATCTTGCGAGTCGAGCAGGTGGCTCAGGCATGCTCAGCTGGTGCTTCCGGCGTCTCTGGCACGTGGTTCTGGTGTGTCTGAGAGCTGGTTCTGGCATCTCCGGCAGATGATTCCGGAGTGTCCACCAAGCGGTTCTTGTATACCTGGCAGGTGATTTTGGCGTGTCAGGAAGGTGGTTCCGGCTAGTTGAGCAGGTGGATAAGGCGTGCTCGCCAGGGGGTTCAGGCGGGTCTGGCAGGTGGTTTTGGTCTGTTCGGGGAGTGGTTCCGGCATCTCAGGCTCATGGTTCTGGCACGTCTGAGAGGTGGTTCCGGCCGGCCCGACAGGTGTTTCCATGGTGTCCGCCAAGTGGTTCTGGCATAGCTGGCAGGTGATGTTGGTGTGACCAGCAGGTGGTTCCAGCAAGCCCGGCCGGTGATTCCGAAGAGTTCACCAAATGGTTGTCGCGTAGCCGGCAGGTGATTTTGGCGTGTCCAGCAGGTGGTTTTGGCGAGTCGAGCAGGTGGTTCTGGCGTGCTCGGCTGGTGCTTCCGGTGTCATTGGCATGTGGTAACGGCATGTCTGAGAGGTGGTTCCGGCATGCCCGGCAGGTGGTTCCGAAGAGTTCACCAAATGGTTGCGGCGTAGCAGGCAGTTGCTTTTGGCGTGTCAGGAAGGTGGTTCCGGCTAGTTGAGCAGGTGGATCAGGCGTGCTCGCCAGGGGGTTCATGCGGGTCTGGCAGGTGGTTTCGGTCTGTTCGGGGAGTGGTTCCGGCATCTCAGGCACATGGTTCTGGCACGTCTGAGAGGTGGTTCCGGCCTGCCGGAGAGGTGTTTCCGGAGTGTCCGCCAAGTGGTTCTGGCGTAGGTGAAAGGCGACGTTGGCGTGACCGGTAGGTGGTTCCAGCCAGCCCGGCAGGTGATGCCGGAGTGTCTGCCGTGTGGTTCTGGCGTAGCTGGCAGGTGATTTTGGCGTGTCCAGCAGGTGGTTCCGGCGAGATCGGCAGGTGGTACCAGCGTGTCCGGAACATGGTTCTGGCACGGCTGAGAGATGGTTCCGTCATGCCCGGCAGGTGAATCCGGAGTGTCCGGCATGGGGTTCTGGCACCTCTGAGATGTCGTTCCCCCATGCCCGGCAGGTGGTTCCGGAGTGTCTGCCTAGTGGTTCTGGCGTAGTCGGCAGGTGATTCTGGCGTGTCCAGCAGGTGGTTCTGGGGAGTGGATCAGGTGGTTCCGGCATTCTCGGCATGTGGTACCGGCGTGTCCGGAACATGGTTCTGGCAAGTCTGAGAGGCGGTTCCGGCATGCCCGACAGGTGATTCCGGAGTGTTCGCCAAGTGGTTCTGGCGTAGCCGGCAGGTCATTTTGCATGTCCGGCGGTGGTTCCGCGAGTCGAGCCGGTGGTTACGGTGTGTCCGGCAGGTGGTTCTGGCGTGACCGGCACGAGGTTCTGGCACGTCTGAGACTTGGTTCCGGCATGCCCGACAGGTTTTGGCGAGTTAAGCAGGTCGTTCTGGCGTGCTCGGCAGGTGCTTGCGGTTTCATTGGCATGTGGTTCCGGCATGTCTGAGAGGTGGTTCCGCCATGCCCGGCAGGTGATTCCGGAGTGTTCGCCAAGTGGTTCTGGCGTAGCCGGCAGGTGATTTTGCATGTCCGGCAATGGTTCCGGCGAGTCGAGCCGGTGGTTCTGGCATGTCCGGCAGGTGATTCCGGCATGTCCAGCAGGTGGTTCTGAGAAGTGGATCAGGTGGTTCCGGCAGGCACGGGAGGTGATTCCGGAGTGTCCGGCATGTGATTCTGTCACCTCTGAGAGGTTGTTCTGGCATGCCCGGCAGGTGATACCACAGTGTCCGGCATTTGGTTCTGGCACCTCTGACAGGTGGTTCCGGGATGCCTGGCATGTGATTCCGGAGTGTCTGCCGAGTGGTTCTGGCGTGTCCAGCAGGTGTTTCCGGTCTTTCCGGCAGGTGGTTCTGGCGTGTCCGGCACGAGGTTCTGGCACGTCTGAGAGTTGGTTCCGGCATGCCCGACAGGTGATTCCGGAGTGTCCGCCACGTGGTTCTGGCGTACCCGGCAGGTGATTTTGGCGTGTCTGGCAGGTGTTTCTTGCAAGTCGAGCATGTGGCTCAGGCATGATCAGCAGGTGCTTCCGGCCTGTGCGGCCCGTGTGTCTGGTGTGTCTGAGAGCTGGTTCTGGCATGTCCGGCAGATTATTCCGGAGTGTCCACCAAGTGGTTGTGGCATACCCGGCAGGTGATTTTAGCGTGTCAGGTAGGTGGTTCCGGCGAGTCGAGTTGGTGGTTCCGGCGTGCTCGGCAGGTGGTTCAGGCGGGTCTGGCAGGTGGTTTCGGTCTGTTCGGTGTGTGGTTCCGGCATCTCAGGCACATGGTTCTGGCACGTCTGATAGGTGGTTCCGGCCGGCCCGACACGTGTTTCCATGGTGTCCGCCAATTGGTTCTGGCATAGCAGGCAGGTGACGTTGGCGTAACCGGCAGGTGGTTCCAGCCAGCCCGGCAGGCGATTCCGAAGTTTTCACCAAATGGGTGTGGCGTATCCGGAATCTGATTTTTGCATGTCCAGCAGGTGGTTTTGGCGAGTCGAGCAGGTGGTTCTGGCGTGCTCGGCAGGTGCTTCCGGTGTCATTGGCATGTGGTTCCGGCATGTCTGAGAGGTGGTTCCGCCATGCCCGGCAGGTGATTCCAGAGTGTTCCCCAAGTGGTTCAGGCATAGCCGGCAGGTGATTTTACATGTCCGGCAATGGTTCCAGTGAGTCGAGCCGGTGGTTCCGGCATGTCCGGCAGGTGAATTCGGCATGTCCAGCAGGTGGTTCCAGCATGCCCGGCAGGTGATTCCGGAGTGTCCGGCATGTGGTTCTGGCACCTCTGAGAGGTGGTTCCGGCATGCCCGGCAGGTGATACCGGAGTCTTCGGCATTTGGTTCTGGCACCTCTGAGAGGTGGTTCCGGAATGCCTGGCCTGTGATTCCGGAGTGTCTGCCGAGTGGTTCTGGCGTAGCCGGCAGTTGATTTTGGCGTGTCCACTATGTGGTTCTGGGGAGTGGATCAGCTGGTTCCGGCTTACTCGGCAGGTGGTACCGGCGTGTCCAGAACATGGTTCTGGCAAGTCTGAGAGCTGGTTCTGGCATGTCCGGCAGATGATTCCGGAGTGTCCACCAAGTGGTTCTGGTATACCTGGCAGGTGATTTTGGCGTGTCAGGAAGGTGGTTCCGGCTAGTTGAGCAGGTGGATCAGGCGTGCTCGCCAGGGGGTTCAGGCAGGTCTGGCAGGTGGTTTCGGTCTGTTCGGGGTGTGTTTACGGCATCTCAGTCACATGGTTCTGGCACGTCTGAGAGGTGGTTCCGGCCGGCCCGACAGGTGTTTCCGGAGTGTCCGCCAAGTGGTTCTGGCGAAGCCGGCAGGTGATTTTGCATGTCCGGCAATGGTTCCGGCTAGTCGAGCCGGTGGTTCCGGCATGTCCGGCATGGGGTTCCGGCATGCCCGGCAGGTGATACCGGAGTCCGGCCTTTGGTTCTGGCACCTCTGAGAGGTGGTTCCGGCATGCCCGGCAGGTGGTTCCGGAGTTTCTGCCGAGTGGTTCTGGAGCCAGCCAGTCAGTTGATTCCGAAGAGTTCACCAAATGGTTGCGGCGTAGCCGGAATCTGATTTTTGCATGTCCAGCAGGTGGTTTTGGCGAGTCGAGCAGGTGGTTCTGGCGTGCTCGGCAGGTGCTTCCGGTGTCATTGGCATGTGGTTCCGGCATGTCTGAGAGGTGGTTCCGCCATGCCCGGCAGGTGATTCCGGAGTGTTCGCCAAGTGGTTCTGGCGTAGCCGGCAGGTGATTTTGCATGGCCGGCAATGGTTCCGGCGAGTCGAGCCGGTGGTTCCGGCATGTCCGGCAGGTGGTTCCGGCATGCACGGCAGGTGATTCCGCAGTCTCCGGCATTTGGTCCTGGCACCTCTGAGAGGTGGTTCAGGCATGCCCGACAGGTGATTCCGGAGCGTCCGCCAAGTGTTTCTGGCGTACCCGGCAGGTGATTTTGGCATGTCCGACAGGTGTTTCTTGCGAGTCGAGCAGGTGGCTCAGGCATGCTCAGCTGGTGCTTCCGGCGTCTCTGGCACGTGGTTCTGGTGTGTCTGAGAGCTGGTTCTGGCATGTCCGGCAGATGATTCCGGAGTGTCCACCAAGTGGTTCTGGTATACCTGGCAGGTGATTTTGGCGTGTCAGGAAGGTGGTTCCGGCTAGTTGAGCAGGTGGATCAGGCGTGCTCGCCAGGGGGTTCATGCGGGTCTGGCAGGTGGTTTCGGTCTGTTCGGGGAGTGGTTCCGGCATCTCAGGCACATGGTTCTGGCACGTCTGAGAGGTGGTTCCGGCCGGCCGGAGAGGTGTTTCCGGAGTGTCCGCCAAGTGGTTCTGGCGTAGGTGAAAGGCGACGTTGGCGTGACCGGTAGGTGGTTCCAGCCAGCCCGGCAGGTGATGCCGGAGTGTCTGCCGTGTGGTTCTGGCGTAGCTGGCAGGTGATTTTGGCGTGTCCAGCAGGTGGTTCCGGCGAGATCGGCAGGTGGTACCAGCGTGTCCGGAACATGGTTCTGGCACGGCTGAGAGATGGTTCCGTCATGCCCGGCAGGTGAATCCGGAGTGTCCGGCATGTGGTTCTGGCACCTCTGAGATGTGGTTCCCCCATGCCCGGCAGGTGATTCCGGAGTGTTCGGCATGTGGTTCTGGCACCTCTGCGAGGTGGTTCCAGCATGCCCGGCAGGTGGTTCCGGAGTGTCTGCCTAGTGGTTCTGGCGTAGTCGGCAGGTGATTCTGGCGTGTCCAGCAGGTGGTTCTGGGGAGTGGATCAGGTGGTTCCGGCATTCTCGGCAGGTGGTACCGGCGTGTCCGGAACATGGTTCTGGCAAGTCTGAGAGGCGGTTCCGGCATGCCCGACAGGTGATTCCGGAGTGTTCGCCAAGTGGTTCTGGCGTAGCCGGCAGGTCATTTTGCATGTCCGGCGGTGGTTCCGCGAGTCGAGCCGGTGGTTCCGGTGTGTCCGGCAGGTGGTTCTGGCGTGACCGGCACGAGGTTCTGGCACGTCTGAGAGTTGGTTCCGGCATGCCCGACAGGTGATTCCGGAGTGTCCGCCACGTGGTTCTGGCGTACCCGGCAGGTGATTTTGGCGTGTCTGGCAGGTGTTTCTTGCAAGTCGAGCATTTGGCTCAGGCATGCTCAGCAGGTGCTTCCGGCGTGTCTGGCAGGTGGTTCTGGTGTGTCTGAGAGCTGGTTCTGGCGTGTCTGGCAGATGATTCCGGAGTGTCCACCAAGTGGTTGTGGCATACCCGGCAGATGATTTTAGCGTGTCAGGTAGGTGGTTCCGCCGAGTCGAGTAGGTGGTTCCGGCGTGCTCGGCAGGTGGTTCAGGCGGGTCTGGCAGGTGGTTTCGGTCTGTTCGGGGAGTGGTTCCGGCATCTCAGGCACATGGTTCTGGCACGTCTGATAGGTGGTTCCGGCCGGCCCGACAGGTGTTTCCATGGTGTCCGCCAAGTGGTTCTGGCATAGCTGGCAGGTGATGTTGGCGTGACCGGCAGGTGGTTCCAGTCAGCCCGGCATGTGATTCCGAATGTTCACCAAATGCTTGTGGAGTAGCCGGAAGTTGATTTTGGCATGTCCAGCAGGTGGTTTTGGCGAGTCGAGCAGGTGGTTCTGGCGTGCTCGGCAGGTGCTTCCTGTGTCATCGGCATGTGGTTCCGGCATGTCTGAGAGGTGGTTCCGCCATGCCCGGCAGGTGATTCCGGAGTGTTCCCCAAGTGGTTCTGGCATAGCCGGCAGGTGATTTTGCATGTCCGGCAATGGTTCCTGCGAGTCGAGCCGCTGGTTCCGGCATGTCCGGCAGGTGGTTCCGGCATGCCCGGCAGGTGATTCCGGAGTGTCCGGCATGTGGTTCTGGCACCTCTGAGAGGTGGTTCCGGCATGCCCGGCAGGTGGTTCCGGCGTGTCTGCCGAGTGGTTCTGGCGTAGTCGGCAGGTGATTGTGGCGTGTCCAGCAGGTGGTTCTGAGGAGTGGATCAGGTGGTTCCGGCATACTCTGCAGGTGGTACCGGCGTGTCCGGAACATGGTTCTGGCAAGTCTGAGAGGTGGTTCCGGCATGCCCGACAGGTGATTCCGGAGTGTTCGCCAAGTGGTTCTGGCGTAGCCGGCAGGTCATTTTGCATGTCCGGCGGTGGTTCCGCGAGTCGAGCCGGTGGTTCCGGTGTGTCCGGCAGGTGGTTCTGGCGTGACCGGCACGAGGTTCTGGCACGTCTGAGAGTTGGTTCCGGCATGCCCGACAGGTGATTCCGGAGTGTCCGCCACGTGGTTCTGGCGTACCCGGCAGGTGATTTTGGCGTGTCTGGCAGGTGTTTCTTGCAAGTCGAGCATTTGGCTCAGGCATGCTCAGCAGGTGCTTCCGGCGTGTCTGGCACGTGGTTCTGGTGTGTCTGAGAGCTGGTTCTGGCATGTCTGGCAGATGATTCCGGAGTGTCCACCAAGTGGTTGTGGCATACCCGGCAGGTGATTTTAGCGTGTCAGGTAGGTGGTTCCAGCGAGTCGAGTAGGTGGTTCCGGCGTGCTCGGCAGGTGGTTCAGGCGGGTCTGGCAGGTGGTTTCGGTCTGTTCGGGGAGTGGTTCCGGCTTCTCAGGCACATGGTTCTGGCACGTCTGATAGGTGGTTCCGGCCGGCCCGACAGGTGTTTCCATGGTGTCCGCCAAGTGGTTCTGGCATAGCAGGCAGGTGACGTTGGCGTGACCGGCAGGTGGTTCCAGCCAGCCCGGCAGGTGATTCCGAAGTTTTCACCAAATGGTTGTGGCGTAGCCGGAGTCTGATTTTTGCATGTCCAGCAGGTGGTTTTGGCGAGTCGAGCAGGTGGTTCTGGCGTGCTCGGCAGGTGCTTCCTGTGTCATTGGCATGTGGTTCCGGCATGTCTGAGAGGTGGTTCCGCCATGCCCGGCAGGTGATTCCGGAGTGTTCGCCAAGTGGTTCTGGCGTAGCCGGCAGGTGATTTTGCATGGCCGGCAATGGTTCCGGCGAGTCGAGCCGGTGGTTCTGGCATGTCCGGCAGGTGGTTCTGGCATGCCCGGCAGGTGATTCCGCAGTCTCCGTCATTTGGTCCTGGCACCTCTGAGAGGTGGTTCAGGCATGCCCGACAGGTGATTCCGGAGTGTTCGCCAAGTGGTTCTGGCGTAGCCGGCAGGTCATTTTGCATGTCCGGCGGTGGTTCCGGCGAGTCGAGCCGGTGGTTGCGGCGTATCCAGCAGGTGTTTCCGGTCTGTCCGGCAGGTGATTCTGGCGTGACCGGCACGAGGTTCTAGCACGTCGGAGAGCTGGTTCCGGCATGCCCGACAGGTGATTCCGGAGTGTCCGCCACGTGGTTCTGGCGTACCCGGCAGGTGATTTTGGCGTGTCTGGCAGGTGTTTCTTGCAAGTCGAGCATTTGGCTCAGGCATGCTCAGCAGGTGCTTCCGGCGTGTCTGGCACGTGGTTCTGGTGTGTCTGAGAGCTGGTTCTGGCATGTCCGGCAGATGATTCCGGAGTGTCCACCAAGTGGTTGTGGCATACCCGGCAGGTGATTTTAGCGTGTCATGTAGCTGGATCCGGCGAGTCGAGTAGGTGGTTCCGGCGTGCTCGGCAGGTGGTTCAGGCGGGTCTGGCAGGTGGTTTCGGTCTGTTCGGGGTGTGGTTCCGGCGTCTCAGGCACATGGTTCTGGCACGTCTGATAGGTGGTTCCGGCCGGCCCGACAGGTGTTTCCATGGTGTCCGCCAAGTGGTTCTGGCATAGCTGGCAGGTGATGTTTGTGTGACCGGCACGTGGTTCCAGAAAGCCCGGCAGGTGATTCCGAAGAGTTCACCAAATGGTTGTGGCCTAGCCAGCAGGTGATTTCGGCGTGTCCTGCAGGTGGTTTTGGCGAGTCAAGCAGGTCGTTCTGGCGTGCTCGGCAGGTGCTTGCGGTTTCATTGGCATGTGGTTCCGGCATGTCTGAGAGGTGGTTCCGCCATGCCCGGCAGGTGATTCCGGAGTGTTCGCCAAGTGGTTCTGGCGTAGCCGGCAGGTGATTTTGCATGTCCGGCAATGGTTCCGGCGAGGCGAGCCGGTGGTTCTGGAATGTCCGGCAGGTGGTTCCGGCATGTCCGGCAGGTGGTTCCGGCATGTCCAGCACGTGGTTCCAGCATGCCTGGCAGGTGATTCCGGAGTGTCCGGCATGTGGTTCTGGCACCTCTGAGAGGTGGTTCCGGCATGCCCGGCAGGTGATACCGGAGTGTCCGGCATTTGGTTCTGGCACCTCTGAGAGGTGGTTCCGGAATGCGTGGCCTGTGATTCCGGAGTGTCTGCGGAGTGGTTATGGCGTAGCCGGCAGTTGATTTTGGCGTGTCCACATTGTGGTTCTGTGGAGTGGATCAGCTGGTTCCGGCATACTCGGCAGGTGGTACCGGCGTGTCCAGAACATGGTTCTGGCAAGTCTGAGAGGTGGTTCCGGCACGCCCGACAGGTGATTCCGGAGCGTCCGCCAAGTGTTTCTGGCATACCCGGCGGGTGATTTACGCCTGTCCGACAGGTGTATCTTGCGAGTCGAGCAGGTGGCTCAGGCATGCTCAGCTGGTGCTTCCGGCGTCTCTGGCACGTGGTTCTGGTGTGTCTGAGAGCTGGTTCTGGCATCTCCGGCAGATGATTCCGGAGTGTCCACCAAGCGGTTCTTGTATACCTGGCAGGTGATTTTGGCGTGTCAGGAAGGTGGTTCCGGCTAGTTGAGCAGGTGGATAAGGCGTGCTCGCCAGGGGGTTCAGGCGGGTCTGGCAGGTGGTTTTGGTCTGTTCGGGGAGTGGTTCCGGCATCTCAGGCTCATGGTTCTGGCACGTCTGAGAGGTGGTTCCGGCCGGCCCGACAGGTGTTTCCATGGTGTCCGCCAAGTGGTTCTGGCATAGCTGGCAGGTGATGGTGGCGTGACCAGCAGGTGGTTCCAGCAAGCCCGGCAGGTGATTCCGAAGAGTTCACCAAATGGTTGTGGCGTAGCCGGCAGGTGATTTTGGCGTGTCCAGCAGGTGGTTTTGGCGAGTCGAGCAGGTGGTTCTGGCGTGCTCGGCTGGTGCTTCCGGTGTCATTGGCATGTGGTAACGGCATGTCTGAGAGGTGGTTCCGGCATGCCCGGCAGGTGGTTCCGAAGAGTTCACCAAATGGTTGCGGCGTAGCAGGCAGTTGCTTTTGGCGTGTCAGGAAGGTGGTTCCGGCTAGTTGAGCAGGTGGATCAGGCGTGCTCGCCAGGGGGTTCATGCGGGTCTGGCAGGTGGTTTCGGTCTGTTCGGGGAGTGGTTCCGGCATCTCAGGCACATGGTTCTGGCACGTCTGAGAGGTGGTTCCGGCCGGCCGGAGAGGTGTTTCCGGAGTGTCCGCCAAGTGGTTCTGGCGTAGGTGAAAGGCGACGTTGGCGTGACCGGTAGGTGGTTCCAGCCAGCCCGGCAGGTGATGCCGGAGTGTCTGCCGTGTGGTTCTGGCGTAGCTGGCAGGTGATTTTGGCGTGTCCAGCAGGTGGTTCCGGCGAGATCGGCAGGTGGTACCAGCGTGTCCGGAACATGGTTCTGGCACGGCTGAGAGATGGTTCCGTCATGCCCGGCAGGTGAATCCGGAGTGTCCGGCATGTGGTTCTGGCACCTCTGAGATGTGGTTCCCCCATGCCCGGCAGGTGATTCCGGAGTGTTCGGCATGTGGTTCTGGCACCTCTGCGAGGTGGTTCCAGCATGCCCGGCAGGTGGTTCCGGAGTGTCTGCCTAGTGGTTCTGGCGTAGTCGGCAGGTGATTCTGGCGTGTCCAGCAGGTGGTTCTGGGGAGTGGATCAGGTGGTTCCGGCATTCTCGGCAGGTGGTACCGGCGTGTCCGGAACATGGTTCTGGCAAGTCTGAGAGGCGGTTCCGGCATGCCCGACAGGTGATTCCGGAGTGTTCGCCAAGTGGTTCTGGCGTAGCCGGCAGGTCATTTTGCATGTCCGGCGGTGGTTCCGCGAGTCGAGCCGGTGGTTCCGGTGTGTCCGGCAGGTGGTTCTGGCGTGACCGGCACGAGGTTCTGGCACGTCTGAGAGTTGGTTCCGGCATGCCCGACAGGTGATTCCGGAGTGTCCGCCACGTGGTTCTGGCGTACCCGGCAGGTGATTTTGGCGTGTCTGGCAGGTGTTTCTTGCAAGTCGAGCATTTGGCTCAGGCATGCTCAGCAGGTGCTTCCGGCGTGTCTGGCAGGTGGTTCTGGTGTGTCTGAGAGCTGGTTCTGGCGTGTCTGGCAGATGATTCCGGAGTGTCCACCAAGTGGTTGTGGCATACCCGGCAGATGATTTTAGCGTGTCAGGTAGGTGGTTCCGCCGAGTCGAGTAGGTGGTTCCGGCGTGCTCGGCAGGTGGTTCAGGCGGGTCTGGCAGGTGGTTTCGGTCTGTTCGGGGAGTGGTTCCGGCATCTCAGGCACATGGTTCTGGCACGTCTGATAGGTGGTTCCGGCCGGCCCGACAGGTGTTTCCATGGTGTCCGCCAAGTGGTTCTGGCATAGCTGGCAGGTGATGTTGGCGTGACCGGCAGGTGGTTCCAGTCAGCCCGGCATGTGATTCCGAATGTTCACCAAATGCTTGTGGAGTAGCCGGAAGTTGATTTTGGCATGTCCAGCAGGTGGTTTTGGCGAGTCGAGCAGGTGGTTCTGGCGTGCTCGGCAGGTGCTTCCTGTGTCATCGGCATGTGGTTCCGGCATGTCTGAGAGGTGGTTCCGCCATGCCCGGCAGGTGATTCCGGAGTGTTCCCCAAGTGGTTCTGGCATAGCCGGCAGGTGATTTTGCATGTCCGGCAATGGTTCCTGCGAGTCGAGCCGCTGGTTCCGGCATGTCCGGCAGGTGGTTCCGGCATGCCCGGCAGGTGATTCCGGAGTGTCCGGCATGTGGTTCTGGCACCTCTGAGAGGTGGTTCCGGCATGCCCGGCAGGTGGTTCCGGCGTGTCTGCCGAGTGGTTCTGGCGTAGTCGGCAGGTGATTGTGGCGTGTCCAGCAGGTGGTTCTGAGGAGTGGATCAGGTGGTTCCGGCATACTCTGCAGGTGGTACCGGCGTGTCCGGAACATGGTTCTGGCAAGTCTGAGAGGTGGTTCCGGCATGCCCGACAGGTGATTCCGGAGTGTTCGCCAAGTGGTTCTGGCGTAGCCGGCAGGTCATTTTGCATGTCCGGCGGTGGTTCCGCGAGTCGAGCCGGTGGTTCCGGTGTGTCCGGCAGGTGGTTCTGGCGTGACCGGCACGAGGTTCTGGCACGTCTGAGAGTTGGTTCCGGCATGCCCGACAGGTGATTCCGGAGTGTCCGCCACGTGGTTCTGGCGTACCCGGCAGGTGATTTTGGCGTGTCTGGCAGGTGTTTCTTGCAAGTCGAGCATTTGGCTCAGGCATGCTCAGCAGGTGCTTCCGGCGTGTCTGGCACGTGGTTCTGGTGTGTCTGAGAGCTGGTTCTGGCATGTCTGGCAGATGATTCCGGAGTGTCCACCAAGTGGTTGTGGCATACCCGGCAGGTGATTTTAGCGTGTCAGGTAGGTGGTTCCAGCGAGTCGAGTAGGTGGTTCCGGCGTGCTCGGCAGGTGGTTCAGGCGGGTCTGGCAGGTGGTTTCGGTCTGTTCGGGGAGTGGTTCCGGCTTCTCAGGCACATGGTTCTGGCACGTCTGATAGGTGGTTCCGGCCGGCCCGACAGGTGTTTCCATGGTGTCCGCCAAGTGGTTCTGGCATAGCAGGCAGGTGACGTTGGCGTGACCGGCAGGTGGTTCCAGCCAGCCCGGCAGGTGATTCCGAAGTTTTCACCAAATGGTTGTGGCGTAGCCGGAGTCTGATTTTTGCATGTCCAGCAGGTGGTTTTGGCGAGTCGAGCAGGTGGTTCTGGCGTGCTCGGCAGGTGCTTCCTGTGTCATTGGCATGTGGTTCCGGCATGTCTGAGAGGTGGTTCCGCCATGCCCGGCAGGTGATTCCGGAGTGTTCGCCAAGTGGTTCTGGCGTAGCCGGCAGGTGATTTTGCATGGCCGGCAATGGTTCCGGCGAGTCGAGCCGGTGGTTCTGGCATGTCCGGCAGGTGGTTCTGGCATGCCCGGCAGGTGATTCCGCAGTCTCCGTCATTTGGTCCTGGCACCTCTGAGAGGTGGTTCAGGCATGCCCGACAGGTGATTCCGGAGTGTTCGCCAAGTGGTTCTGGCGTAGCCGGCAGGTCATTTTGCATGTCCGGCGGTGGTTCCGGCGAGTCGAGCCGGTGGTTGCGGCGTATCCAGCAGGTGTTTCCGGTCTGTCCGGCAGGTGATTCTGGCGTGACCGGCACGAGGTTCTAGCACGTCGGAGAGCTGGTTCCGGCATGCCCGACAGGTGATTCCGGAGTGTCCGCCACGTGGTTCTGGCGTACCCGGCAGGTGATTTTGGCGTGTCTGGCAGGTGTTTCTTGCAAGTCGAGCATTTGGCTCAGGCATGCTCAGCAGGTGCTTCCGGCGTGTCTGGCACGTGGTTCTGGTGTGTCTGAGAGCTGGTTCTGGCATGTCCGGCAGATGATTCCGGAGTGTCCACCAAGTGGTTGTGGCATACCCGGCAGGTGATTTTAGCGTGTCATGTAGCTGGATCCGGCGAGTCGAGTAGGTGGTTCCGGCGTGCTCGGCAGGTGGTTCAGGCGGGTCTGGCAGGTGGTTTCGGTCTGTTCGGGGTGTGGTTCCGGCGTCTCAGGCACATGGTTCTGGCACGTCTGATAGGTGGTTCCGGCCGGCCCGACAGGTGTTTCCATGGTGTCCGCCAAGTGGTTCTGGCATAGCTGGCAGGTGATGTTTGTGTGACCGGCACGTGGTTCCAGAAAGCCCGGCAGGTGATTCCGAAGAGTTCACCAAATGGTTGTGGCCTAGCCAGCAGGTGATTTCGGCGTGTCCTGCAGGTGGTTTTGGCGAGTCAAGCAGGTCGTTCTGGCGTGCTCGGCAGGTGCTTGCGGTTTCATTGGCATGTGGTTCCGGCATGTCTGAGAGGTGGTTCCGCCATGCCCGGCAGGTGATTCCGGAGTGTTCGCCAAGTGGTTCTGGCGTAGCCGGCAGGTGATTTTGCATGTCCGGCAATGGTTCCGGCGAGGCGAGCCGGTGGTTCTGGAATGTCCGGCAGGTGGTTCCGGCATGTCCGGCAGGTGGTTCCGGCATGTCCAGCACGTGGTTCCAGCATGCCTGGCAGGTGATTCCGGAGTGTCCGGCATGTGGTTCTGGCACCTCTGAGAGGTGGTTCCGGCATGCCCGGCAGGTGATACCGGAGTGTCCGGCATTTGGTTCTGGCACCTCTGAGAGGTGGTTCCGGAATGCGTGGCCTGTGATTCCGGAGTGTCTGCGGAGTGGTTATGGCGTAGCCGGCAGTTGATTTTGGCGTGTCCACATTGTGGTTCTGTGGAGTGGATCAGCTGGTTCCGGCATACTCGGCAGGTGGTACCGGCGTGTCCAGAACATGGTTCTGGCAAGTCTGAGAGGTGGTTCCGGCACGCCCGACAGGTGATTCCGGAGCGTCCGCCAAGTGTTTCTGGCATACCCGGCGGGTGATTTACGCCTGTCCGACAGGTGTATCTTGCGAGTCGAGCAGGTGGCTCAGGCATGCTCAGCTGGTGCTTCCGGCGTCTCTGGCACGTGGTTCTGGTGTGTCTGAGAGCTGGTTCTGGCATCTCCGGCAGATGATTCCGGAGTGTCCACCAAGCGGTTCTTGTATACCTGGCAGGTGATTTTGGCGTGTCAGGAAGGTGGTTCCGGCTAGTTGAGCAGGTGGATAAGGCGTGCTCGCCAGGGGGTTCAGGCGGGTCTGGCAGGTGGTTTTGGTCTGTTCGGGGAGTGGTTCCGGCATCTCAGGCTCATGGTTCTGGCACGTCTGAGAGGTGGTTCCGGCCGGCCCGACAGGTGTTTCCATGGTGTCCGCCAAGTGGTTCTGGCATAGCTGGCAGGTGATGGTGGCGTGACCAGCAGGTGGTTCCAGCAAGCCCGGCAGGTGATTCCGAAGAGTTCACCAAATGGTTGTGGCGTAGCCGGCAGGTGATTTTGGCGTGTCCAGCAGGTGGTTTTGGCGAGTCGAGCAGGTGGTTCTGGCGTGCTCGGCTGGTGCTTCCGGTGTCATTGGCATGTGGTAACGGCATGTCTGAGAGGTGGTTCCGGCATGCCCGGCAGGTGGTTCCGAAGAGTTCACCAAATGGTTGCGGCGTAGCAGGCAGTTGCTTTTGGCGTGTCAGGAAGGTGGTTCCGGCTAGTTGAGCAGGTGGATCAGGCGTGCTCGCCAGGGGGTTCATGCGGGTCTGGCAGGTGGTTTCGGTCTGTTCGGGGAGTGGTTCCGGCATCTCAGGCACATGGTTCTGGCACGTCTGAGAGGTGGTTCCGGCCGGCCGGAGAGGTGTTTCCGGAGTGTCCGCCAAGTGGTTCTGGCGTAGGTGAAAGGCGACGTTGGCGTGACCGGTAGGTGGTTCCAGCCAGCCCGGCAGGTGATGCCGGAGTGATTGCCGTGTGGTTCTGGCGTAGCTGGCAGGTGATTTTGGCGTGTCCAGCAGGTGGTTCCGGCGAGATCGGCAGGTGGTACCAGCGTGTCCGGAACATGGTTCTGGCACGGCTGAGAGATGGTTCCGTCATGCCCGGCAGGTGAATCCGGAGTGTCCGGCATGTGGTTCTGGCACCTCTGAGATGTGGTTCCCCCATGCCCGGCAGGTGATTCCGGAGTGTTCGGCATGTGGTTCTGGCACCTCTGCGAGGTGGTTCCAGCATGCCCGGCAGGTGGTTCCGGAGTGTCTGCCTAGTGGTTCTGGCGTAGTCGGCAGGTGATTCTGGCGTGTCCAGCAGGTGGTTCTGGGGAGTGGATCAGGTGGTTCCGGCATTCTCGGCAGGTGGTACCGGCGTGTCCGGAACATGGTTCTGGCAAGTCTGAGAGGCGGTTCCGGCATGCCCGACAGGTGATTCCGGAGTGTTCGCCAAGTGGTTCTGGCGTAGCCGGCAGGTCATTTTGCATGTCCGGCGGTGGTTCCGCGAGTCGAGCCGGTGGTTCCGGTGTGTCCGGCAGGTGGTTCTGGCGTGACCGGCACGAGGTTCTGGCACGTCTGAGAGTTGGTTCCGGCATGCCCGACAGGTGATTCCGGAGTGTCCGCCACGTGGTTCTGGCGTACCCGGCAGGTGATTTTGGCGTGTCTGGCAGGTGTTTCTTGCAAGTCGAGCATTTGGCTCAGGCATGCTCAGCAGGTGCTTCCGGCGTGTCTGGCAGGTGGTTCTGGTGTGTCTGAGAGCTGGTTCTGGCGTGTCTGGCAGATGATTCCGGAGTGTCCACCAAGTGGTTGTGGCATACCCGGCAGATGATTTTAGCGTGTCAGGTAGGTGGTTCCAGCGAGTCGAGTAGGTGGTTCCGGCGTGCTCGGCAGGTGGTTCAGGCGGGTCTGGCAGGTGGTTTCGGTCTGTTCGGGGAGTGGTTCCGGCATCTCAGGCACATGGTTCTGGCACGTCTGATAGGTGGTTCCGGCCGGCCCGACAGGTGTTTCCATGGTGTCCGCCAAGTGGTTCTGGCATAGCTGGCAGGTGATGTTGGCGTGACCGGCAGGTGGTTCCAGTCAGCCCGGCATGTGATTCCGAATGTTCACCAAATGCTTGTGGAGTAGCCGGAAGTTGATTTTGGCATGTCCAGCAGGTGGTTTTGGCGAGTCGAGCAGGTGGTTCTGGCTTGCTCGGCAGGTGCTTCCTGTGTCATCGGCATGTGGTTCCGGCATGTCTGAGAGGTGGTTCCGCCATGCCCGGCAGGTGATTCCGGAGTGTTCCCCAAGTGGTTCTGGCATAGCCGGCAGGTGATTTTGCATGTCCGGCAATGGTTCCGGCGAGTCGAGCCGCTGGTTCCGGCATGTCCGGCAGGTGGTTCCGGCATGCCCGGCAGGTGGTTCCGGAGTGTCCGGCATGTGGTTCTGGCACCTCTGAGAGGTGGTTCCGGCATGCCCGGCAGGTGGTTCCGGCGTGTCTGCCGAGTGGTTCTGGCGTAGTCGGCAGGTGATTGTGGCGTGTCCAGCAGGTGGTTCTGAGGAGTGGATCAGGTGGTTCCGGCATACTCTGCAGGTGGTACCGGCGTGTCCGGAACATGGTTCTGGCAAGTCTGAGAGGTGGTTCCGGCATGCCCGACAGGTGATTCCGGAGTGTTCGCCAAGTGGTTCTGGCGTAGCCGGCAGGTCATTTTGCATGTCCGGCGGTGGTTCCGCGAGTCGAGCCGGTGGTTCCGGTGTGTCCGGCAGGTGGTTCTGGCGTGACCGGCACGAGGTTCTGGCACGTCTGAGAGTTGGTTCCGGCATGCCCGACAGGTGATTCCGGAGTGTCCGCCACGTGGTTCTGGCGTACCCGGCAGGTGATTTTGGCGTGTCTGGCAGGTGTTTCTTGCAAGTCGAGCATTTGGCTCAGGCATGCTCAGCAGGTGCTTCCGCCGTGTCTGGCAGGTGGTTCTGGTGTGTCTGAGAGCTGGTTCTGGCATGTCTGGCAGATGATTCCGGAGTGTCCACCAAGTGGTTGTGGCATACCCGGCAGGTGATTTTAGCGTGTCAGGTAGGTGGTTCCAGCGAGTCGAGTAGGTGGTTCCGGCGTGCTCGGCAGGTGGTTCAGGCGGGTCTGGCAGGTGGTTTCGGTCTGTTCGGGGAGTGGTTCCGGCTTCTCAGGCACATGGTTCTGGCACGTCTGATAGGTGGTTCCGGCCGGCCCGACAGGTGTTTCCATGGTGTCCGCCAAGTGGTTCTGGCATAGCAGGCAGGTGACGTTGGCGTGACCGGCAGGTGGTTCCAGCCAGCCCGGCAGGTCATTCCGAAGTTTTCACCAAATGGTTGTGGCGTAGCCGGAGTCTGATTTTTGCATGTCCAGCAGGTGGTTTTGGCGAGTCGAGCAGGTGGTTCTGGCGTGCTCGGCAGGTGCTTCCGGTGTCATTGGCATGTGGTTCCGGCATGTCTGAGAGGTGGTTCCGCCATGCCCGGCAGGTGATTCCGGAGTGTTCGCCAAGTGGTTCTGGCGTAGCCGGCAGGTGATTTTGCATGGCCGGCAATGGTTCCGGCGAGTCGAGCCGGTGGTTCTGGCATGTCCGGCAGGTGGTTCTGGCATGCCCGGCAGGTGATTCCGCAGTCTCCGTCATTTGGTCCTGGCACCTCTGAGAGGTGGTTCAGGCATGCCCGACAGGTGATTCCGGAGTGTTCGCCAAGTGGTTCTGGCGTAGCCGGCAGGTCATTTTGCATGTCCGGCGGTGGTTCCGGCGAGTCGAGCCGGTGGTTGCGGCGTATCCAGCAGGTGTTTCCGGTCTGTCCGGCAGGTGATTCTGGCGTGACCGGCACGAGGTTCTAGCACGTCGGAGAGCTGGTTCCGGCATGCCCGACAGGTGATTCCGGAGTGTCCGCCACGTGGTTCTGGCGTACCCGGCAGGTGATTTTGGCGTGTCTGGCAGGTGTTTCTTGCAAGTCGAGCATTTGGCTCAGGCATGCTCAGCAGGTGCTTCCGGCGTGTCTGGCACGTGGTTCTGGTGTGTCTGAGAGCTGGTTCTGGCATGTCCGGCAGATGATTCCGGAGTGTCCACCAAGTGGTTGTGGCATACCCGGCAGGTGATTTTAGCGTGTCATGTAGCTGGATCCGGCGAGTCGAGTAGGTGGTTCCGGCGTGCTCGGCAGGTGGTTCAGGCGGGTCTGGCAGGTGGTTTCGGTCTGTTCGGGGTGTGGTTCCGGCATCTCAGGCGCATGGTTCTGGCACGTCTGATAGGTGGTTCCGGCCGGCCCGACAGGTGTTTCCATGGTGTCCACCAAGTGGTTCTGGCATAGCTGGCAGGTGATGTTGGCGTGACCCGCAGGTGGTTCCAGCCAGCCAAGCAGGTGATTCCAAAGAGTTCACCAAATGTTTGTGGCGTAGCCGGCAGGTGATTTTGGCGTGTCCAGCAGGTGGTTTTGGCGAGTCGAGCAGGTGGATCTGGCGTGCTCGGCAGGTGCTTCCGGTGTCATTGGCATGTGGTTCTGGCATGTCTGAGAGGTGGTTCCGCCATGCCCGGCAGGTGATTCCGGAGTGTTCGCCAAGTTGTTCTGGCGTAGCCGGCAGGTGATTTTGCATGTCCGGCAATGGTTCCGGCGAGTCGAGCCGGTGGTTCTGGAATGTCCGGCAGGTGGTTCCGGCATGTCCGGCAGGTGGTTCCGGCATGTCCAGCACGTGGTTCCAGCATGCCTGGCAGGTGATTCCGGAGTGTCCGGCATGTGGTTCTGGCACCTCTGAGAGGTGGTTCCGGCATGCCCGGCAGGTGATACCGGAGTGTCCGGCATTTGGTTCTGGCACCTCTGAGAGGTGGTTCCGGAATGCGTGGCCTGTGATTCCGGAGTGTCTGCCGAGTGGTTCTGGCGTAGCCGGCAGTTGATTTTGGCGTGTCCACTATGTCGTTCTGTGGAGTGGATCAGCTGGTTCCGGCATACTCGGCAGGTGGTACCGGCGTGTCCAGAACATGGTTCTGGCAAGTCTGAGAGGTGGTTCCGGCACGCCCGACAGGTGATTCCGGAGCGTCCGCCAAGTGTTTCTGGCGTACCCGGCGGGTGATTTACGCCTGTCCGACAGGTGTATCTTGCGAGTCGAGCAGGTGGCTCAGGCATGCTCAGCTGGTGCTTCCGGCGTCTCTGGCACGTGGTTCTGGTGTGTCTGAGAGCTGGTTCTGGCATCTCCGGCAGATGATTCCGGAGTGTCCACCAAGCGGTTCTTGTATACCTGGCAGGTGATTTTGGCGTGTCAGGAAGGTGGTTCCGGCTAGTTGAGCAGGTGGATAAGGCGTGCTCGCCAGGGGGTTCAGGCGGGTCTGGCAGGTGGTTTTGGTCTGTTCGGGGAGTGGTTCCGGCATCTCAGGCTCATGGTTCTGGCACGTCTGAGAGGTGGTTCCGGCCGGCCCGACAGGTGTTTCCATGGTGTCCGCCAAGTGGTTCTGGCATAGCTGGCAGGTGATGGTGGCGTGACCAGCAGGTGGTTCCAGCAAGCCCGGCAGGTGATTCCGAAGAGTTCACCAAATGGTTGTGGCGTAGCCGGCAGGTGATTTTGGCGTGTCCAGCAGGTGGTTTTGGCGAGTCGAGCAGGTGGTTCTGGCGTGCTCGGCTGGTGCTTCCGGTGTCATTGGCATGTGGTAACGGCATGTCTGAGAGGTGGTTCCGGCATGCCCGGCAGGTGGTTCCGAAGAGTTCACCAAATGGTTGCGGCGTAGCAGGCAGTTGCTTTTGGCGTGTCAGGAAGGTGGTTCCGGCTAGTTGAGCAGGTGGATCAGGCGTGCTCGCCAGGGGGTTCATGCGGGTCTGGCAGGTGGTTTCGGTCTGTTCGGGGAGTGGTTCCGGCATCTCAGGCACATGGTTCTGGCACGTCTGAGAGGTGGTTCCGGCCGGCCGGAGAGGTGTTTCCGGAGTGTCCGCCAAGTGGTTCTGGCGTAGGTGAAAGGCGACGTTGGCGTGACCGGTAGGTGGTTCCAGCCAGCCCGGCAGGTGATGCCGGAGTGTCTGCCGTGTGGTTCTGGCGTAGCTGGCAGGTGATTTTGGCGTGTCCAGCAGGTGGTTCCGGCGAGATCGGCAAGTGGTACCAGCGTGTCCGGAACATGGTTCTGGCACGGCTGAGAGATGGTTCCGTCATGCCCGGCAGGTGAATCCGGAGTGTCCGGCATGTGGTTCTGGCACCTCTGAGATGTGGTTCCCCCATGCCCGGCAGGTGATTCCGGAGTGTTCGGCATGTGGTTCTGGCACCTCTGCGAGGTGGTTCCAGCATGCCCGGCAGGTGGATCCGGAGTGTCTGCCTAGTGGTTCTGGCGTAGTCGGCAGGTGATTCTGGCGTGTCCAGCAGGTGGTTCTGGGGAGTGGATCAGGTGGTTCCGGCATTCTCGGCAGGTGGTACCGGCGTGTCCGGAACATGGTTCTGGCAAGTCTGAGAGGCGGTTCCGGCATGCCCGACAGGTGATTCCGGAGTGTTCGCCAAGTGGTTCTGGCGTAGCCGGCAGGTCATTTTGCATGTCCGGCGGTGGTTCCGCGAGTCGAGCCGGTGGTTCCGGTGTGTCCGGCAGGTGGTTCTGGCGTGACCGGCACGAGGTTCTGGCACGTCTGAGAGTTGGTTCCGGCATGCCCGACAGGTGATTCCGGAGTGTCCGCCACGTGGTTCTGGCGTACCCGGCAGGTGATTTTGGCGTGTCTGGCAGGTGTTTCTTGCAAGTCGAGCATTTGGCTCAGGCATGCTCAGCAGGTGCTTCCGGCGTGTCTGGCAGGTGGTTCTGGTGTGTCTGAGAGCTGGTTCTGGCGTGTCTGGCAGATGATTCCGGAGTGTCCACCAAGTGGTTGTGGCATACCCGGCAGATGATTTTAGCGTGTCAGGTAGGTGGTTCCAGCGAGTCGAGTAGGTGGTTCCGGCGTGCTCGGCAGGTGGTTCAGGTGGGTCTGGCAGGTGGTTTCGGTCTGTTCGGGGAGTGGTTCCGGCATCTCAGGCACATGGTTCTGGCACGTCTGATAGGTGGTTCCGGCCGGCCCGACAGGTGTTTCCATGGTGTCCGCCAAGTGGTTCTGGCATAGCTGGCAGGTGATGTTGGCGTGACCGGCAGGTGGTTCCAGTCAGCCCGGCATGTGATTCCGAATGTTCACCAAATGCTTGTGGAGTAGCCGGAAGTTGATTTTGGCATGTCCAGCAGGTGGTTTTGGCGAGTCGAGCAGGTGGTTCTGGCGTGCTCGGCAGGTGCTTCCTGTGTCATCGGCATGTGGTTCCGGCATGTCTGAGAGGTGGTTCGGCCATGCCCGGCAGGTGATTCTGGAGTGTTCCCCAAGTGGTTCTGGCATAGCCGGCAGGTGATTTTGCATGTCCGGCAATGGTTCCGGCGAGTCGAGCCGCTGGTTCCGGCATGTCCGGCAGGTGGTTCCGGCATGCCCGGCAGGTGATTCCGGAGTGTCCGGCATGTGGTTCTGGCACCTCTGAGAGGTGGTTCCGGCATGCCCGGCAGGTGGTTCCGGCGTGTCTGCCGAGTGGTTCTGGCGTAGTCGGCAGGTGATTGTGGCGTGTCCAGCAGGTGGTTCTGAGGAGTGGATCAGGTGGTTCCGGCATACTCTGCAGGTGGTACCGGCGTGTCCGGAACATGGTTCTGGCAAGTCTGAGAGGTGGTTCCGGCATGCCCGACAGGTGATTCCGGAGTGTTCGCCAAGTGGTTCTGGCGTAGCCGGCAGGTCATTTTGCATGTCCGGCGGTGGTTCCGCGAGTCGAGCCGGTGGTTCCGGTGTGTCCGGCAGGTGGTTCTGGCGTGACCGGCACGAGGTTCTGGCACGTCTGAGAGTTGGTTCCGGCATGCCCGACAGGTGATTCCGGAGTGTCCGCCACGTGGTTCTGGCGTACCCGGCAGGTGATTTTGGCGTGTCTGGCAGGTGTTTCTTGCAAGTCGAGCATTTGGCTCAGGCATGCTCAGCAGGTGCTTCCGGCGTGTCTGGCACGTGGTTCTGGTGTGTCTGAGAGCTGGTTCTGGCATGTCTGGCAGATGATTCCGGAGTGTCCACCAAGTGGTTGTGGCATACCCGGCAGGTGATTTTAGCGTGTCAGGTAGGTGGTTCCAGCGAGTCGAGTAGGTGGTTCCGGCGTGCTCGGCAGGTGGTTCAGGCGGGTCTGGCAGGTGGTTTCGGTCTGTTCGGGGAGTGGTTCCGGCTTCTCAGGCACATGGTTCTGGAACGTCTGATAGGTGGTTCCGGCCGGCCCGACAGGTGTTTCCATGGTGTCCGCCAAGTGGTTCTGGCATAGCAGGCAGGTGACGTTGGCGTGACCGGCAGGTGGTTCCAGCCAGCCCGGCAGGTGATTCCGAAGTTTTCACCAAATGGTTGTGGCGTAGCCGGAATCTGATTTTTGCATGTCCAGCAGGTGGTTTTGGCGAGTCGAGCAGGTGGTTCTGGCGTGCTCGGCAGGTGCTTCCGGTGTCATTGGCATGTGGTTCCGGCATGTCTGAGAGGTGGTTCCGCCATGCCCGACAGGTGATTCCGGAGTGTTCGCCAAGTGGTTCTGGCGTAGCCGGCAGGTCATTTTGCATGTCCAGTGGTGGTTCCGGCGAGTCGAGCCGGTGGTTCCGGCGTAGCCGGCAGTTGCTCTTGGCGTGTCCACTAGGTGGTTCTGGGGAGTGGATCAGCTGGTTCCGGCATACTCGGCAGGTGGTACCGGCGTGTCCAGAACATGGTTCTGGCAAGTCTGAGAGGTGGTTCCGGCACGCCCGACAGTGATTCCGGAGCGTCCGCCAAGTGTTTCTGGCGTACCCGGCAGGTGATTTTGGCATGTCCGACAGGTGTTTCTTGCGAGTCGAGCAGGTGGCTCAGGCATGCTCAGCTGGTGCTTCCGGCGTCTCTGGCACGTGGTTCTGGTGTGTCTGAGAGCTGGTTCTGGCATGTCCGGCAGATGATTCCGGAGTGTCCACCAAGTGGTTCTGGTATACCTGGCAGGTGATTTTGGCGTGTCAGGAAGGTGGTTCCGGCTATTTGAGCAGGTGGATCAGGCGTGCTCGCCAGGGGGTTCATGCGGGTCTGGCAGGTGGTTTCGGTCTGTTCGGGGAGTGGTTCCGGCATCTCAGGCACATGGTTCTGGCACGTCTGAGAGGTGGTTCCGGCCGGCCGGAGAGGTGTTTCCAGAGTGTCCGCCAAGTGGTTCTGGCGTAGGTGAAAGGCGACGTTGGCGTGACCGGTAGGTGGTTCCAGCCAGCCCGAAGGTGATTCCAGAGTGTCTGCGGTGTGGTTCTGGCGTAGCTGGCAGGTGATTTTGGCGTGTCCAGCAGGTGGTTCCGGCGAGATCGGCAGGTGGTACCAGCGTGTCCGGAACATGGTTCTGGCACGGCTGAGAGATGGTTCCGTCATGCCCGGCAGGTGAATCCGGAGTGTCCGGCATGTGGTTCTGGCACCTCTGAGATGTGGTTCCCCCATGCCCGGCAGGTGATTCCGGAGTGTTCGGATGTGGTTCTGGCACCTCTGAGAGGTGGTTCCAGCATGCCCGGCAGGTGTTTCCGGAGTGTCTGCCTAGTGGTTCTGGCGTAGTCGGCAGGTGATTCTGGCGTGTCCAGCAGGTGGTTCTGTGGAGTGGATCAGGTGGTTCCGGCATTCTCGGCAGGTGGTACCGGCGTGTCCGGAACATGGTTCTGGCAAGTCTGAGATGCGGTTCCGGCATGCCCGACAGGTGATTCCGGAGTGTTCGCCAAGTGGTTCTGGCATAGCCGGCAGGTCATTTTGCATGTCCGGCGGTGGTTCCGCGAGTCGAGCCGGTGGTTCCGGTGTGTCCGGCAGGTGGTTCTGGCGTGACCGGCACGAGGTTCTGGCACGTCTGAGAGTTGGTTCCGGCGTGCCCGACAGGTGATTCCGGAGTGTCCGCCACGTGGTTCTGGCATACCCGGCAGGTGATTTTGGCGTGTCTGGCAGGTGTTTCTTGCAAGTCGAGCATTTGGCTCAGGCATGCTCAGCAGGTTCTTCCGGCGTGTCTGGCAGGTGGTTCTGGTGTGTCTGAGAGCTGGTTCTGGCATGTCTGGCAGATGATTCCGGAGTGTCCACCAAGTGGTTGTGGCATACCCGGCAGGTGATTTTAGCGTGTCAGGTAGGTGGTTCCAGCGAGTCGAGTAGGTGGTTCCTGCGTGCTCGGCAGGTGGTTCAGGCGGGTCTGGCATGTGGTTTCGGTCTGTTCGGGGAGTGGTTCCGGCTTCTCAGGCACATGGTTCTGGCACGTCTGATAGGTGGTTCCGGCCGGCCCGACAGGTGTTTCCATGGTGTCCGCCAAGTGGTTCTGGCATAGCAGGCAGGTGACGTTGGCGTGACCGGCAGGTGGTTCCAGCCAGCCCGGCAGGTGATTCCGAAGTTTTCACCAAATGGTTGTGGCGTAGCCGGAATCTGATTTTGGCATGTCCAGCAGGTGGTTTTGGCGAGTCGAGCAGGTGGTTCTGGCGTGCTCGGCAGGTGCTTCCGGTGTCATTGGCATGTGGTTCCGGCATGTCTGAGAGGTGGTTCCGCCATGCCAGGCAGGTGATTCCGGAGTGTTCGCCAAGTGGTTCTGGCGTAGCCGGCAGGTGATTTTGCATGGCCGGCAATGGTTCCGGCGAGTCGAGCCGGTGGTTCCGGCATGTCCGGCAGGTGGTTCTGGCATGCCCGGCAGGTGATTCCGCAGTCTCCGTCATTTGGTCCTGGCACCTCTGAGAGGTGGTTCAGGCATTCCCGACAGGTGATTCCGGAGTGTTCGCCAAGTGGTTCTGGCGTAGCCGGCAGGTCATTTTGCATGTCCAGCGGTGGTTCCGGCGAGTCGAGCCGGTGGTTCCGGCGTAGCCGGCAGTTGCTCTTGGCGTGTCCACTAGGTGGTTCTGGGGAGTGGATCAGCTGGTTCCGGGATACTCGGCAGGTGGTACCGGCGTGTCCAGAACATGGTTCTGGCAAGTCTGAGAGGTGGTTCCGGCACGCCCGACAGTGATTCCGGAGCGTCCGCCAAGTGTTTCTGGCGTACCCGGCAGGTGATTTTGGCATGTCCGACAGGTGTTTCTTGCGAGTCGAGCAGGTGGCTCAGGCATGCTCAGCTGGTGCTTCCGGCGTCTCTGGCACGTGGTTCTGGTGTTTCTGAGAGCTGGTTCTGGCATGTCCGGCAGATGATTCCGGAGTGTCCACCAAGTGGTTCTGGTATACCTGGCAGGTGATTTTGGCGTGTCAGGAAGGTGGTTCCGGCTAGTTGAGCAGGTGGATCAGGCGTGCTCGCCAGGGGGTTCATGCGGGTCTGGCAGGTGGTTTCGGTCTGTTCGGGGAGTGGTTCCGGCATCTCAGGCACATGGTTCTGGCACGTCTGAGAGGTGGTTCCGGCCGGCCGGAGAGGTGTTTCCAGAGTGTCCGCCAAGTGGTTCTGGCGTAGGTGAAAGGCGACGTTGGCGTGACCGGTAGGTGGTTCCAGCCAGCCCGAAGGTGATTCCAGAGTGTCTGCGGTGTGGTTCTGGCGTAGCTGGCAGGTGATTTTGGCGTGTCCAGCAGGTGGTTCCGGCGAGATCGGCAGGTGGTACCAGCGTGTCCGGAACATGGTTCTGGCACGGCTGAGAGATGGTTCCGTCATGCCCGGCAGGTGAATCCGGAGTGTCCGGCATGTGGTTCTGGCACCTCTGAGATGTGGTTCCCCCATGCCCGGCAGGTGATTCCGGAGTGTTCGGCATGTGGTTCTGGCACCTCTGAGAGGTGGTTCCAGCATGCCCGGCAGGTGTTTCCGGAGTGTCTGCCTAGTGGTTCTGGCGTAGTCGGCAGGTGATTCTGGCGTGTCCAGCAGGTGGTTCTGGGGAGTGGATCAGGTGGTTCCGGCATTCTCGGCAGGTGGTACCGGCGTGTCCGGAACATGGTTCTGGCAAGTCTGAGATGCGGTTCCGGCATGCCCGACAGGTGATTCCGGAGTGTTCGCCAAGTGGTTCTGGCGTAGCCGGCAGGTCATTTTGCATGTCCGGCGGTGGTTCCGCGAATCGAGCCGGTGGTTCCGGTGTGTCCGGCAGGTGGTTCTGGCGTGACCGGCACGAGGTTCTGGCACGTCTGAGAGTTGGTTCCGGCGTGCCCGACAGGTGATTCCGGAGTGTCCGCCACGTGGTTCTGGCATACCCGGCAGGTGATTTTGGCGTGTCTGGCAGGTGTTTCTTGCAAGTCGAGCATTTGGCTCAGGCATGCTCAGCAGGTGCTTCCGGCGTGTCTGGCAGGTGGTTCTGGTGTGTCTGAGAGCTGGTTCTGGCATGTCTGGCAGATGATTCCGGAGTGTCCACCAAGTGGTTGTGGCATACCCGGCAGGTGATTTTAGCGTGTCAGGTAGGTGGTTCCAGCGAGTCGAGTAGGTGGTTCCGGCGTGCTCGGCAGGTGGTTCAGGCGGGTCTAGCAAGTGGTTTCGGTCTGTTCGGGGAGTGGTTCCGGCATCTCAGGCACATGGTTCTGGCACGTCTGATAGGTGGTTCCGGCCGGCCCGACAGGTGTTTCCATGGTGTCCGCCAAGTGGTTCTGGCATAGCTGGCAGGTGATTTTGGCGTGACCGGCAGGTGGTTCCAGACAGCCCGGCAGGTGATTCCGAAGTATTCACCAAATGCTTGTGGAGTAGCCGGAAGTTGATTTTGGCATGTCCAGCAGGTGGTTTTGGCGAGTCGAGCAGGTGGTGCTGGCGTGCTCGGCAGGTGATTCCGGTGTCATCGGCATGCGGTTCCGGCATGTCTGAGAGGTGGTTCCGCCATGCCCGGCAGGTGATTCCGGAGTGTTCGCCAAGTTGTTCTGGCGTAGCCGGCAGGTGATTTTGCATGTCCGGCAATGGTTCCGGCGAGTCGAGCTGCTGGTTCCGGCATGTCCGGCAGGTGGTTCCGTCATGCCCGGCAGGTGATTCCAGAGTGTCCGGCATGTGGTTCTGGCACCTCTGAGAGGTGGTTCCGGCATGCCCGGCAGGTGGTTCCGGCGTGTCTGCCGAGTGGTTCTGGCATAGTCGGCAGGTGATTGTGGCGTGTCCAGCAGGTGGTTCTGAGGAGTGGATCAGGTGGTTCCGGCATACTCTGCAGGTAGTACCGGCGTGTCCGGAACATGGTTCTGGCAAGTCTGAGAGGTGGTTCCGGCATGCCCGACAGGTGATTCCGGAGTGTTCGCCAAGTGGTTCTGGCGTAGCCGGCAGGTCATTTTGCATGTCCGGCGGTGGTTCCGGCGAGTCGAGCCGGTGGTTCTGGCGTGTCCAGCAGGTGGTTCTGGCGTGACCGGCACGAGGTTCTGGCACGTCTGAGAGTTGGTTCCGGCATGCCCGACAGGTGATTCCGGAGTGTCCGGCATGTGGTTTTGGCACCTCTGAGAGGTGGTTCCGGCATGCCCGGCAGGTGATACCGGAGTGTCCGGCATGTGGTTCTGGCACCTCTGAGAGGTGGTTCTTGCAAGCCCGGCAGTTGGTTACGGAGTGTCTGCCGAGTGGTTCTGGAGTAGCCGGCAGGTGATTCTGGCGTATCTAGCAGGTGGTCCTGTGGAGTGGATCAGGTGGTTCCGGCATACTCGGCAGGTGGTACCGGCGTGTCCGGAACATGGTTCTGGCAAGTCTGAGAGGTGGTACCGGCATGCCCGACAGGTGATTCCGGAGTGTTCGCCAAGTGGTTCTGGCGTAGCCGGCAGGTCATTTTGCATGTCCGGCGGTGGTTCCGGCGAGTCGAGCCGGTTGTTGCGGCGTATCCAGCAGGTGTTTCCGGTCTGTCCGGCAGGTGATTCTGGCGTGACCGGCACGAGGTTCTGGCACGTCGGAGAGCTGGTTCCGGCATGCCCGACAGGTGATTCCGGAGTGTCCACCAAGTGGTTGTGGCATACCCGGCAGGTGATTTTAGTGTGTCAGGTAGGTGGTTCCAGCGAGTCGAGTAGGTGGTTCCGGCGTGCTCGGCAGGTGGTTCAGGCGGGTCTGGCAGGTGGTTTCGGTCTGTTCGGTGTGTGGTTCCGGCATCTCAGGCAGATGGTTCTGGCACGTCTGATAGGTGGTTCCGGCCGGCCCGACAGGTGTTTCCATGGTGTCCGCCAAGTGGTTCTGGCATAGCTGGCAGGTGATGTTGGCGTGACCGGCAGGTGGTTCCAGTCAGCCCGGCATGTGATTCCGAATGTTCACCAAATGCTTGTGGAGTAGCCGGAAGTTGATTTTGGCATGTCCAGCAGGTGGTTTTGGCGAGTCGAGCAGGTGGTTCTGGCGTGCTCGGCAGGTGCTTCCTGTGTCATCGGCATGTGGTTCCGGCATGTCTGAGAGGTGGTTCCGCCATGCCCGGCAGGTGATTCCGGAGTGTTCCCCAAGTGGTTCTGGCATAGCCGGCAGGTGTTTTTGCATGTCCGGCAATGGTTCCGGCGAGTCGAGCCGCTGGTTCCGGATGTCCGGCAGGTGGTTCCGGCATGCCCGGCAGGTGATTCCGGAGTGTCCGGCATGTGGTTCTGGCACCTCTGAGAGGTGGTTCCGGCATGCCCGGCAGGTGGTTCCGGCGTGTCTGCCGAGTGGTTCTGGCGTAGTCGGCAGGTGATTGTGGCGTGTCCAGCAGGTGGTTCTGAGGAGTGGATCAGGTGGTTCCGGCATACTCTGCAGGTGGTACCGGCGTGTCCGGAACATGGTTCTGGCAAGTCTGAGAGGTGGTTCCGGCATGCCCAACAGGTGATTCCGGAGTGTTCGCCAAGTGGTTCTGGCGTAGCCGGCAGGTCATTTTGCATGTCCGGCGGTGGTTCCGCGAGTCGAGCCGGTGGTTCCGGTGTGTCCGGCAGGTGGTTCTGGCGTGACCGGCACGAGGTTCTGGCACGTCTGAGAGTTGGTTCCGGCATGCCCGACAGGTGATTCCGGAGTGTCCGCCACGTGGTTCTGGCGTACCCGGCAGGTGATTTTGGCGTGTCTGGCAGGTGTTTCTTGCAAGTCGAGCATTTGGCTCAGGCATGCTCAGCAGGTGCTTCCGGCGTGTCTGGCAGGTGGTTCTGGTGTGTCTGAGAGCTGGTTCTGGCATGTCTGGCAGATGATTCCGGAGTGTCCACCAAGTGGTTGTGGCATACCCGGCAGGTGATTTTAGCGTGTCAGGTAGGTGGTTCCAGCGAGTCGAGTAGGTTGTTCCGGCGTGCTCGGCAGGTGGTTCAGGCGGGTCTGGCAGGTGGTTTCGGTCTGTTCGGGGAGTGGTTCCGGCATCTTAGGCACATGGTTCTGGCACGTCTGATAGGTGGTTCCGGCCGGCCCGACAGGTGTTTCCATGGTGTCCGCCAAGTGGTTCTGGCATAGCTGGCAGGTGATGTTGGCGTGACCGGCAGGTGGTTCCAGCCAGCCTGGCATGTGATTCCGAAGAGTTCACCAAATGGTTGTGGCCTAGCCGGCAGGTGATTTTGGCGTGTCCAGCAGGTGGTTTTGGCGAGTCAAGCAGGTTGTTCTGGCGTGCTCGGCGGGTGCTTCAGGTGTCATTAGCATGTGGTTCCGGCATGTCTGAGAGGTGGTTCCGCCATGCCCGGCAGGTGATTCCGGAGTGTTCGCCAAGTGGTTCTGGCATAGCCGGCAGGTGATTTTGCATGTCCGGCAATGGTTCCGGCGAGTCGAGCCGGTGGTTCCGGCATGTCCGGCAGGTGGTTCCGGCATGACCGGCAGGTGATTCCGGAGTGTTCGCCAAGTGGTTCTGGTGTAGCGGCAGGTGATTTTGCATGTCCGGCAATGGATCCGGCGAGTCGAGCCGGTGGTTCCGGAATGTCCGGCAGGTGGTTCCGGCATGTCCGGCAGGTGGTTCCGGCATGTCCAGCACGTGGTTCCAGCATGCCTGGCAGGTGATTCCGGAGTGTCCGGCATGTGGTTCTGGAACCTCTGAGAGGTGGTTCCGGCATGCACGGCAGGTGATACCGGAGTCTCCGGCATTTGGTTCTGGCACCTCTGAGAGGTGGTTCCGGAATGCCTGTCATGTGATTCCGGAGAGTCGGCCGAGTGGTTCTGGCGTAGCCGGCAGTTGATTTTGGCGTGTCCACTAGGTGGTTCTGGGGAGTGGATCAGCTGGTACTGGCATACTCGGCAGGTGGTACCGGCGTGTCCAGAACTTGGTTCTGGCAAGTCTGAGAGGTGGTTCCGGCACGCCCGACAGGTGATTCCGGAGCGTCCGCCAAGTGTTTCTGGCGTACCCGGCGGGTGATTTTCGCCTGTCCGACAGGTGTATCTTGCGAGTCAAGCAGGTGGCTGAGGCATGCTCAGCTGGTGCTTCCGGCGTCTCTGGCACGTGGTTCTGGTGTGTCTGAGAGCTGGTTCTGGCATGTCCGGCAGATGATTCCGGAGTGTCCACCAAGTGGTTCTGGTATACCTGCAAGGTGATTTTGGCGTGTCAGGAAGGTGGTTCCGGCTAGTTGAGCAGGTGGATCAGGTGTGCTCGACAGGGGGTTCAGGCGGGTCTGGCAGGTGGTTTCGGTCTGTTCGGGGAGTGGTTCCGGCATCTCAGGCACATGGTTCTGGCACGTCTGAGGTGGTTCTGGCCGGCCCGACAGGTGTTTCCGGAGTGTCCTCCAAGTGGTTCTGGCGTAGGTGAAAGGTGATGTTGGCCTGACCGACAGGTGGTTCCAGCCAGACCGGCAGGTGATTCCGGAGTGTCTGCCGAGTGGTTCTGGCGTAGCCGGCAGGTGATTTTGGCGTGTCCAGCGGGTGGTTTTGGCGAGTCAAGCAGGTGGTTCTGTCGTGCTCGGCAGGTGCTTCCGGTGTCATTGGCATGCGGTTCCGGCATGTCTGAGAGGTGGTTCCGCCATGCCCGGCAGGTGATTCCGGAGTGTTCGCCAAGTGGTTCTGGCGTAGCCGGCAGGTGATTTTGCCTGTCCGGCACTGGTTCCGGCGAGTCGAGCCGGTGGTTCTGGCATGTCCAGCAGGTGGTTCCGGTATGCCCGGCAGGTGATTCCGGATTGTCCGGCATGTGGTTTTGGCACCTCTGAGAGGTGGTTCCGGCATGCCCGGCAGGTGATTCCGGAGTGTCCGGCATGTGGTTCTGGCACCTCTGAGAGGTGGTTCCGGCAAGCCCGGCAGTTGGTTACGGAGTGTCTGCCGAGTGGTTCTGGAGTAGCCGGCAGGTGATTCTGGCGTATCCAGCAGGTGGTTCTGTGGAGTGGATCAGGTGGTTCCGGCATACTCGGCAGGTGGTACCGGCGTGTCCGGAACATGGTTCTGGCAAGTCTGAGAGGTGGTACCGGCATGCCCGACAGGTGATTCCGGAGTGTTCGCCAAGTGGTTCTGGCGTAGCCGGCAGGTCATTTTGCATGTCAGGCGGTGGTTCCGGCGAGTCGAGCCGGTGGTTGCGGCGTATCCAGCAGGTGTTTCCGGTCTGTCCGGCAGGTGATTCTGGTGTGACCGGCACGAGGTTCTGGCACGTCGGAGAGCTGGTTCCGGCATGCCCGACAGGTGATTCCAGAGTGTCCGACACGTGGTTCTGGCGTACCCGGCAGGTGATTTTGGCGTGTCTGGCAGGTGTTTCTGGCAAGTCGAGCATTTGGCTCAGGCATGCTCAGCAGGTGCTTTCGGCGTGTCCGGCACGTGGTTCTGGTGTGTCTGAAAGCTGGTTCTGGCATGTCCGGCAGATGATTCCGGAGTGTCCACCAAGTGGTTGTGGCATACCCGGCAGGTGATTTTAGCGTGTCAGGTAGGTGGTTCCGGCGAGTCGAGTTGGTGGTTCCGGCGTGCTCGGCAGGTGGTTCAGGCAGGTCTGGCAGGTGGTTTCGGTCTGTTCGGTGTGTGGTTCCGGCATCTCAGGCACATGGTTCTGGCACGTCTGATAGGTGGTTCCGGCTGGCCCGACAGGTGTTTCCATGGTGTCCGCCAAGTGGTTCTGGCATAGCAGGCAGGTGACGTTGGCGTGACCGGCAGGTGGTTCCAGCCAGCCCGGCAGGTGATTCCGAAGTTTTCACCAAATGGTTGTGGCGTAGCCGGAATCTGATTTTTGCATGTCCTGCAGGTGGTTTTGGCGAGTCGAGCAGGTGGTTCTGGCGTGCTCGGCAGGTGCTTCCGGTGTCATTGGCATGTGGTTCTGGCATGTCTGAGAGGTGGTTCCGCCATGCCCGGCAGGTGATTCCGGAGTGTTCGCCAAGTGGTTCTGGCGTAGCTGGCAGGTGATTTTGCATGGCCGGCAATGGTTCCGGCGAGTCGAGCCTGTGGTTCCGGCATGTCCGGCAGGTGATTCCGCAGTCTCCGTCATTTGTTCCTGGCACCTCTGAGAGGTGGTTCAGGCATGCCCGACAGGTGATTCCGGAGTGTTCGCCAAGTTGTTCTGGCGTAGCCGGCAGGTCATTTTGCATGTTCAGCGGTGGTTCCGGCGAGTCGAGCCGGTGGTTCCGGCGTAGCCGGCAGTTGCTCTTGGCGTGTCCACTAGATGGTTCTGGGGAGTGGATCAGCTGGTTCTGGCATACTCGGCAGGTGGTACCGGCGTGTCCAGTACATGGTTCTGGCAAGTCTGAGAGGTGGTTCCGGAACGCCCGACAGGTGATTCCGGAGCGTCCGCCAAGTGTTTCTGGCGTACCCGGCAGGTGATTTTGGCATGTCCGACAGGTGTTTCTTGCGAGTCGAGCAGGTGGCTCAGGCATGCTCAGCTGGTGCTTCCGGCGTCTCTGGCACGTGGTTCTGGTGTGTCTGAGACCTGGTTCTGGCATGTCCGGCAGATGATTCCGGAGTGTCCACCAAGTGGTTCTGATATACCTGGCAGGTGATTTTGGCGTGTCAGGAAAGTGGTTCCGGCTAGTTGAGCAAGTGGATCAGGCGTGCTCGCCAGGGGGTTCATGCGGGTCTGGCAGGTGGTTTCGGTCTGTTCGGGGAGTGGTTCCGGCATCTCAGGCACATGGTTCTGGCACGTCTGAGAGGTGGTTCCGGCCGGCCGGAGAGGTGTTTCCGGAGTGTCCGCCAAGTGGTTCTGGCGTAGGTGAAAGGCGACTTTGGCGTGACCGGTAGGTGGTTCCAGCCAGCCCGGAGGTGATTCCAGAGTGTCTGCGGTGTGGTTCTGGCGTAGCTGGCAGGTGATTTTGGCGTGACCAGCAGGTGGTTTTGGCGAGTCAAGCAGGTTTTCTGGCGTGCTCGGCGGGTGCTTCAGGTGTCATTAGCATGTGGTTCCGGCATGTCTGAGAGGTGGTTCCGCCATGCGCGGCAGGTGATTCCGGAGTGTTCGCCAAGTGGTTCTGGCGTAGCCGGCAGGTGATTTTGCATGTCCGGCAATGGTTCCGGCGAGTCGAGCCGGTGGTTCCGGAATGTCCGGCAGGTGGTTCCGGCATGTCCGGCAGGTGGTTCCGGCATGTCCAGCACGTGGTTCCAGCATGCCCGGCAGGTGATTCCGGATTGTCCGGCATGTGGTTTTGGCACCTCTGAGAGGTGGTTCTGGCATGCCCGGCAGGTGATTCCGGAGTGTCCGGCATGTGGTTCTGGCACCTCTGAGAGGTGGTTCCGGCAAGCCCGGCAGTTGGTTACGGAGTGTCTGCCGAGTGGTTCTGGAGTAGCCGGCAGGTGATTCCAGCGTATCCAGCAGGTGGTTCTGTGGAGTGGATCAGGTGGTTCCGGCATACTCGGCAGGTGGTACCGGCGTGTCCGGAACATGGTTCTGGCAAGTCTGAGAGGTGGTACCGGCATGCCCGACAGGTGATTCCGGAGTGTTCGCCAAGTGGTTCTGGCGTAGCCGGCAGGTCATTTTGCATGTCCGGCGGTGGTTCCGGCGAGTCGAGCCGGTGGTTGCGGCGTATCCAGCAGGTGTTTCCGGTCTGTCCGGCAGGTGATTCTGGGGTGACCGGCACGAGGTTCTGGCACGTCGGAGAGCTGGTTCCGGCATGCCCGACAGGTGATTCCGGAGTGTCCGCCACGTGGTTCTGGCGTACCCGGCAGGTGATTTTGGCGTGTCTGGCAGGTGTTTCTGGCAAGTCGAGCATTTGGCTCAGGCATGCTCAGCAGGTGCTTCCGGCGTGTCTGGCACGTGGTTCTGGTGTGTCTGAGAGCTGGTTCTGGCATGTCCGGCAGATTATTCCGGAGTGTCCACCAAGTGGTTGTGGCATACCCGGCAGGTGATTTTAGCGTGTCATGTAGCTGGATCCGGCGAGTCGAGTAGGTGGTTCCGGCGTGCTCGGCAGGTGGTTCAGGCGGGTCTGGCAGGTGGTTTCGGTCTGTTCGGGGTGTGGTTCCGGCATCTCAGGCACATGGTTCTGGCACGTCTGATAGGTGGTTCCGGCCGGCCCGACAGGTGTTTCCATGGTGTCCGACAAGTGGTTCTGGCATAGCTGGCAGGTGATGTTGGCGTGACCCGCAGGTGGTTCCAGCCAGCCAAGCAGGTGATTCCAAAGAGTTCACCAAATGATTGTGGCGTAGCCGGCAGGTGATTTTGGCGTGTCCAGCAGGTGGTTTTGGCGAGTCGAGCAGGTGGATCTGGCGGGCTGGGCAGGTGCTTCCGGTGTCATTGGCATGTGGTTCTGGCATGTCTGAGAGGTGGTTCCGCCATGCCCGGCAGGTGATTCCGGAGTGTTCGCCAAGTGGTTCTGGCGTAGCCGGCAGGTGATTTTGCATGTCCGGCAATGGTTCCGGCGAGGCGAGCCGGTGGTTCCGGCATGTCTGGCAGGTGGTTCCGGCATGTCCAGCAGGTGGTTCCAGCATGCCTGGCAGGTGATTCCGGAGTGTCCGGCATGTGGTTCTGACACCTCTGAGAGGTGGTTCCGGCATGCCCGGCAGGTGATACCGGAGTGTCCGGCATTTGGTTCTGGCACCTCTGAGAGGTGGTTCCGGAATGCGTGGCCTGTGATTCCGGAGTGTCTGCAGAGTGGTTCTGGCGTAGCCGGCTGGTGATTTTGGCGTGTCCAGCAGGTGGTTTTGGCGAGTCGAGCAGGTGGTTCTGGCGTGCTCGGCAGGTGCTTCCGGTGTCATTGGCATTTGGTAACGGCATGTCTGAGAGGTGGTTCCGGCATGCCAGGCAGGTGGTTCCGAAGAGTTCACCAAATGGTTGCGGCGTAGCAGGCAGTTGCTTTTGGCGTGTCAGGAAGGTGGTTCCGGCTAGTTGAGCAGGTGGATCAGGCGTGCTCGCCAGGGGGTTCATGCGGGTCTGGCAGGTGGTTTCGGTCTGTTCGGGGAGTGGTTCCGGCATCTCAGGCACATGGTTCTGGCACGTCTGAGAGGTGGTTCCGGCCGGCCGGAGAGGTGTTTCCGGAGTGTCCGCCAAGGGGTTCTGGCGTAGGTGAAAGGTGACGTTGGCGTGACCGGTAGGTGGTTCCAGCCAGCCGGCAGGTGATTCCGGAGTGTCTGCCGTGTGGTTCTGGCGTAGCTGGCAGGTGATTTTGGCGTGTCCAGCAGGTGGTTCCGGCGAGATCGGCAGGTGGTACCAGCGTGTCCGGAACATGGTTCTGGCACGGCTGAGAGATGGTTCCGTCATGCCCGGCAGGTGAATCCGGAGTGTCCGGCATGTGGTTCTGGCACCTCTGAGATGTGGTTCCCCCATGCCCGGCAGGTGATTCCGGAGTGTTCGGCATGTGGTTCTGGCACCTCTGAGAGTTGGTTCCAGAATGCCCGGCAGGTGGTTCCGGAGTGTCTGCCTAGTGGTTCTGGCGTAGTCGGCAGGTGATTCTGGCGTGTCCAGCAGGTGGTTCTGGGGAGTGGATCAGGTGGTTCCGGCATTCTCGGCAGGTGGTACCGGCGTGTCCGGAACATGGTTCTGGCAAGTCTG
The DNA here is from genome assembly GCF_041296265.1 of Equus caballus. Classification (NCBI taxonomy): domain Eukaryota; kingdom Metazoa; phylum Chordata; class Mammalia; order Perissodactyla; family Equidae; genus Equus; species Equus caballus. The sequence goes on from NW_027222395.1 coordinate 5,933,715, forward strand.
AGAGGCGGTTCCGGCATGCCCGACAGGTGATTCCGGAGTGTTCGCCAAGTGGTTCTGGCGTAGCCGGCAGGTCATTTTGCATGTCCGGCGGTGGTTCCGCGAGTCGAGCCGGTGGTTCCGGTGTGTCCGGCAGGTGGTTCTGGCGTGACCGGCACGAGGTTCTGGCACGTCTGAGAGTTGGTTCCGGCATGCCCGACAGGTGATTCCGGAGTGTCCGCCACGTGGTTCTGGCGTACCCGGCAGGTGATTTTGGCGTGTCTGGCAGGTGTTTCTTGCAAGTCGAGCATTTGGCTCAGGCATGCTCAGCAGGTGCTTCCGGCGTGTCTGGCAGGTGGTTCTGGTGTGTCTGAGAGCTGGTTCTGGCGTGTCTGGCAGATGATTCCGGAGTGTCCACCAAGTGGTTGTGGCATACCCGGCAGGTGATTTTAGCGTGTCAGGTAGGTGGTTCCAGCGAGTCGAGTAGGTGGTTCCGGCGTGCTCGGCAGGTGGTTCAGGCGGGTCTGGCAGGTGGTTTCGGTCTGTTCGGGGAGTGGTTCCGGCATCTCAGGCACATGGTTCTGGCACGTCTGATAGGTGGTTCCGGCCGGCCCGACAGGTGTTTCCATGGTGTCCGCCAAGTGGTTCTGGCATAGCTGGCAGGTGATGTTGGCGTGACCGGCAGGTGGTTCCAGTCAGCCCGGCATGTGATTCCGAATGTTCACCAAATGCTTGTGGAGTAGCCGGAAGTTGATTTTGGCATGTCCAGCAGGTGGTTTTGGCGAGTCGAGCAGGTGGTTCTGGCGTGCTCGGCAGGTGCTTCCGGTGTCATCGGCATGTGGTTCCGGCATGTCTGAGAGGTGGTTCCGCCATGCCCGGCAGGTGATTCCGGAGTGTTCCCCAAGTGGTTCTGGCATAGCCGGCAGGTGATTTTGCATGTCCGGCAATGGTTCCGGCGAGTCGAGCCGCTGGTTCCGGCATGTCCGGCAGGTGGTTCCGGCATGCCCGGCAGGTGATTCCGGAGTGTCCGGCATGTGGTTCTGGCACCTCTGAGAGGTGGTTCCGGCATGCCCGGCAGGTGGTTCCGGCGTGTCTGCCGAGTGGTTCTGGCGTAGTCGGCAGGTGATTGTGGCGTGTCCAGCAGGTGGTTCTGAGGAGTGGATCAGGTGGTTCCGGCATACTCTGCAGGTGGTACCGGCGTGTCCGGAACATGGTTCTGGCAAGTCTGAGAGGTGGTTCCGGCATGCCCGACAGGTGATTCCGGAGTGTTCGCCAAGTGGTTGTGGCATACCCGGCAGGTGATTTTAGCGTGTCAGGTAGGTGGTTCCAGCGAGTCGAGTAGGTGGTTCCGGCGTGCTCGGCAGGTGGTTCAGGCGGGTCTGGCAGGTGGTTTCGGTCTGTTCGGGGAGTGGTTCCGGCATCGCAGGCACATGGTTCTGGCACGTATGATAGGTGGTTCCGGCCGGCCCGACAGGTGTTTCCATGGTGTCCGCCAAGTGGTTCTGGCATAGCAGGCAGGTGACGTTGGCGTGACCAGCAGGTGGTTCCAGCCAGCCCGGCAGGTGATTCCGAAGTTTTCACCAAATGGTTGTGGCGTAGCCGGAATCTGATTTTTGCATGTCCAGCAGGTGGTTTTGGCGAGTCGAGCAGGTGGTCCTGGCGTGCTCGGCAGGTGCTTCCGGTGTCATTGGCATGTGGTTCCGGCATGTCTGAGAGGTGGTTCCGCCATGCCCGGCAGGTGATTCCGGAGTGTTCGCCAAGTGGTTCTGGCGTAGCCGGCAGGTGATTTTGCATGTCCGGCAATGGTTCCGGCGAGTCGAGCCGGTGGTTCCGGCATGTCCGGCAGGTGGTTCCGGCATGACCGGCAGGTGATACCGGAGTGTTCGCCAAGTGGTTCTGGCGTAGCCGGCAGGTGATTTTGCATGTCCGGCAATGGATCCGGCGAGTCGAGCCGGTGGTTCCGGAATGTCCGGCAGGTGGTTCCGGCATGTCCGGCAGGTGGTTCCGGCATGTCCAGCACGTGGTTCCAGCATGCCCGGCAGGTGATTCCGGAGTGTCCGGCATGTGGTTCTGGAACCTCTGAGAGGTGGTTCCGGCATGCATGGCAGGTGATACCGGAGTCTCCGGCATTTGGTTCTGGCACCTCTGAGAGGTGGTTCCGGAATGCCTGTCATGTGATTCCGGAGTGTCTGCCGAGTGGTTCTGGCGTAGCCGGCAGTTGATTTTGTCGTGTCCACTAGGTGGTTCTGGGGAGTGGATCAGCTGGTTCTGGCATACTCGGCAGGTGGTACCGGCGTGTCTGGAACATGGTTCTGGCAAGTCTGAGAGGCGGTTCTGGCATGCCCGACAGGTGATTCCGGAGTGTTCGCCAAGTGGTTCTGGCGTAGCCGGCAGGTCATTTTGCATGTCCGGCGGTGGTTCCGCGAGTCGAGCCGGTGGTTCCGGTGTGTCCGGCAGGTGGTTCTGGCGTGACCGGCACGAGGTTCTGGCACGTCTGAGAGTTGGTTCCGGCATGCCCGACAGGTTTTGGCGAGTCAAGCAGGTCGTTCTGGCGTGCTCGGCAGGTGCTTGCGGTTTCATTGGCATGTGGTTCCGGCATGTCTGAGAGGTGGTTCCGCCATGCCCGGCAGGTGATTCCGGAGTGTTCCCCAAGTGGTTCTGGCGTAGCCGGCAGGTGATTTTGCATGTCCGGCAATGGTTCCGGCGAGTCGAGCCGGTGGTTCCGGCATGTCCGGCAGGTGATTCCGGCATGTCCAGCAGGTGGTTCTGAGAAGTGGATCAGGTGGTTCCGGCAGGCACGGCAGGTGATTCCGGAGTGTCCGGCATGTGATTCTGTCACCTCTGAGAGGTTGTTCTGGCATGCCCGGCAGGTGATACCACAGTGTCCGGCATTTGGTTCTGGCACCTCTGACAGGTGGTTCCGGGATGCCTGTCATGTGATTCCGGAGTGTCTGCCGAGTGGTTCTGGCGTGTCCAGCAGGTGTTTCCGGTCTTTCCGGCACGTGGTTCTGGCGTGTCCGGCACGAGGTTCTGGCACGTCTGAGAGTTGGTTCCGGCATGCCCGACAGGTGATTCCGGAGTGTCCGCCACGTGGTTCTGGCGTACCCGGCAGGTGATTTTGGCGTGTCTGGCAGGTGTTTCTTGCAAGTCGAGCATTTGGCTCAGGCATGCTCAGCAGGTGCTTCCGGCGTGTCTGGCACGTGGTTCTGGTGTGTCTGAGAGCTGCTTCTGGCATGTCCGGCAGATGATTCCGGAGTGTCCACCAAGTGGTTGTGGCATACCCGGCAGGTGATTTTAGCGTGTCAGGTAGGTGGTTCCAGCGAGTCGAGTAGGTGGTTCCGGCGTGCTCGGCAGGTGGTTCAGGTGGGTCTGGCAGGTGGTTTCGGTCTGTTCGGGGAGTGGTTCCGGCATCTCAGGCACATGGTTCTGGCACGTCTGATAGGTGGTTCCGGCCGGCCCGACAGGTGTTTCCATGGTGTCCGCCAAGTGGTTCTGGCATAGCTGGCAGGTGATGTTGGCGTGACCGGCAGGTGGTTCCACTCAGCCCGGCAGGTGATTCCGAAGTGTTCACCAAATGCTTGTGGAGTAGCCGGAAGTTGATTTTGGCATGTCCAGCAGGTGGTTTTGGCGAGTTGAGCAGGTGGTTCTGGCGTGCTCGGCAGGTGATTCCTGTGTCATCGGCATGTGGTTCCGGCATGTCTGAGAGGTGGTTCCGCCATGCCCGGCAGGTGATTCCGGAGTGTTCCCCAAGTGGTTCTGGCATAGCCGGCAGTTGATTTTGCATGTCCGGCAATGGTTCCGGCGAGTCGAGCCGGTGGTTCCGGCATGTCCGGCAGGTGGTTCCGGCATGCCCGGCAGGTGATTCCGGAGTGTCCGGCATGTGGTTCTGGCACCTCTGAGAGGTGGTTCCGGCATGCCCGGCAGGTGGTTGCGGCGTGTCTGCCGAGTGGTTCTGGCGTAGTCGGCAGGTGATTGTGGCGTGTCCAGCAGGTGGTTCTGAGGAGTGGATCAGGTGGTTCCGGCATACTCTGCAGGTGGTACCGGCGTGTCCGGGACATGGTTCTGGCAAGTCTGAGAGGTGGTTCCGGCATGCCCGACAGGTGATTCCGGAGTGTCCGGCATGTGGTCCGGGCACCTCTGAGAGGTGGTTCCGGCATGCCCGGCAGGTGATTCCGGAGTGTTCGCCAAGTGGTTCTGGCGTAGCCGGCAGGTCATTTTGCATGTCCGGGGGTGGTTCCGGCGAGTCGAGCCGGTGGTTCTGGCGTGTCCAGCAGGTGGTTCTGGCGTGACCGGCACGAGGTTCTGGCACGTCTGAGAGTTGGTTCTGGCATGCCCGACAGGTGATTCCGGAGTGTCCGCCACGTGGTTCTGGCGTACCCGGCAGGTGATTTTGGCGTGTCTGGCAGGTTTTTCTTGCAAGTCGAGCATGTGGCTCAGGCATGCTCAGCAGGTGCTTCCGGCGTGTCTGGCACGTGGTTCTGGTGTGTCTGAGAGCTGGTTCTGGCATGTCCGGCATATGATTCCGGAGTGTCCACCAAGTGGTTGTGGCATACCTGGCAGGTGATTTTAGCGTGTCAGGTAGGTGGTTCCAGCGAGTCGAGTAGGTGGTTCCGGCGTGCTCGGCAGGTGGTTCAGGCGGGTCTGGCAGGTGGTTTCGGTCTGTTCGGGGTGTGGTTCCGGCGTCTCAGGCACATGGTTCTGGCACGTCTGATAGGTGGTTCCGGCCGGCCCGACAGGTGTTTCCATGGTGTCCGCCAAGTGGTTCTGGCATAGCTGGCAGGTGATGTTTGTGTGACCGGCACGTGGTTCCAGAAAGCCCGGCAGGTGATTCCGAAGAGTTCACCAAATGGTTGTGGCCTAGCCGGCAGGTGATTTCGGCGTGTCCTGCAGGTGGTTTTGGCGAGTCAAGCAGGTCGTTCTGGCGTGCTCGGCAGGTGCTTGCGGTTTCATTGGCATGTGGTTCCGGCATGTCTGAGAGGTGGTTCCGCCATGCCCGGCAGGTGATTCCGGAGTGTTCGCCAAGTGGTTCTGGCGTAGCCGGCAGGTGATTTTGCATGTCCGGCAATGGTTCCGGCGAGTCGAGCCGGTGGTTCCGGCATGTCCGGCAGGTGATTCCGGCATGTCCAGCAGGTGGTTCTGAGAAGTGGATCAGGTGGTTCCGGCAGGCACGGCAGGTGATTCCGGAGTGTCCGGCATGTGATTCTGTCACCTCTGAGAGTTTGTTCTGGCATGCCCGGCAGGTGATACCACAGTGTCCGGCATTTGGTTCTGGCACCTCTGACAGGTGGTTCCGGGATGCCTGGCATGTGATTCCGGAGTGTCTGCCGAGTGGTTCTGGCGTGTCCAGCAGGTGTTTCCGGTCTTTCCGGCAGGTGGTTCTGGCGTGTCCGGCACGAGGTTCTGGCACGTCTGAGAGTTGGTTCCGGCATGCCCGACAGGTGATTCCGGAGTGTCCGCCACGTGGTTCTGGCGTACCCGGCAGGTGATTTTGGCGTGTCTGGCAGGTGTTTCTTGCAAGTCGAGCATGTGGCTCAGGCATGATCAGCAGGTGCTTCCGGCCTGTCCGGCACGTGGTTCTGGTGTGTCTGAGAGCTGGTTCTGGCATGTCCGGCAGATTATTCCGGAGTGTCCACCAAGTGGTTGTGGCATACCCGGCAGGTGATTTTAGCGTGTCAGGTAGGTGGTTCCGGCGAGTCGAGTTGGTGGTTCCGGCATGCTCGGCAGGTGGTTCAGGCGGGTCTGGCAGGTGGTTTCGGTCTGTTCGGTGTGTGGTTCCGGCATCTCAGGCACATGGTTCTGGCACGTCTGATAGGTGGTTCCGGCCGGCCCGACAGGTGTTTCCATGGTGTCCGCCAAGTGGTTCTGGCATAGCAGGCAGGTTACGTTGGCGTGACCGGCAGGTGGTTCCAGCCAGCCCGGCAGGTGATTCCGAAGTTTTCACCAAATGGTTGTGGCGTAGCCGGAATCTGATTTTTGCATGTCCAGCAGGTGGTTTTGGCGAGTCGAGCAGGTGGTTCTGGCGTGCTCGGCAGGTGCTTCCGGTGTCATTGGCATGTGGTTCCGGCATGTCTGAGAGGTGGTTCCGCCATGCCCGGCAGGTGATTCCGGAGTGTTCGCCAAGTGGTTCTGGCGTAGCCGGCAGGTGATTTTGCATGGCCGGCAATGGTTCCGGCGAGTCGAGCCGGTGGTTCCGGCATGTCCGGCAGGTGGTTCCGGCATGCCCGGCAGGTGATTCCGCAGTCTCCGGCATTTGGTCCTGGCACCTCTGAGAGGTGGTTCAGGCATGCCCGACAGGTGATTCCGGAGTGTTCGCCAAGTGGTTCTGGCGTTGCCGGCAGGTCATTTTGCATGTCTAGCGGTGGTTCCGGCGAGTCGAGCCGGTGGTTCCGGCGTAGCCAGCAGTTGCTCTTGGCGTGTCCACTAGGTGGTTCTGGGGAGTGGATCAGCTGGTTCCGGCATACTCGGCAGGTGGTACCGGCGTGTCCAGAACATGGTTCTGGCAAGTCTGAGAGGTGGTTCCGGCACGCCCGACAGGTGATTCCGGAGCGTCCGCCAAGTGTTTCTGGCGTACCCGGCAGGTGATTTTGGCATGTCCGACTGGTGTTTCTTGCGAGTCGAGCAGGTGGCTCAGGCATGCTCAGCTGGTGCTTCCGGCGTCTCTGGCACGTGGTTCTGGTGTGTCTGAGAGCTGGTTCTGGCATGTCCGGCAGATGATTCCGGAGTGTCCACCAAGTGGTTCTGGTATACCTGGCAGGTGATTTTGGCGTGTCAGGAAGGTGGTTCCGGCTAGTTGAGCAGGTGGATCAGGCGTGCTCGCCAGGGGGATCATGCGGGTCTGGCAGGTGGTTTCGGTCTGTTCGGGGAGTGGTTCCGGCATCTCAGGCACATGGTTCTGGCACGTATGATAGGTGGTTCCGGCCGGCCCGACAGGTGTTTCCATGGTGTCCGCCAAGTGGTTCTGGCATAGCTGGCAGGTGATGTTGGCGTAACCGGCAGGTGGTTCCAGACAGCCCGGCAGGTGATTCCGAAGTGTTCACCAAATGCTTGTGGAGTAGCCGGAAGTTGATTTTGGCATGTCCAGCAGGTGGTTTTGGCGAGTCGAGCAGGTGGTTCTGGCGTGCTCGGCAGGTGATTCCGGTGTCATCGGCATGTGGTTCCGGCATGTCTGAGAGGTGGTTCCGCCATGCCCGGCAGGTGATTCCGGAGTGTTCCCCAAGTGGTTCTGGCATAGCCGGCAGGTGATTTTGCATGTCCGGCAATGGTTCCGGCGAGTCGAGCCGCTGGTTCCGGCATGTCCGGCAGGTGGTTCCGGCATGCCCGGCAGGTGATTCCGGAGTGTCCGGCATGTGGTTCTGGCACCTCTGAGAGGTGGTTCCGGCATGCCCGGCAGGTGGTTCCGGCGTGTCTGCCGAGTGGTTCTGGCGTAGTCGGCAGGTGATTGTGGCGTGTCCAGCAGGTGGTTCTGAGGATTGGATCAGGTGGTTCCGGCATACTCGGCAGGTGGTACCGGCGTGTCCGGAACATGGTTCTGGCAAGTCTGAGAGGTGGTTCCGGCATGCCCGACAGGTGATTCCGGAGTGTTCGCCAAGTGGTTCTGGCGTAGCCGGCAGGTCATTTTGCATGTCCGGGGGTGGTTCCGGCGAGTCGAGCCGGTGGTTCTGGCGTGTCCAGCAGGTGGTTCTGGCGTGACCGGCACGAGGTTCTGGCACGTCTGAGAGTTGGTTCCGGCATGCCCGACAGGTGATTCCGGAGTGTCCGCCACGTGGTTCTGGCGTACCCGGCAGGTGATTTTGGCGTGTCTGGCAGGTGTTTCTTGCAAGTCGAGCATTTGGCTCAGGCATGCTCAGCAGGTGCTTCCGGCGTGTCTGGCACATGGTTCTGGTGTGTCTGAGAGCTGGTTCTGGCATGTCCGGCAGATGATTCCGGAGTGTCCACCAAGTGGTTGTGGCATACCTGGCAGGTGATTTTAGCGTGTCAGGTAGGTGGTTCCAGCGAGTCGAGTAGGTGGTTCTGGCGTGCTCGGCAGGTGGTTCAGGCGGGTCTGGCAGGTGGTTTCGGTCTGTTCGGGGTGTGGTTCCGGCGTCTCAGGCACATGGTTCTGGCACGTCTGATAGGTGGTTCCGGCCGGCCCGACAGGTGTTTCCATGGTGTCCGCCAAGTGGTTCTGGCATAGCTGACAGGTGATGTTTGTGTGACCGGCACGTGGTTCCAGAAAGCCCGGCAGGTGATTCCGAAGAGTTCACCAAATGGTTGTGGCCTAGCCGGCAGGTGATTTCGGCGTTTCCTGCAGGTGGTTTTGGCGAGTCAAGCAGGTCGTTCTGGCGTGCTCGGCAGGTGCTTGCGGTTTCATTGGCATGTGGTTCCGGCATGTCTGAGAGGTGGTTCCGCCATGCCCGGCAGGTGATTCCGGAGTGTTCGCCAAGTGGTTCTGGCGTAGCCGGCAGGTGATTTTGCATGTCCGGCAATGGTTCCGGCGAGTCGAGCCGGTGGTTCCGGCATGTCCGGCAGGTGATTCCGGCATGTCCAGCAGGTGGTTCTGAGAAGTGGATCAGGTGGTTCCGGCAGGCACGGCAGGTGATTCCGGAGTGTCCGGCATGTGATTCTGTCACCTCTGAGAGGTTGTTCTGGCATGCCCGGCAGGTGATACCACAGTGTCCGGCATTTGGTTCTGGCACCTCTGACAGGTGGTTCCGGGATGCCTGGCATGTGATTCCGGAGTGTCTGCCGAGTGGTTCTGGCGTGTCCAGCAGGTGTTTCCGGTCTTTCCGGCAGGTGGTTCTGGCGTGTCCGGCACGAGGTTCTGGCACGTCTGAGAGTTGGTTCCGGCATGCCCGACAGGTGATTCCGGAGTGTCCGCCACGTGGTTCTGGCGTACCCGGCAGGTGATTTTGGCGTGTCTGGCAGGTGTTTCTTGCAAGACGAGCATGTGGCTCAGGCATGATCAGCAGGTGCTTCCGGCCTGTCCGGCACGTGGTTCTGGTGTGTCTGAGAGCTGGTTCTGGCATGTCCGGCAGATTATTCCGGAGTGTCCACCAAGTGGTTGTGGCATACCCGGCAGGTGATTTTAGCGTGTCAGGTAGGTGGTTCCGGCGAGTCGAGTTGGTGGTTCCGGCGTGCTCGGCAGGTGGTTCAGGCGGGTCTGGCAGGTGGTTTCGGTCTTTTCGGGGAGTGGTTCCGGCATCTCAGGCACATGGTTCTGGCACGTCTGATAGGTGGTTCCGGCCGGCCCGACAGGTGTTTCCATGGTGTCCGCCAAGTGGTTCTGGCATAGCTGGCAGGTGATGTTGGCGTAACCGGCAGGTGGTTCCAGACAGCCCGGCAGGTGATTCCGAAGTGTTCACCAAATGCTTGTGGAGTAGGGGGAAGTTGATTTTGGCATGTCCGGCAGGTGGTTTTGGCGATTCGAGCAGGTGGTTCTGGCGTGCTCGGCAGGTGCTTCCGGTGTCATCGGCATGTGGTTCCGGCATGTCTGAGAGGTGGTTCCGCCATGCCCGGCAGGTGATTCCGGAGTGTTCCCCAAGTGGTTCTGGCATAGCCGGCAGGTGATTTTGCATGTCCGGCAATGGTTCCGGCGAGTCGAGCCGCTGGTTCCGGCATGTCCGGCAGGTGGTTCCGGCATGCCCGGCAGGTGATTCCGGAGTGTCCGGCATGTGGTTCTGGCACCTCTGAGAGGTGGTTCCGGCATGCCCGGCAGGTGGTTCCGGCGTGTCTGCCGAGTGGTTCTGGCGTAGTCGGCAGGTGATTGTGGCGTGTCCAGCAGGTGGTTCTGAGGAGTGGATCAGGTGGTTCCGGCATATTCTGCAGGTGGTACCGGCGTGTCCGGAACATTGTTCTGGCAAGTCTGAGAGGTGGTTCCGGCATGCCCGACAGGTGATTCCGGAGTGTTCGCCAAGTGGTTCTGGCGTAGCCGGCAGGTCATTTTGCATGTCCGGCGGTGGTTCCGGCGAGTCGAGCCGGTGGTTCTGGCGTGTCCGGCAGGTGGTTCTGGCGTGACCGGCACGAGGTTCTGGCACGTCTGAGAGTTGGTTCCGGCATGCCCGACAGGTGATTCCGGAGTGTCCGCCACGTGGTTCTGGCGTACCCGGCAGGTGATTTTGGCGTGTCTGGCAGGTGTTTCTTGCAAGACGAGCATGTGGCTCAGGCATGATCAGCAGGTGCTTCCGGCCTGTCCGGCACGTGGTTCTGGTGTGTCTGAGAGCTGGTTCTGGCATGTCCGGCAGATTATTCCGGAGTGTCCACCAAGTGGTTGTGGCATACCCGGCAGGTGATTTTAGCGTGTCAGGTAGGTGGTTCCGGCGAGTCGAGTTGGTGGTTCCGGCGTGCTCGGCAGGTGGTTCAGGCGGGTCTGGCAGGTGGTTTCGGTCTGTTCGGTGTGTGGTTCCGGCATCTCAGGCACATGGTTCTGGCACGTCTGATAGGTGGTTCCGGCCGGCCCGACAGGTGTTTCCATGGTGTCCGCCAAGTGGTTCTGGCATAGCAGGCAGGTGACGTTGGCGTGACCGGCAGGTGGTTCCAGCCAGCCCGGCAGGTGATTCCGAAGTTTTCACCAAATGGTTGTGGCGTAGCCGGAATCTGATTTTTGCATGTCCTGCAGGTGGTTTTGGCGAGTCGAGCAGGTGGTTCTGGCGTGCTCGGCAGGTGCTTCCGGTGTCATTGGCATGTGGTTCTGGCATGTCTGAGAGGTGGTTCCGCCATGCCCGGCAGGTGATTCCGGAGTGTTCGCCAAGTGGTTCTGGCGTAGCTGGCAGGTGATTTTGCATGGCCGGCAATGGTTCCGGCGAGTCGAGCCTGTGGTTCCGGCATGTCCGGCAGGTGATTCCGCAGTCTCCGTCATTTGTTCCTGGCACCTCTGAGAGGTGGTTCAGGCATGCCCGACAGGTGATTCCGGAGTGTTCGCCAAGTTGTTCTGGCGTAGCCGGCAGGTCATTTTGCATGTTCAGCGGTGGTTCCGGCGAGTCGAGCCGGTGGTTCCGGCGTAGCCGGCAGTTGCTCTTGGCGTGTCCACTAGATGGTTCTGGGGAGTGGATCAGCTGGTTCTGGCATACTCGGCAGGTGGTACCGGCGTGTCCAGTACATGGTTCTGGCAAGTCTGAGAGGTGGTTCCGGAACGCCCGACAGGTGATTCCGGAGCGTCCGCCAAGTGTTTCTGGCGTACCCGGCAGGTGATTTTGGCATGTCCGACAGGTGTTTCTTGCGAGTCGAGCAGGTGGCTCAGGCATGCTCAGCTGGTGCTTCCGGCGTCTCTGGCACGTGGTTCTGGTGTGTCTGAGAGCTGGTTCTGGCATGTCCGGCAGATGATTCCGGAGTGTCCACCAAGTGGTTCTGATATACCTGGCAGGTGATTTTGGCGTGTCAGGAAAGTGGTTCCGGCTAGTTGAGCAAGTGGATCAGGCGTGCTCGCCAGGGGGTTCATGCGGGTCTGGCAGGTGGTTTCGGTCTGTTCGGGGAGTGGTTCCGGCATCTCAGGCACATGGTTCTGGCACGTCTGAGAGGTGGTTCCGGCCGGCCGGAGAGGTGTTTCCGGAGTGTCCGCCAAGTGGTTCTGGCGTAGGTGAAAGGCGACTTTGGCGTGACCGGTAGGTGGTTCCAGCCAGCCCGGAGGTGATTCCAGAGTGTCTGCGGTGTGGTTCTGGCGTAGCTGGCAGGTGATTTTGGCGTGACCAGCAGGTGGTTTTGGCGAGTCAAGCAGGTTTTCTGGCGTGCTCGGCGGGTGCTTCAGGTGTCATTAGCATGTGGTTCCGGCATGTCTGAGAGGTGGTTCCGCCATGCGCGGCAGGTGATTCCGGAGTGTTCGCCAAGTGGTTCTGGCGTAGCCGGCAGGTGATTTTGCATGTCCGGCAATGGTTCCGGCGAGTCGAGCCGGTGGTTCCGGAATGTCCGGCAGGTGGTTCCGGCATGTCCGGCAGGTGGTTCCGGCATGTCCAGCACGTGGTTCCAGCATGCCCGGCAGGTGATTCCGGATTGTCCGGCATGTGGTTTTGGCACCTCTGAGAGGTGGTTCTGGCATGCCCGGCAGGTGATTCCGGAGTGTCCGGCATGTGGTTCTGGCACCTCTGAGAGGTGGTTCCGGCAAGCCCGGCAGTTGGTTACGGAGTGTCTGCCGAGTGGTTCTGGAGTAGCCGGCAGGTGATTCCAGCGTATCCAGCAGGTGGTTCTGTGGAGTGGATCAGGTGGTTCCGGCATACTCGGCAGGTGGTACCGGCGTGTCCGGAACATGGTTCTGGCAAGTCTGAGAGGTGGTACCGGCATGCCCGACAGGTGATTCCGGAGTGTTCGCCAAGTGGTTCTGGCGTAGCCGGCAGGTCATTTTGCATGTCCGGCGGTGGTTCCGGCGAGTCGAGCCGGTGGTTGCGGCGTATCCAGCAGGTGTTTCCGGTCTGTCCGGCAGGTGATTCTGGGGTGACCGGCACGAGGTTCTGGCACGTCGGAGAGCTGGTTCCGGCATGCCCGACAGGTGATTCCGGAGTGTCCGCCACGTGGTTCTGGCGTACCCGGCAGGTGATTTTGGCGTGTCTGGCAGGTGTTTCTGGCAAGTCGAGCATTTGGCTCAGGCATGCTCAGCAGGTGCTTCCGGCGTGTCTGGCACGTGGTTCTGGTGTGTCTGAGAGCTGGTTCTGGCATGTCCGGCAGATGATTCCGGAGTGTCCACCAAGTGGTTGTGGCATACCCGGCAGGTGATTTTAGCGTGTCATGTAGCTGGATCCGGCGAGTCGAGTAGGTGGTTCCGGCGTGCTCGGCAGGTGGTTCAGGCGGGTCTGGCAGGTGGTTTCGGTCTGTTCGGGGTGTGGTTCCGGCATCTCAGGCACATGGTTCTGGCACGTCTGATAGGTGGTTCCGGCCGGCCCGACAGGTGTTTCCATGGTGTCCGACAAGTGGTTCTGGCATAGCTGGCAGGTGATGTTGGCGTGACCCGCAGGTGGTTCCAGCCAGCCAAGCAGGTGATTCCAAAGAGTTCACCAAATGATTGTGGCGTAGCCGGCAGGTGATTTTGGCGTGTCCAGCAGGTGGTTTTGGCGAGTCGAGCAGGTGGATCTGGCGGGCTGGGCAGGTGCTTCCGGTGTCATTGGCATGTGGTTCCGGCATGTCTGAGAGGTGGTTCCGCCATGCCCGGCAGGTGATTCCGGAGTGTTCGCCAAGTGGTTCTGGCGTAGCCGGCAGGTGATTTTGCATGTCCGGCAATGGTTCCGGCGAGGCGAGCCGGTGGTTCCGGCATGTCCGGCAGGTGGTTCCGGCATGTCCAGCACGTGGTTCCAGCATGCCTGGCAGGTGATTCCGGAGTGTCCGGCATGTGGTTCTGACACCTCTGAGAGGTGGTTCCGGCATGCCCGGCAGGTGATACCGGAGTGTCCGGCATTTGGTTCTGGCACCTCTGAGAGGTGGTTACGGAATGCGTGGCCTGTGATTCCGGAGTGTCTGCGGAGTGGTTCTGGCGTAGCCGGCAGTTGATTTTGGCGTGTCCACCAGGTGGTTCTGGGGAGTGGTTCAGCTGGTTCCGGCATACTCGGCAGGTGGTACCGGCGTGTCCAGAACATGGTTCTGGCAAGTCTGAGAGGTGGTTCCGGCACGCCCGACAGGTGATTCCGGAGCGTCCGCCAAGTGTTTCTGGCGTACCCGGCAGGTGATTTTGGCATGTCCGACTGGTGTTTCTTGCGAGTCGAGCAGGTGGCTCAGGCATGCTCAGCTGGTGCTTCCGGCGTCTCTGGCACGTGGTTCTGGTGTGTCTGAGAGCTGGTTCTGGCATGTCCGGCAGATGATTCCGGAGTGTCCACCAAGTGGTTCTGGTATACCTGGCAGGTGATTTTGGCGTGTCAGGAAGGTGGTTCCGGCTAGTTGAGCAGGTGGATCAGGCGTGCTCGCCATGGGGTTCATGCGGGTCTGGCAGGTGGTTTCGGTCTGTTCGGGGAGTGGTTCCGGCATCTCAGGCACATGGTTCTGGCACGTATGATAGGTGGTTCCGGCCGGCCCGACAGGTGTTTCCATGGTGTCCGCCAAGTGGTTCTGGCATAGCTGGCAGGTGATGTTGGCGTAACCGGCAGGTGGTTCCAGACAGCCCGGCAGGTGATTCCGAAGTGTTCACCAAATGCTTGTGGAGTAGCCGGAAGTTGATTTTGGCATGTCCAGCAGGTGGTTTTGGCGAGTCGAGCAGGTGGTTCTGGCGTGCTCGGCAGGTGATTCCGGTGTCATCGGCATGTGGTTCCGGCATGTCTGAGAGGTGGTTCCGCCATGCCCGGCAGGTGATTCCGGAGTGTTCCCCAAGTGGTTCTGGCATAGCCGGCAGGTGATTTTGCATGTCCGGCAATGGTTCCGGCGAGTCGAGCCGCTGGTTCCGGCATGTCCGGCAGGTGGTTCCGGCATGCCCGGCAGGTGATTCCGGAGTGTCCGGCATGTGGTTCTGGCACCTCTGAGAGGTGGTTCCGGCATGCCCGGCAGGTGGTTCCGGCGTGTCTGCCGAGTGGTTCTGGCGTAGTCGGCAGGTGATTGTGGCGTGTCCAGCAGGTGGTTCTGAGGAGTGGATCAGGTGGTTCCGGCATACTCGGCAGGTGGTACCGGCGTGTCCGGAACATGGTTCTGGCAAGTCTGAGAGGTGATTCCGGCATGCCCGACAGGTGATTCCGGAGTGTTCGCCAAGTGGTTCTGGCGTAGCCGGCAGGTCATTTTGCATGTCCGGGGGTGGTTCCGGCGAGTCGAGCCGGTGGTTCTGGCGTGTCCAGCAGGTGGTTCTGGCGTGACCGGCACGAGGTTCTGGCACGTCTGAGAGTTGGTTCCGGCATGCCCGACAGGTGATTCCGGAGTGTCCGCCACGTGGTTCTGGCGTACCCGGCAGGTGATTTTGGCGTGTCTGGCAGGTGTTTCTTGCAAGTCGAGAATTTGGCTCAGGCATGCTCAGCAGGTGCTTCCGGCGTGTCTGGCACATGGTTCTGGTGTGTCTGAGAGCTGGTTCTGGCATGTCCGGCAGATGATTCCGGAGTGTCCACCAAGTGGTTGTGGCATACCTGGCAGGTGATTTTAGCGTGTCAGGTAGGTGGTTCCAGCGAGTCGAGTAGGTGGTTCCGGCGTGCTCGGCAGGTGGTTCAGGCGGGTCTGGCAGGTGGTTTCGGTCTGTTCGGGGTGTGGTTCCGGCGTCTCAGGCACATGGTTCTGGCACGTCTGATAGGTGGTTCCGGCCGGCCCGACAGGTGTTTCCATGGTGTCCGCCAAGTGGTTCTGGCATAGCTGGCAGGTGATGTTTGTGTGACCGGCACGTGGTTCCAGAAAGCCCGGCAGGTGATTCCGAAGAGTTCACCAAATGGTTGTGGCCTAGCCGGCAGGTGATTTCGGCGTTTCCTGCAGGTGGTTTTGGCGAGTCAAGCAGGTCGTTCTGGCGTGCTCGGCAGGTGCTTGCGGTTTCATTGGCATGTGGTTCCGGCATGTCTGAGAGGTGGTTCCGCCATGCCCGGCAGGTGATTCCGGAGTGTTCGCCAAGTGGTTCTGGCGTAGCCGGCAGGTGATTTTGCATGTCCGGCAATGGTTCCGGCGAGTCGAGCCGGTGGTTCCGGCATGTCCGGCAGGTGATTCCGGCATGTCCAGCAGGTGGTTCTGAGAAGTGGATCAGGTGGTTCCGGCAGGCACGGCAGGTGATTCCGGAGTGTCCGGCATGTGATTCTGTCACCTCTGAGAGGTTGTTCTGGCATGCCCGGCAGGTGATACCACAGTGTCCGGCATTTGGTTCTGGCACCTCTGACAGGTGGTTCCGGGATGCCTGGCATGTGATTCCGGAGTGTCTGCCGAGTGGTTCTGGCGTGTCCAGCAGGTGTTTCCGGTCTTTCCGGCAGGTGGTTCTGGCGTGTCCGGCACGAGGTTCTGGCACGTCTGAGAGTTGGTTCCGGCATGCCCGACAGGTGATTCCGGAGTGTCCGCCACGTGGTTCTGGCGTACCCGGCAGGTGATTTTGGCGTGTCTGGCAGGTGTTTCTTGCAAGACGAGCATGTGGCTCAGGCATGATCAGCAGGTGCTTCCGGCCTGTCCGGCACGTGGTTCTGGTGTGTCTGAGAGCTGGTTCTGGCATGTCCGGCAGATTATTCCGGAGTGTCCACCAAGTGGTTGTGGCATACCCGGCAGGTGATTTTAGCGTGTCAGGTAGGTGGTTCCGGCGAGTCGAGTTGGTGGTTCCGGCGTGCTCGGCAGGTGGTTCAGGCGGGTCTGGCAGGTGGTTTCGGTCTTTTCGGGGAGTGGTTCCGGCATCTCAGGCACATGGTTCTGGCACGTCTGATAGGTGGTTCCGGCCGGCCCGACAGGTGTTTCCATGGTGTCCGCCAAGTGGTTCTGGCATAGCTGGCAGGTGATGTTGGCGTAACCGGCAGGTGGTTCCAGACAGCCCGGCAGGTGATTCCGAAGTGTTCACCAAATGCTTGTGGAGTAGGGGGAAGTTGATTTTGGCATGTCCGGCAGGTGGTTTTGGCGATTCGAGCAGGTGGTTCTGGCGTGCTCGGCAGGTGCTTCCGGTGTCATCGGCATGTGGTTCCGGCATGTCTGAGAGGTGGTTCCGCCATGCCCGGCAGGTGATTCCGGAGTGTTCCCCAAGTGGTTCTGGCATAGCCGGCAGGTGATTTTGCATGTCCGGCAATGGTTCCGGCGAGTCGAGCCGCTGGTTCCGGCATGTCCGGCAGGTGGTTCCGGCATGCCCGGCAGGTGATTCCGGAGTGTCCGGCATGTGGTTCTGGCACCTCTGAGAGGTGGTTCCGGCATGCCCGGCAGGTGGTTCCGGCGTGTCTGCCGAGTGGTTCTGGCGTAGTCGGCAGGTGATTGTGGCGTGTCCAGCAGGTGGTTCTGAGGAGTGGATCAGGTGGTTCCGGCATATTCTGCAGGTGGTACCGGCGTGTCCGGAACATTGTTCTGGCAAGTCTGAGAGGTGGTTCCGGCATGCCCGACAGGTGATTCCGGAGTGTTCGCCAAGTGGTTCTGGCGTAGCCGGCAGGTCATTTTGCATGTCCGGCGGTGGTTCCGGCGAGTCGAGCCGGTGGTTCTGGCGTGTCCGGCAGGTGGTTCTGGCGTGACCGGCACGAGGTTCTGGCACGTCTGAGAGTTGGTTCCGGCATGCCCGACAGGTGATTCCGGAGTGTCCGCCACGTGGTTCTGGCGTACCCGGCAGGTGATTTTGGCGTGTCTGGCAGGTGTTTCTTGCAAGACGAGCATGTGGCTCAGGCATGATCAGCAGGTGCTTCCGGCCTGTCCGGCACGTGGTTCTGGTGTGTCTGAGAGCTGGTTCTGGCATGTCCGGCAGATTATTCCGGAGTGTCCACCAAGTGGTTGTGGCATACCCGGCAGGTGATTTTAGCGTGTCAGGTAGGTGGTTCCGGCGAGTCGAGTTGGTGGTTCCGGCGTGCTCGGCAGGTGGTTCAGGCGGGTCTGGCAGGTGGTTTCGGTCTGTTCGGTGTGTGGTTCCGGCATCTCAGGCACATGGTTCTGGCACGTCTGATAGGTGGTTCCGGCCGGCCCGACAGGTGTTTCCATGGTGTCCGCCAAGTGGTTCTGGCATAGCAGGCAGGTGACGTTGGCGTGACCGGCAGGTGGTTCCAGCCAGCCCGGCAGGTGATTCCGAAGTTTTCAACAAATGGTTGTGGCGTAGCCGGAATCTGATTTTTGCATGTCCTGCAGGTGGTTTTGGCGAGTCGAGCAGGTGGTTCTGGCGTGCTCGGCAGGTGCTTCCGGTGTCATTGGCATGTGGTTCTGGCATGTCTGAGAGGTGGTTCCGCCATGCCCGGGAGGTGATTCCGGAGTGTTCGCCAAGTGGTTCTGGCGTAGCTGGCAGGTGATTTTGCATGGCCGGCAATGGTTCCGGCGAGTCGAGCCTGTGGTTCCGGCATGTCCGGCAGGTGATTCCGCAGTCTCCGTCATTTGTTCCTGGCACCTCTGAGAGGTGGTTCAGGCATGCCCGACAGGTGATTCCGGAGTGTTCGCCAAGTTGTTCTGGCGTAGCCGGCAGGTCATTTTGCATGTTCAGCGGTGGTTCCGGCGAGTCGAGCCGGTGGTTCCGGCGTAGCCGGCAGTTGCTCTTGGCGTGTCCACTAGATGGTTCTGGGGAGTGGATCAGCTGGTTCTGGCACACTCGGCAGGTGGTACCGGCGTGTCCAGTACATGGTTCTGGCAAGTCTGAGAGGTGGTTCCGGAACGCCAGACAGGTGATTCCGGAGCGTCCGCCAAGTGTTTCTGGCGTACCCGGCAGGTGATTTTGGCATGTCCGACAGGTGTTTCTTGCGAGTCGAGCAGGTGGCTCAGGCATGCTCAGCTGGTGCTTCCGGCGTCTCTGGCACGTGGTTCTGGTGTGTCTGAGAGCTGGTTCTGGCATGTCCGGCAGATGATTCCGGAGTGTCCACCAAGTGGTTCTGATATACCTGGCAGGTGATTTTGGCGTGTCAGGAAAGTGGTTCCGGCTAGTTGAGCAAGTGGATCAGGCGTGCTCGCCAGGGGGTTCATGCGGGTCTGGCAGGTGGTTTCGGTCTGTTCGGGGAGTGGTTCCGGCATCTCAGGCACATGGTTCTGGCACGTCTGAGAGGTGGTTCCGGCCGGCCGGAGAGGTGTTTCCGGAGTGTCCGCCAAGTGGTTCTGGCGTAGGTGAAAGGCGACTTTGGCGTGACCGGTAGGTGGTTCCAGCCAGCCCGGAGGTGATTCCAGAGTGTCTGCGGTGTGGTTCTGGCGTAGCTGGCAGGTGATTTTGGCGTGACCAGCAGGTGGTTTTGGCGAGTCAAGCAGGTTTTCTGGCGTGCTCGGCGGGTGCTTCAGGTGTCATTAGCATGTGGTTCCGGCATGTCTGAGAGGTGGTTCCGCCATGCGCGGCAGGTGATTCCGGAGTGTTCGCCAAGTGGTTCTGGCGTAGCCGGCAGGTGATTTTGCATGTCCGGCAATGGTTCCGGCGAGTCGAGCCGGTGGTTCCGGAATGTCCGGCAGGTGGTTCCGGCATGTCCGGCAGGTGGTTCCGGCATGTCCAGCACGTGGTTCCAGCATGCCCGGCAGGTGATTCCGGATTGTCCGGCATGTGGTTTTGGCACCTCTGAGAGGTGGTTCTGGCATGCCCGGCAGGTGATTCCGGAGTGTCCGGCATGTGGTTCTGGCACCTCTGAGAGGTGGTTCCGGCAAGCCCGGCAGTTGGTTACGGAGTGTCTGCCGAGTGGTTCTGGAGTAGCCGGCAGGTGATTCCAGCGTATCCAGCAGGTGGTTCTGTGGAGTGGATCAGGTGGTTCCGGCATACTCGGCAGGTGGTACCGGCGTGTCCGGAACATGGTTCTGGCAAGTCTGAGAGGTGGTACCGGCATGCCCGACAGGTGATTCCGGAGTGTTCGCCAAGTGGTTCTGGCGTAGCCGGCAGGTCATTTTGCATGTCCGGCGGTGGTTCCGGCGAGTCGAGCCGGTGGTTGCGGCGTATCCAGCAGGTGTTTCCGGTCTGTCCGGCAGGTGATTCTGGCGTGACCGGCACGAGGTTCTGGCACGTCGGAGAGCTGGTTCCGGCATGCCCGACAGGTGATTCCGGAGTGTCCGCCACGTGGTTCTGGCGTACCCGGCAGGTGATTTTGGCGTGTCTGGCAGGTGTTTCTGGCAAGTCGAGCATTTGGCTCAGGCATGATCAGCAGGTGCTTCCGGCGTGTCTGGCACGTGGTTCTGGTGTGTCTGAGAGCTGGTTCTGGCATGTCCGGCAGATGATTCCGGAGTGTCCACCAAGTGGTTGTGGCATACCCGGCAGGTGATTTTAGCGTGTCATGTAGCTGGATCCGGCGAGTCGAGTAGGTGGTTCCGGCGTGCTCGGCAGGTGGTTCAGGCGGGTCTGGCAGGTGGTTTCGGTCTGTTCGGGGTGTGGTTCCGGCATCTCAGGCACATGGTTCTGGCACGTCTGATAGGTGGTTCCGGCCGGCCCGACAGGTGTTTCCATGGTGTCCGACAAGTGGTTCTGGCATAGCTGGCAGGTGATGTTGGCGTGAACCGCAGGTGGTTCCAGCCAGCCAAGCAGGTGATTCCAAAGAGTTCACCAAATGATTGTGGCGTAGCCGGCAGGTGATTTTGGCGTGTCCAGCAGGTGGTTTTGGCGAGTCGAGCAGGTGGATCTGGCGGGCTGGGCAGGTGCTTCCGGTGTCATTGGCATGTGGTTCTGGCATGTCTGAGAGGTGGTTCCGCCATGCCCGGCAGGTGATTCCGGAGTGTTCGCCAAGTGGTTCTGGCGTAGCCGGCAGGTGATTTTGCATGTCCGGCAATGGTTCCGGCGAGGCGAGCCGGTGGTTCCGGCATGTCCGGCAGGTGGTTCCGGCATGTCCAGCACGTGGTTCCAGCATGCCTGGCAGGTGATTCCGGAGTGTCCGGCATGTGGTTCTGACACCTCTGAGAGGTGGTTCCGGCATGCCCGGCAGGTGATACCGGAGTGTCCGGCATTTGGTTCTGGCACCTCTGAGAGGTGGTTACGGAATGCGTGGCCTGTGATTCCGGAGTGTCTGCGGAGTGGTTCTGGCGTAGCCGGCAGTTGATTTTGGCGTGTCCACTAGGTGGTTCTGGGGAGTGGATCAGCTGGTTCCGGCATACTCGGCAGGTGGTACCGGCGTGTCCAGAACATGGTTCTGGCAAGTCTGAGAGGTGGTTCCGGCACGGCCGACAGGTGATTCCGGAGCGTCTGCCAAGTGTTTCTGGCGTACCCGGCGGGTGATTTTCGCCTGTCCGACAGGTGTATCTTGCGAGTCGAGCAGGTGGCTCAGGCATGCTCAGCTGGTGCTTCCGGCGTCTCTGGCACGTGGTTCTGGTGTGTCTGAGAGCTGGTTCTGGCATGTCCGGCAGATGATTCCGGAGTGTCCACCAAGTGGTTCTGATATACCTGGCAGGTGATTTTGGCGTGTCAGGAAAGTGGTTCCGGCTAGTTGAGCAAGTGGATCAGGCGTGCTCGCCAGGGGGTTCATGCGGGTCTGGCAGGTGGTTTCGGTCTGTTCGGGGAGTGGTTCCGGCATCTCAGGCACATGGTTCTGGCACGTCTGAGAGGTGGTTCCGGCCGGCCGGAGAGGTGTTTCCGGAGTGTCCGCCAAGTGGTTCTGGCGTAGGTGAAAGGCGACTTTGGCGTGACCGGTAGGTGGTTCCAGCCAGCCCGGAGGTGATTCCAGAGTGTCTGCGGTGTGGTTCTGGCGTAGCTGGCAGGTGATTTTGGCGTGACCAGCAGGTGGTTTTGGCGAGTCAAGCAGGTTTTCTGGCGTGCTCGGCGGGTGCATCAGGTGTCATTAGCATGTGGTTCCGGCATGTCTGAGAGGTGGTTCCGCCATGCGCGGCAGGTGATTCCGGAGTGTTCGCCAAGTGGTTCTGGCGTAGCCGGCAGGTGATTTTGCATGTCCGGCAATGGTTCCGGCGAGTCGAGCCGGTGGTTCCGGCATGTCCGGCAGGTGGTTCCGGCATGTCCGGCAGGTGGTTCCGGCATGTCCAGCACGTGGTTCCAGCATGCCCGGCAGGTGATTCCGGATTGTCCGGCATGTGGTTTTGGCACCTCTGAGAGGTGGTTCTGGCATGCCCGGCAGGTGATTCCGGAGTGTCCGGCATGTGGTTCTGGCACCTCTGAGAGGTGGTTCCGGCAAGCCCGGCAGTTGGTTACGGAGTGTCTGCCGAGTGGTTCTGGAGTAGCCGGCAGGTGATTCCAGCGTATCCAGCGTGTGGTTCTGTGGAGTGGATCAGGTGGTTCCGGCATACTCGGCAGGTGGTACCGGCGTGTCCGGAACATGGTTCTGGCAAGTCTGAGAGGTGGTACCGGCATGCCCGACAGGTGATTCCGGAGTGTTCGCCAAGTGGTTCTGGCGTAGCCGGCAGGTCATTTTGCATGTCCGGCGGTGGTTCCGGCGAGTCGAGCCGGTGGTTGCGGCGTATCCAGCAGGTGTTTCCGGTCTGTCCGGCAGGTGATTCTGGCGTGACCGGCACGAGGTTTTGGCACGTCGGAGAGCTGGTTCCGGCATGCCCGACAGGTGATTCCGGAGTGTCCGCCACGTGGTTCTGGCGTACCCGGCAGGTGATTTTGGCGTGTCTGGCAGGTGTTTCTGGCAAGTCGAGCATTTGGCTCAGGCATGCTCAGCAGGTGCTTCCGGCGTGTCTGGCACGTGGTTCTGGTGTGTCTGAGAGCTGGTTCTGGCATGTCCGGCAGATGATTCCGGAGTGTCCACCAAGTGGTTGTGGCATACCCGGCAGGTGATTTTAGCGTGTCATGTAGCTGGATCCGGCGAGTCGAGTAGGTGGTTCCGGCGTGCTCAGCAGGTGGTTCAGGCGGGTCTGGCAGGTGGTTTCAGTCTGTTCGGGGTGTGGTTCCGGCATCTCAGGCACATGGTTCTGGCACGTCTGATAGGTGGTTCTGGCCGTCCCGACAGGTGTTTCCATGGTGTCCGACAAGTGGTTCTGGCATAGCTGGCAGGTGATGTTGGCGTGACCCGCAGGTGGTTCCAGCCAGCCAAGCAGGTGATTCCAAAGAGTTCACCAAATGTTTGTGGCGTAGCCGGCATGTGATTTTGGCGTGTCCAGCAGGTGGTTTTGGCGAGTCGAGCAGGTGGATCTGGCGGGCTCGGCAGGTGCTTCCGGTGTCATTGGCATGTGGTTCTGGCATGTCTGAGAGGTGGTTCCGCCATGCCCGTCAGGTGATTCCGGAGTGTTCGCCAAGTGGTTCTGGCGTAGCCGGCAGGTGATTTTGCATGTCCGGCAATGGTTCCGGCGAGGCGAGCCGGTGGTTCTGGAATGTCCGGCAGGTGGTTCCGGCATGTCTGGCAGGTGGTTCCGGCATGTCCAGCACGTGGTTCCAGCATGCCTGGCAGGTGATTCCGGAGTGTCCGGCATGTGGTTCTGACACCTCTGAGAGGTGGTTCCGGCATGCCCGGCAGGTGATACCGGAGTGTCCGGCATTTGGTTCTGGCACCTCTGAGAGGTGGTTCCGGAATGCGTGGCCTGTGATTCCGGAGTGTCTGCAGAGTGGTTCTGGCGTAGCCGGCAGGTGATTTTGGCGTGTCCAGCAGGTGGTTTTGGCGAGTCGAGCAGGTGGTTCTGGCGTGCTCGGCAGGTGCTTCCGGTGTCATTGGCATTTGGTAACGGCATGTCTGAGAGGTGGTTCCGGCATGCCCGGCAGGTGGTTCCGAAGAGTTCACCAAATGGTTGCGGCGTAGCAGGCAGTTGCTTTTGGCGTGTCAGGAAGGTGGTTCCGGCTAGTTGAGCAGGTGGATCAGGCGTGCTCGCCAGGGGGTTCATGCAGGTCTGGCAGGTGGTTTCGGTCTGTTCGGGGAGTGGTTCCGGCATCTCAGGCACATGGTTCTGGCACGTCTGAGAGGTGGTTCCGGCCGGCCGGAGAGGTGTTTCCGGAGTGTCCGCCAAGGGGTTCTGGCGTAGGTGAAAGGTGACGTTGGCGTGACCGGTAGGTGGTTCCAGCCAGCCGGCAGGTGATTCCGGAGTGTCTGCCGTGTGGTTCTGGCGTAGCTGGCAGGTGATTTTGGCGTGTCCAGCAGGTGGTTCCGGCGAGATCGGCAGGTGGTACCAGCGTGTCCGGAACATGGTTCTGGCACGGCTGAGAGATGGTTCCGTCATGCCCGGCAGGTGAATCCGGAGTGTCCGGCATGTGGTTCTGGCACCTCTGAGATGTGGTTCCCCCATGCCCGGCAGGTGATTCCGGAGTGTTCGGCATGTGGTTCTGGCACCTCTGAGAGTTGGTTCCAGAATGCCCGGCAGGTGGTTCCGGAGTGTCTGCCTAGTGGTTCTGGCGTAGTCGGCAGGTGATTCTGGCGTGTCCAGCAGGTGGTTCTGGGGAGTGGATCAGGTGGTTCCGGCATTCTCGGCAGGTGGTACCGGCGTGTCCGGAACATGGTTCTGGCAAGTCTGAGAGGCGGTTCCGGCATGCCCGACAGGTGATTCCGGAGTGTTCGCCAAGTGGTTCTGGCGTAGCCGGCAGGTCATTTTGCATGTCCGGCGGTGGTTCCGCGAGTCGAGCCGGTGGTTCCGGTGTGTCCGGCAGGTGGTTCTGGCGTGACCGGCACGAGGTTCTGGCACGTCTGAGAGTTGGTTCCGGCATGCCCGACAGGTGATTCCGGAGTGTCCGCCACGTGGTTCTGGCGTACCCGGCAGGTGATTTTGGCGTGTCTGGCAGGTGTTTCTTGCAAGTCGAGCATTTGGCTCAGGCATGCTCAGCAGGTGCTTCCGGCGTGTCTGGCAGGTGGTTCTGGTGTGTCTGAGAGCTGGTTCTGGCGTGTCTGGCAGATGATTCCGGAGTGTCCACCAAGTGGTTGTGGCATACCCGGCAGGTGATTTTAGCGTGTCAGGTAGGTGGTTCCAGCGAGTCGAGTAGGTGGTTCCGGCGTGCTCGGCAGGTGGTTCAGGCGGGTCTGGCAGGTGGTTTCGGTCTGTTCGGGGAGTGGTTCCGGCATCTCAGGCACATGGTTCTGGCACGTCTGATAGGTGGTTCCGGCCGGCCCGACAGGTGTTTCCATGGTGTCCGCCAAGTGGTTCTGGCATAGCTGGCAGGTGATGTTGGCGTGACCGGCAGGTGGTTCCAGTCAGCCCGGCATGTGATTCCGAATGTTCACCAAATGCTTGTGGAGTAGCCGGAAGTTGATTTTGGCATGTCCAGCAGGTGGTTTTGGCGAGTCGAGCAGGTGGTTCTGGCGTGCTCGGCAGGTGCTTCCGGTGTCATCGGCATGTGGTTCCGGCATGTCTGAGAGGTGGTTCCGCCATGCCCGGCAGGTGATTCCGGAGTGTTCCCCAAGTGGTTCTGGCATAGCCGGCAGGTGATTTTGCATGTCCGGCAATGGTTCCGGCGAGTCGAGCCGCTGGTTCCGGCATGTCCGGCAGGTGGTTCCGGCATGCCCGGCAGGTGATTCCGGAGTGTCCGGCATGTGGTTCTGGCACCTCTGAGAGGTGGTTCCAGCATGCCCGGCAGGTGGTTCCGGCGTGTCTGCCGAGTGGTTCTGGCGTAGTCGGCAGGTGATTGTGGCGTGTCCAGCAGGTGGTTCTGAGGAGTGGATCAGGTGGTTCCGGCATACTCTGCAGGTGGTACCGGCGTGTCCGGAACATGGTTCTGGCAAGTCTGAGAGGTGGTTCCGGCATGCCCGACAGGTGATTCCGGAGTGTTCGCCAAGTGGTTGTGGCATACCCGGCAGGTGATTTTAGCGTGTCAGGTAGGTGGTTCCAGCGAGTCGAGTAGGTGGTTCCGGCGTGCTCGGCAGGTGGTTCAGGCGGGTCTGGCAGGTGGTTTCGGTCTGTTCGGGGAGTGGTTCCGGCATCTCAGGCACATGGTTCTGGCACGTATGATAGGTGGTTCCGGCCGGCCCGACAGGTGTTTCCATGGTGTCCGCCAAGTGGTTCTGGCATAGCTGGCAGGTGATGTTGGCGTGACCGGCAGGTGGTTCCAGCCAGCCTGGCATGTGATTCCGAAGAGTTCACCAAATGGTTGTGGCCTAGCCGGCAGGTGATTTTGGCGTGTCCAGCAGGTGGTTTTGGAGAGTCAAGCAGGTTGTTCTGGCGTGCTCGGCGGGTGCTTCAGGTGTCATCGGCATGTGGTTCCGGCATGTCTGAGAGGTGGTTCCGCCATGCCCGGCAGGTGATTCCGGAGTGTTCGCCAAGTGGTTCTGGCGTAGCCGGCAGGTGATTTTGCATGTCCGGCAATGGTTCCGGCGAGTCGAGCCGGTGGTTCCGGCATGTCCGGCAGGTGGTTCCGGCATGACCGGCAGGTGATACCGGAGTGTTCGCCAAGTGGTTCTGGCGTAGCCGGCAGGTGATTTTGCATGTCCGGCAATGGATCCGGCGAGTCGAGCCGGTGGTTCCGGAATGTCCGGCAGGTGGTTCCGGCATGTCCGGCAGGTGGTTCCGGCATGTCCAGCACGTGGTTCCAGCATGCCCGGCAGGTGATTCCGGAGTGTCCGGCATGTGGTTCTGGAACCTCTGAGAGGTGGTTCCGGCATGCATGGCAGGTGATACCGGAGTCTCCGGCATTTGGTTCTGGCACCTCTGAGAGGTGGTTCCGGAATGCCTGTCATGTGATTCCGGAGTGTCTGCCGAGTGGTTCTGGCGTAGCCGGCAGTTGATTTTGTCGTGTCCACTAGGTGGTTCTGGGGAGTGGATCAGCTGGTTCTGGCATACTCGGCAGGTGGTACCGGCGTGTCTGGAACATGGTTCTGGCAAGTCTGAGAGGCGGTTCTGGCATGCCCGACAGGTGATTCCGGAGTGTTCGCCAAGTGGTTCTGGCGTAGCCGGCAGGTCATTTTGCATGTCCGGCGGTGGTTCCGCGAGTCGAGCCGGTGGTTCCGGTGTGTCCGGCAGGTGGTTCTGGCGTGACCGGCACGAGGTTCTGGCACGTCTGAGAGTTGGTTCCGGCATGCCCGACAGGTTTTGGCGAGTCAAGCAGGTCGTTCTGGCGTGCTCGGCAGGTGCTTGCGGTTTCATTGGCATGTGGTTCCGGCATGTCTGAGAGGTGGTTCCGCCATGCCCGGCAGGTGATTCCGGAGTGTTCCCCAAGTGGTTCTGGCGTAGCCGGCAGGTGATTTTGCATGTCCGGCAATGGTTCCGGCGAGTCGAGCCGGTGGTTCCGGCATGTCCGGCAGGTGATTCCGGCATGTCCAGCAGGTGGTTCTGAGAAGTGGATCAGGTGGTTCCGGCAGGCACGGCAGGTGATTCCGGAGTGTCCGGCATGTGATTCTGTCACCTCTGAGAGGTTGTTCTGGCATGCCCGGCAGGTGATACCACAGTGTCCGGCATTTGGTTCTGGCACCTCTGACAGGTGGTTCCGGGATGCCTGGCATGTGATTCCGGAGTGTCTGCCGAGTGGTTCTGGCGTGTCCAGCAGGTGTTTCCGGTCTTTCCGGCACGTGGTTCTGGCGTGTCCGGCACGAGGTTCTGGCACGTCTGAGAGTTGGTTCCGGCATGCCCGACAGGTGATTCCGGAGTGTCCGGCATGTGGTTCTGGCACCTCTGAGAGGTGGTTCCGGCATGCCCGGCAGGTGATACCGGAGTGTCCGGCATTTGGTTCTGGCACCTCTGAGAGGTGGTTCCGGAATGCGTGGCCTGTGATTCCGGAGTGTCTGCAGAGTGGTTCTGGCGTAGCCGGCAGGTGATTTTGGCGTGTCCAGCAGGTGGTTTTGGCGAGTCGAGCAGGTGGTTCTGGCGTGCTCGGCAGGTGCTTCCGGTGTCATTGGCATTTGGTAACGGCATGTCTGAGAGGTGGTTCCGGCATGCCCGGCAGGTGGTTCCGAAGAGTTCACCAAATGGTTGCGGCGTAGCAGGCAGTTGCTTTTGGCGTGTCAGGAAGGTGGTTCCGGCTAGTTGAGCAGGTGGATCAGGCGTGCTCGCCAGGGGGTTCATGCAGGTCTGGCAGGTGGTTTCGGTCTGTTCGGGGAGTGGTTCCGGCATCTCAGGCACATGGTTCTGGCACGTCTGAGAGGTGGTTCCGGCCGGCCGGAGAGGTGTTTCCGGAGTGTCCGCCAAGGGGTTCTGGCGTAGGTGAAAGGTGACGTTGGCGTGACCGGTAGGTGGTTCCAGCCAGCCGGCAGGTGATTCCGGAGTGTCTGCCGTGTGGTTCTGGCGTAGCTGGCAGGTGATTTTGGCGTGTCCAGCAGGTGGTTCCGGCGAGATCGGCAGGTGGTACCAGCGTGTCCGGAACATGGTTCTGGCACGGCTGAGAGATGGTTCCGTCATGCCCGGCAGGTGAATCCGGAGTGTCCGGCATGTGGTTCTGGCACCTCTGAGATGTGGTTCCCCCATGCCCGGCAGGTGATTCCGGAGTGTTCGGCATGTGGTTCTGGCACCTCTGAGAGTTGGTTCCAGAATGCCCGGCAGGTGGTTCCGGAGTGTCTGCCTAGTGGTTCTGGCGTAGTCGGCAGGTGATTCTGGCGTGTCCAGCAGGTGGTTCTGGGGAGTGGATCAGGTGGTTCCGGCATTCTCGGCAGGTGGTACCGGCGTGTCCGGAACATGGTTCTGGCAAGTCTGAGAGGCGGTTCCGGCATGCCCGACAGGTGATTCCGGAGTGTTCGCCAAGTGGTTCTGGCGTAGCCGGCAGGTCATTTTGCATGTCCGGCGGTGGTTCCGCGAGTCGAGCCGGTGGTTCCGGTGTGTCCGGCAGGTGGTTCTGGCGTGACCGGCACGAGGTTCTGGCACGTCTGAGAGTTGGTTCCGGCATGCCCGACAGGTGATTCCGGAGTGTCCGCCACGTGGTTCTGGCGTACCCGGCAGGTGATTTTGGCGTGTCTGGCAGGTGTTTCTTGCAAGTCGAGCATTTGGCTCAGGCATGCTCAGCAGGTGCTTCCGGCGTGTCTGGCAGGTGGTTCTGGTGTGTCTGAGAGCTGGTTCTGGCGTGTCTGGCAGATGATTCCGGAGTGTCCACCAAGTGGTTGTGGCATACCCGGCAGGTGATTTTAGCGTGTCAGGTAGGTGGTTCCAGCGAGTCGAGTAGGTGGTTCCGGCGTGCTCGGCAGGTGGTTCAGGCGGGTCTGGCAGGTGGTTTCGGTCTGTTCGGGGAGTGGTTCCGGCATCTCAGGCACATGGTTCTGGCACGTCTGATAGGTGGTTCCGGCCGGCCCGACAGGTGTTTCCATGGTGTCCGCCAAGTGGTTCTGGCATAGCTGGCAGGTGATGTTGGCGTGACCGGCAGGTGGTTCCAGTCAGCCCGGCATGTGATTCCGAATGTTCACCAAATGCTTGTGGAGTAGCCGGAAGTTGATTTTGGCATGTCCAGCAGGTGGTTTTGGCGAGTCGAGCAGGTGGTTCTGGCGTGCTCGGCAGGTGCTTCCGGTGTCATCGGCATGTGGTTCCGGCATGTCTGAGAGGTGGTTCCGCCATGCCCGGCAGGTGATTCCGGAGTGTTCCCCAAGTGGTTCTGGCATAGCCGGCAGGTGATTTTGCATGTCCGGCAATGGTTCCGGCGAGTCGAGCCGCTGGTTCCGGCATGTCCGGCAGGTGGTTCCGGCATGCCCGGCAGGTGATTCCGGAGTGTCCGGCATGTGGTTCTGGCACCTCTGAGAGGTGGTTCCGGCATGCCCGGCAGGTGGTTCCGGCGTGTCTGCCGAGTGGTTCTGGCGTAGTCGGCAGGTGATTGTGGCGTGTCCAGCAGGTGGTTCTGAGGAGTGGATCAGGTGGTTCCGGCATACTCTGCAGGTGGTACCGGCGTGTCCGGAACATGGTTCTGGCAAGTCTGAGAGGTGGTTCCGGCATGCCTGACAGGTGATTCCGGAGTGTTCGCCAAGTGGTTGTGGCATACCCGGCAGGTGATTTTAGCGTGTCAGGTAGGTGGTTCCAGCGAGTCGAGTAGGTGGTTCCGGCGTGCTCGGCAGGTGGTTCAGGCGGGTCTGGCAGGTGGTTTCGGTCTGTTCGGGGAGTGGTTCCGGCATCTCAGGCACATGGTTCTGGCACGTATGATAGGTGGTTCCGGCCGGCCCGACAGGTGTTTCCATGGTGTCCGCCAAGTGGTTCTGGCATAGCAGGCAGGTGACGTTGGCGTGACCAGCAGGTGGTTCCAGCCAGCCCGGCAGGTGATTCCGAAGTTTTCACCAAATGGTTGTGGCGTAGCCGGAATCTGATTTTTGCATGTCCAGCAGGTGGTTTTGGCGAGTCGAGCAGGTGGTCCTGGCGTGCTCGGCAGGTGCTTCCGGTGTCATTGGCATGTGGTTCCGGCATGTCTGAGAGGTGGTTCCGCCATGCCCGGCAGGTGATTCCGGAGTGTTCGCCAAGTGGTTCTGGCGTAGCCGGCAGGTGATTTTGCATGTCCGGCAATGGTTCCGGCGAGTCGAGCCGGTGGTTCCGGCATGTCCGGCAGGTGGTTCCGGCATGACCGGCAGGTGATACCGGAGTGTTCGCCAAGTGGTTCTGGCGTAGCCGGCAGGTGATTTTGCATGTCCGGCAATGGATCCGGCGAGTCGAGCCGGTGGTTCCGGAATGTCCGGCAGGTGGTTCCGGCATGTCCGGCAGGTGGTTCCGGCATGTCCAGCACGTGGTTCCAGCATGCCCGGCAGGTGATTCCGGAGTGTCCGGCATGTGGTTCTGGAACCTCTGAGAGGTGGTTCCGGCATGCATGGCAGGTGATACCGGAGTCTCCGGCATTTGGTTCTGGCACCTCTGAGAGGTGGTTCCGGAATGCCTGTCATGTGATTCCGGAGTGTCTGCCGAGTGGTTCTGGCGTAGCCGGCAGTTGATTTTGTCGTGTCCACTAGGTGGTTCTGGGGAGTGGATCAGCTGGTTCTGGCATACTCGGCAGGTGGTACCGGCGTGTCTGGAACATGGTTCTGGCAAGTCTGAGAGGCGGTTCTGGCATGCCCGACAGGTGATTCCGGAGTGTTCGCCAAGTGGTTCTGGCGTAGCCGGCAGGTCATTTTGCATGTCCGGCGGTGGTTCCGCGAGTCGAGCCGGTGGTTCCGGTGTGTCCGGCAGGTGGTTCTGGCGTGACCGGCACGAGGTTCTGGCACGTCTGAGAGTTGGTTCCGGCATGCCCGACAGGTTTTGGCGAGTCAAGCAGGTCGTTCTGGCGTGCTCGGCAGGTGCTTGCGGTTTCATTGGCATGTGGTTCCGGCATGTCTGAGAGGTGGTTCCGCCATGCCCGGCAGGTGATTCCGGAGTGTTCCCCAAGTGGTTCTGGCGTAGCCGGCAGGTGATTTTGCATGTCCGGCAATGGTTCCGGCGAGTCGAGCCGGTGGTTCCGGCATGTCCGGCAGGTGATTCCGGCATGTCCAGCAGGTGGTTCTGAGAAGTGGATCAGGTGGTTCCGGCAGGCACGGCAGGTGATTCCGGAGTGTCCGGCATGTGATTCTGTCACCTCTGAGAGGTTGTTCTGGCATGCCCGGCAGGTGATACCACAGTGTCCGGCATTTGGTTCTGGCACCTCTGACAGGTGGTTCCGGGATGCCTGGCATGTGATTCCGGAGTGTCTGCCGAGTGGTTCTGGCGTGTCCAGCAGGTGTTTCCGGTCTTTCCGGCACGTGGTTCTGGCGTGTCCGGCACGAGGTTCTGGCACGTCTGAGAGTTGGTTCCGGCATGCCCGACAGGTGATTCCGGAGTGTCCGCCACGTGGTTCTGGCGTACCCGGCAGGTGATTTTGGCGTGTCTGGCAGGTGTTTCTTGCAAGTCGAGCATTTGGCTCAGGCATGCTCAGCAGGTGCTTCCGGCGTGTCTGGCACGTGGTTCTGGTGTGTCTGAGAGCTGCTTCTGGCATGTCCGGCAGATGATTCCGGAGTGTCCACCAAGTGGTTGTGGCATACCCGGCAGGTGATTTTAGCGTGTCAGGTAGGTGGTTCCAGCGAGTCGAGTAGGTGGTTCCGGCGTGCTCGGCAGGTGGTTCAGGTGGGTCTGGCAGGTGGTTTCGGTCTGTTCGGGGAGTGGTTCCGGCATCTCAGGCACATGGTTCTGGCACGTCTGATAGGTGGTTCCGGCCGGCCCGACAGGTGTTTCCATGGTGTCCGCCAAGTGGTTCTGGCATAGCTGGCAGGTGATGTTGGCGTGACCGGCAGGTGGTTCCACTCAGCCCGGCAGGTGATTCCGAAGTGTTCACCAAATGCTTGTGGAGTAGCCGGAAGTTGATTTTGGCATGTCCAGCAGGTGGTTTTGGCGAGTCGAGCAGGTGGTTCTGGCGTGCTCGGCAGGTGCTTCCTGTGTCATCGGCATGTGGTTCCGGCATGTCTGAGAGGTGGTTCCGCCATGCCCGGCAGGTGATTCCGGAGTGTTCCCCAAGTGGTTCTGGCATAGCCGGCAGTTGATTTTGCATGTCCGGCAATGGTTCCGGCGAGTCGAGCCGGTGGTTCCGGCATGTCCGGCAGGTGGTTCCGGCATGCCCGGCAGGTGATTCCGGAGTGTCCGGCATGTGGTTCTGGCACCTCTGAGAGGTGGTTCCGGCATGCCCGGCAGGTGGTTGCGGCGTGTCTGCCGACTGGTTCTGGCGTAGTCGGCAGGTGATTGTGGCGTGTCCAGCAGGTGGTTCTGAGGAGTGGATCAGGTGGTTCCGGCATACTCTGCAGGTGGTACCGGCGTGTCCGGAACATGGTTCTGGCAAGTCTGAGAGGTGGTTCCGGCATGCCCGACAGGTGATTCCGGAGTGTTCGCCAAGTGGTTCTGGCGTAGCCGGCAGGTCATTTTGCATGTCCGGCGGTGGTTCCGCGAGTCGAGCCAGTGGTTCCGGTGTGTCCGGCAGGTGGTTCTGGCGTGACCGGCACGAGGTTCTGGCACGTCTGAGAGTTGGTTCCGGCATGCCCGACAGGTCATTCCGGAGTGTCCGCCACGTGGTTCTGGCGTACCCGGCAGGTGATTTTGGCGTGTCTGGCAGGTGTTTCTTGCAAGTCGAGCATTTGGCTCAGGCATGCTCAGCAGGTGCTTCCGGCGTGTCTGGCAGGTGGTTCTGGTGTGTCTGAGAGCTGGTTCTGGCATGTCTGGCAGATGATTCCGGAGTGTCCACCAAGTGGCTGTGGCATACCCGGCAGGTGATTTTAGCGTGTCAGGTAGGTGGTTCCAGCGAGTCGAG
The DNA here is from genome assembly GCF_041296265.1 of Equus caballus. Classification (NCBI taxonomy): domain Eukaryota; kingdom Metazoa; phylum Chordata; class Mammalia; order Perissodactyla; family Equidae; genus Equus; species Equus caballus. The sequence continues at coordinate 5,966,131 of NW_027222395.1, forward strand.
TAGGTGGTTCCGGCGTGCTCGGCAGGTGGTTCAGGCGGGTCTGGCAGGTGGTTTCGGTCTGTTCGGGGAGTGGTTCCGGCATCTCAGGCACATGGTTCTGGCACGTCTGATAGGTGGTTCCGGCCGGCCCGACAGGTGTTTCCATGGTGTCCGCCAAGTGGTTCTGGCATAGCTGGCAGGTGATGTTGGCGTGACCGGCAGGTGGTTCCAGCCAGCCTGGCATGTGATTCCGAAGAGTTCACCAAATGGTTGTGGCCTAGCCGGCAGGTGATTTTGGCGTGTCCAGCAGGTGGTTTTGGCGAGTCAAGCAGGTTGTTCTGGCGTGCTCGGCGGGTGCTTCAGGTGTCATTAGCATGTGGTTCCGGCATGTCTGAGAGGTGGTTCCGCCATGCCCGGCAGGTGATTCCGGAGTGTTCGCCAAGTGGTTCTGGCGTAGCCGGCAGGTGATTTTGCATGTCCGGCAATGGTTCCGGCGAGTCGAGCCGGTGGTTCCGGCATGTCCGGCAGGTGGTTCCGGGATGACCGGCAGGTGATACCGGAGTGTTCGCCAAGTGGTTCTGGCGTAGCCGGCAGGTGATTTTGCATGTCCGGCAATGGATCCGGCGAGTCGAGCCGGTGGTTCCGGAATGTCCGGCAGGTGGTTCCGGCATGTCCGGCAGGTGGTTCCGGCATGTCCAGCACGTGGTTCCAGCATGCCCGGCAGGTGATTCCGGAGTGTCCGGCATGTGGTTCTGGAACCTCTGAGAGGTGGTTCCGGCATGCATGGCAGGTGATACCGGAGTCTCCGGCATTTGGTTCCGGCACCTCTGAGAGGTGGTTCCGGAATGCCTGTCATGTGATTCCGGAGTGTCTGCCGAGTGGTTCTGGCGTAGCCGGCAGTTGATTTTGTCGTGTCCACTAGGTGGTTCTGGGGAGTGGATCAGCTGGTTCTGGCATACTCGGCGGGTGGTACCGGCGTGTCCAGAACTTGGTTCTGGCAAGTCTGAGAGGTGGTTCCGGCACGCCCGACAGGTGATTCCGGAGCGTCCGCCAAGTGTTTCTGGCGTACCCGGCGGGTGATTTTCGCCTGTCCGACAGGTGTATCTTGCGAGTCAAGCAGGTGGCTGAGGCATGCTCAGCTGGTGCTTCCGGCGTCTCTGGCACGTGGTTCTGGTGTGTCTGAGAGCTGGTTCTGGCATGTCCGGCAGATGATTCCGGAGTGTCCACCAAGTGGTTCTGGTATACCTGGAAGGTGATTTTGGCGTGTCGGGAAGGTGGTTCCGGCTAGTTGAGCAGGTGGATCAGGCGTGCTCGACAGGGGGTTCAGGCGGGTCTGGCAGGTGGTTTCGGTCTGTTCGGGGAGTGGTTCCGGCATCTCAGGCACATGGTTCTGGCACGTCTGAGAGGTGGTTCCGGCCGGCCGGAGAGGTGTTTCCCGAGTGTCCGCCAAGTGGTTCTGGCGTAGGTGAAAGGCGACTTTGGCGTGACCGGTAGGTGGTTCCAGCCAGCCCGGAGGTGATTCCAGAGTGTCTGCCGTGTGGTTCTGGCGTAGCTGGCAGGTGATTTTGGCGTGTCCAGCAGGTGGTTTTGGCGAGTCAAGCAGGTTTTCTGGCGTGCTCGGCGGGTGCTTCAGGTGTCATTAGCATGTGGTTCCGGCATGTCTGAGAGGTGGTTCCGCCATGCCCGGCAGGTGATTCCGGAGTGTCCGCCAAGTGGTTCTGGCGTAGCCGGCAGGTGATTTTGCATGTCCGGCAATGGTTCCGGCGAGTCGAGCCGGTGGTTCCGGCATGTCCGGCAGGTGGTTCCGGCATGACCGGCAGGTGATACCGGAGTGTTCGCCAAGTGGTTCTGGCGTATCCGGCAGGTGATTTTGCATGTCCGGCAATGGATCCGGCGAGTTGAGCCGGTGGTTCCGGAATGTCCGGCAGGTGGTTCCGGCATGTCCGGCAGGTGGTTCCGGCATGTCCAGCACGTGGTTCCAGCATGCCCGGCAGGTGATTCCGGATTGTCCGGCATGTGGTTTTGGCACCTCTGAGAGGTGGTTCTGGCATGCCCGGCAGGTGATTCCGGAGTGTCCGGCATGTGGTTCTGGCACCTCTGAGAGGTGGTTCCGGCAAGCCCGGCAGTTGGTTACGGAGTGTCTGCCGAGTGGTTCTGGAGTAGCCGGCAGGTGATTCCAGCGTATCCAGCAGGTGGTTCTGTGGAGTGGATCAGGTGGTTCCGGCATACTCGGCAGGTGGTACCGGCGTGTCCGGAACATGGTTCTGGCAAGTCTGAGAGTTGGTACCGGCATGCCCGACAGGTGATTCCGGAGTGTTCGCCAAGTGGTTCTGGCGTAGCCGGCAGGTCATTTTGCATGTCCGGCGGTGGTTCCGGCGAGTCGAGCCGGTGGTTGCGGCGTATCCAGCAGGTGTTTCCGGTCTGTCCGGCAGGTGATTCTGGCATGACCGGCACGAGGTTCTGGCACGTCGGAGAGCTGGTTCCGGCATGCCCGACAGGTGATTCCGGAGTGTCCGCCACGTGGTTCTGGCGTACCCGGCAGGTGATTTTGGCGTGTCTGGCAGGTGTTTCTGGCAAGTCGAGCATTTGGCTCAGGCATGCTCAGCAGGTGCTTCCGGCGTGTCTGGCACGTGGTTCTGGTGTGTCTGAGAGCTGGTTCTGGCATGTCCGGCAGATGATTCCGGAGTGTCCAACAAGTGGTTGTGGCATACCCGGCAGGTGATTTTAGCGTGTCATGTAGCTGGATCCGGCGAGTCGAGTATGTGGTTCCGGCGTGCTCGGCAGGTGGTTCAGGCGGGTCTGGCAGGTGGTTTCGGTCTGTTCGGGGTGTGGTTCCGGCATCTCAGGCACATGGTTCTGGCACGTCTGATAGGTGGTTCCGGCCGGCCCGACAGGTGTTTCCATGGTGTCCGACAAGTGGTTCTGGCATAGCTGGCAGGTGATGTTGGCGTGACCCGCAGGTGGTTCCAGCCAGCCAAGCAGGTGATTCCAAAGAGTTCACCAAATGTTTGTGGCGTAGCCGGCAGGTGATTTTGGCGTGTCCAGCAGGTGGTTTTGGCGAGTCGAGCAGGTGGATCTGGAGGGCTCGGCAGGTGCTTCCGGTGTCATTGGCATGTGGTTCTGGCATGTCTGAGAGGTGGTTCCGCCATGCCCGGCAGGTGATTCCGGAGTGTTCGCCAAGTGGTTCTGGCGTAGCCGGCAGGTGATTTTGCATGTCCGGCAATGGTTCCGGCGAGGCGAGCCGGTGGTTCTGGAATGTCCGGCAGGTGGTTCCGGCATGTCCGGCAGGTGGTTCCGGCATGTCCAGCACGTGGTTCCAGCATGCCTGGCAGGTGATTCCGGAGTGTCCGGCATGTGGTTCTGGCACCTCTGAGAGGTGGTTCCGGCATGCCCGGCAGGTGATACCGGAGTGTCCGGCATTTGGTTCTGGCACCTCTGAGAGGTGGTTCCGGAATGCGTGGCCTGTGATTCCGGAGTGTCTGCCGAGTGGTTCTGGCGTAGCCGGCAGTTGATTTTGGCGTGTCCACTAGGTGGTTCTGGGGAGTGGATCAGCTGGTTCCGGCATACTCGGCAGGTGGTACCGGCGTGTCCAGAACATGGTTCTGGCAAGTCTGAGAGGTGGTTCCGGCACGCCCGACAGGTGATTCCGGAGCGTCCGCCAAGTTTTTCTGGCGTACCCGGCGGGTGATTTACGCCTGTCCGACAGGTGTATCTTGCGAGTCGAGCAGGTGGCTCAGGCATGCTCAGCTGGTGCTTCCGGCGTCTCTGGCACGTGGTTCTGGTGTGTCTGAGAGCTGGTTCTGGCATCTCCGGCAGATGATTCCGGAGTGTCCACCAAGCGGTTCTTGTATACATGGCAGGTGATTTTGGCATGTCAGGAAGATGGTTCAGGCTAGTTGAGCAGGTGGATAAGGCGTGCTCGCCAGGGGGTTCAGGCGGGTCTGGCAGGTGGTTTTGGTCTGTTCGGGGAGTGGTTCCGGCATCTCAGGCTCATTGTTCTGGCACGTCTGAGACGTGGTTCCGGCCGGACCGACAGGTGTTTCCATGGTGTCCGCCAAGTGGTTCTGGCATAGCTGGCAGGTGATGTTGGCGTGACCGGCAGGTGGTTCCAGCCAGCCTGGCATGTGATTCCGAAGAGTTCACCAAATGGTTGTGGCCTAGCCGGCAGGTGATTTTGGCGTGTCCAGCAGGTGGTTTTGGCGAGTCAAGCAGGTTGTTCTGGCGTGCTCGGCGGGTGCTTCAGGTGTCATTAGCATGTGGTTCCGGCATGTCTGAGAGGTGGTTCCGCCATGCCCGGCAGGTGATTCCGGAGTGTTCGCCAAGTGGTTCTGGCGTAGCCGGCAGGTGATTTTGCATGTCCGGCAATGGTTCCGGCGAGTCGAGCCGGTGGTTCCGGCATGTCCGGCAGGTGGTTCCGGCATGACCGGCAGGTGATACCGGAGTGTTCGCCAAGTGGTTCTGGCGTAGCCGGCAGGTGATTTTGCATGGCCGGCAATGGATCCGGCGAGTCGAGCTGGTGGTTCCGGAATGTCCGGCAGGTGGTTCCGGCATGTCCGGCAGGTGGTTCCGGCATGTCCAGCACGTGGTTCCAGCATGCCCGGCAGGTGATTCCGGAGTGTCCGGCATGTGGTTCTGGCACCTCTGAGAGGTGGTTCCGGCATGCATGGCAGGTGATACCGGAGTCTCCGGTATTTGGTTCTGGCACCTCTGAGAGGTGGTTCCGGAATGCCTGTCATGTGATTCCGGAGTGTCTGCCGAGTGGTTCTGGCGTAGCCGGCAGTTGATTTTGTCGTGTCCACTAGGTGGTTCTGGGGAGTGGATCAGCTGGTTCTGGCATACTCGGCAGGTGGTACCGGCGTGTCCGGAACATGGTTCTGGCAAGTCTGAGAGGCGGTTCCGGCATGCCCGACAGGTGATTCCGGAGTGTTCGCCAAGTGGTTCTGGCGTAGCCGGCAGGTCATTTTGCATGTCCGGCGGTGGTTCCGCGAGTCGAGCCGGTGGTTCCGGTGTGTCCGGCAGGTGGTTCTGGCGTGACCGGCACGAGGTTCTGGCACGTCTGACAGTTGGTTCCGGCATGCCCGACATGTTTTGGCGACTCAAGCAGGTCGTTCTGGTGTGCTCGGCAGGTGCTTGCGGTTTCATTGGCATGTGGTTCCGGCATGTCTGAGAGGTGGTTCCGCCATGCCCGGCAGGTGATTCCGGAGTGTTCCCCAAGTGGTTCTGGCGTAGCCGGCAGGTGATTTTGCATGTCCGGCAATGGTTCCGGCGAGTCGAGCCGGTGGTTCCGGCATGTCCGGCAGGTGATTCCGGCATGTCCAGCAGGTGGTTCTGAGAAGTGGATCAGGTGGTTCCGGCAGGCACGGCAGGTGATTCCGGAGTGTCCGGCATGTGATTCTGTCACCTCTGAGAGTTTGTTCTGGCATGCCCGGCAGGTGATACCACAGTGTCCGGCATTTGGTTCTGGCACCTCTGACAGGTGGTTCCGGGATGCCTGGCATGTGATTCCGGAGTGTCTGCCGAGTGGTTCTGGCGTGTCCAGCAGGTGTTTCCGGTCTTTCCGGCACGTGGTTCTGGCGTGTCCGGCACGAGGTTCTGGCACGTCTGAGAGTTGGTTCCGGCATGCCCGACAGGTGATTCCGGAGTGTCCGCCACGTGGTTCTGGCGTACCCGGCAGGTGATTTTGGCGTGTCTGGCAGGTGTTTCTTGCAAGTCGAGCATGCGGCTCAGGCATGATCAGCAGGTGCTTCCGGCCTGTCCGGCACGTGGTTCTGGTGTGTCTGAGAGCTGGTTCTGGCATGTCCGGCAGATTATTCCGGAGTGTCCACCAAGTGGTTGTGGCATACCCGGCAGGTGATTTTAGCGTGTCAGGTAGGTGGTTCCGGCGAGTCGAGTTGGTGGTTCCGGCATGCTCGGCAGGTGGTTCAGGCGGGTCTGGCAGGTGGTTTCGGTCTGTTCGGTGTGTGGTTCCGGCATCTCAGGCACATGGTTCTGGCACGTCTGATAGGTGGTTCCGGCCGGCCCGACAGGTGTTTCCATGGTGTCCGCCAAGTGGTTCTGGCATAGCAGGCAGGTGACGTTGGCGTGACCGGCAGGTGGTTCCAGCCAGCCCGGCAGGTGATTCCGAAGTTTTCACCAAATGGTTGTGGCGTAGCCGGAATCTGATTTTTGCATGTCCAGCAGGTGGTTTTGGCGAGTCGAGCAGGTGGTTCTGGCGTGCTCGGCAGGTGCTTCCGGTGTCATTGGCATGTGGTTCCGGCATGTCTGAGAGGTGGTTCCGCCATGCCCGGCAGGTGATTCCGGAGTGTTCGCCAAGTGGTTCTGGCGTAGCCGGCAGGTGATTTTGCATGTCCGGCAATGGTTCCGGCGAGTCGAGCCGGTGGTTCCGGCATGTCCGGCAGGTGGTTCCGGCATGCCCGGCAGGTGATTCCGCAGTCTCCGGCATTTGGTCCTGGCACCTCTGAGAGGTGGTTCAGGCATGCCCGGCAGGTGATTCCGGAGTGTTCGCCAAGTGGTTCTGGCGTAGCCGGCAGGTGATTTTGCATGTCCGGCAATGGTTCCGGCGAGTCGAGCCGGTGGTTCCGGCATGTCCGGCAGGTGGTTCCGGCATGCCCGGCAGGTGATTCCGCAGTCTCCGGCATTTGGTCCTGGCACCTCTGAGAGGTTGTTCAGGCATGCCCGACAGGTGATTCCGGAGTGTTCGCCAAGTGGTTCTGGCGTTGCCGGCAGGTCATTTTGCATGTCTTGCGGTGGTTCCGGCGAGTCGAGCCGGTGGTTCCGGCGTAGCCGGCAGTTGCTCTTGGCGTGTCCACTAGGTGGTTCTGGGGAGTGGATGAGCTGGTTCCGGCATACTCGGCAGGTGGTACCGGCGTGTCCAGAACATGGTTCTGGCAAGTCTGAGAGGTGGTTCCGGCACGCCCGACAGGTGATTCCGGAGCGTCCGCCAAGTGTTTCTGGCGTACCCGGCAGGTGATTTTGGCATGTCCGACAGGTGTTTCTTGCGAGTCGAGCAGGTGGCTCAGGCATGCTCAGCTGGTGCTTCCGGCGTCTCTGGCACGTGGTTCTGGTGTGTCTGAGAGCTGGTTCTGGCATGTCCGGCAGATGATTCCGGAGTGTCCACCAAGTGGTTCTGGTATACCTGGCAGGTGATTTTGGCGTGTCAGGAAGGTGGTTCCGGCTAGTTGAGCAGGTGGATCAGGCGTGCTCGCCAGGGGGTTCATGCGGGTCTGGCAGGTGGTTTCGGTCTGTTCGGGGAGTGGTTCCGGCATCTCAGGCACATGGTTCTGGCACGTCTGAGAGGTGGTTCCGGCCGGCCGGAGAGGTGTTTCCAGAGTGTCCGCCAAGTGGTTCTGGCGTAGGTGAAAGGCGACGTTGGCGTGACCGGTAGGTGGTTCCAGCCAGCCCGGAGGTGATTCCAGAGTGTCTGCGGTGTGGTTCTGGCGTAGCTGGCAGGTGATTTTGGCGTGTCCAGCAGGTGGTTCCGGCGAGATCGGCAGGTGGTATCAGCGTGTCCGGAACATGGTTCTGGCACGGCTGAGAGATGGTTCCGTCATGCCCGGCAGGTGAATCCGGAGTGTCCGGCATGTGGTTCTGGCACCTCTGAGATGTGGTTCCCCCATGCCCGGCAGGTGATTCCGGAGTGTTCGGCATGTGGTTCTGGCACCTCTGAGAGGTGGTTCCAGCATGCCCGGCAGGTGTTTCCGGAGTGTCTGCCTAGTGGTTCTGGCGTAGTCGGCAGGTGATTCTGGCGTGTCCAGCAGGTGGTTCTGGGGAGTCGATCAGGTGGTTCCGGCATTCTCGGCAGGTGGTACCGGCGTGTCCGGAACATGGTTCTGGCAAGTCTGAGATGCGGTTCCGGCATGCCCGACAGGTGATTCCGGAGTGTTCGCCAAGTGGTTCTGGCGTAGCCGGCAGGTCATTTTGCATGTCCGGCGGTGGTTCCGCGAGTCGAGCCGGTGGTTCCGGTGTGTCCGGCAGGTGGTTCTGGCGTGACCGGCACGAGGTTCTGGGACGTCTGAGAGTTGGTTCCGGCGTGCCCGACAGGTGATTCCGGAGTGTCCGCCACGTGGTTCTGGCATACCCGGCAGGTGATTTTGGCGTGTCTGGCAGGTGTTTCTTGCAAGTCGAGCATTTGGCTCAGGCATGCTCAGCAGGTGCTTCCGGCGTGTCTGGCAGGTGGTTCTGGTGTGTCTGAGAGCTGGTTCTGGCATGTCTGGCAGATGATTCCGGAGTGTCCACCAAGTGGTTGTGGCATACCCGGCAGGTGATTTTAGCGTGTCAGGTAGGTGGTTCCAGCGAGTCGAGTAGGTGGTTCCGGCGTGCTCGGCAGGTGGTTCAGGCGGGTCTAGCAAGTGGTTTCGGTCTGTTCGGGGAGTGGTTCCGGCCGGCCCGACAGGTGTTTCCATGGTGTCCGCCAAGTGGTTCTGGCATAGCTGGCAGGTGATTTTGGCGTGACCGGCAGGTGGTTCCAGACAGCCCGGCAGGTGATTCCGAAGTGTTCACCAAATGCTTGTGGAGTAGCCGGTAGTTGATTTTGGCATGTCCAGCAGGTGGTTTTGGCGAGTCGAGCAGGTGGTTCTGGCGTGCTCGGCAGGTGATTCCGGTGTCATCGGCATGTGGTTCCGGCATGTCTGAGAGGTGGTTCCGCCATGCCCGGCAGGTGATTCCGGAGTGTTCGCCAAGTTGTTCTGGCGTAGCCGGCAGGTGATTTTGCATGTCCGGCGCTGGTTCCGGCGAGTCGAGCCGGTGGTTCTGGCGTGTCCAGCAGGTGGTTCTGGCGTGACCGGCACGAGGTTCTGGCACGTCTGAGAGTTGGTTCCGGCATGCCCGACAGGTGATTCCGGAGTGTCCGCCACGTGGTTCTGGCGTAGTCGGCAGGTCATTTTGCATGTCCGGCGCTGGTTCCGGCGAGTCGAGCCGGTGGTTCTGGCGTGTCCGGCAGGTGGTTCTGGCGTGACCGGCACGAGGTTCTGGCACGTCTGAGAGTTGGTTCCGGCATGCCCGACAGGTGATTCCGGAGTGTCCGCCACGTGGTTCTGGCGTACCCGGCAGGTGATTTTGGCGTGTCTGGCAGGTGTTTCTTGCAAGTCGAGCATTTGGCTCAGGCATGCTCAGCAGGTGCTTCCTGCGTGTCTGGCAGGTGGTTCTGGTGTGTCTGAGAGCTGGTTCTGGCATGTCTGGCAGATGATTCCGGAGTGTCCACCAAGTGGTTGTGGCATACCCGGCAGGTGATTTTAGCGTGTCAGGTAGGTGGTTCCAGCGAGTCGAGTAGGTGGTTCCGGCGTGCTCGGCAGGTGGTTCAGGCGGGTCTGGCAGGTGGTTTCGGTCTGTTCGGGGAGTGGTTCCGGCATCTCAGGCACATGGTTCTGGCACGTCTGATAGGTGGTTCCGGCCGGCCCGACAGGTGTTTCCATGGTGTCCGCCAAGTGGTTCTGGCATAGCTGGCAGGTGATGTTGGCGTGACCGGCAGGTGGTTCCAGCCAGCCTGGCATGTGATTCCGAAGAGTTCACCAAATGGTTGTGGCCTAGCCGGCAGGTGATTTTGGCGTGTCCAGCAGGTGGTTTTGGCAAGTCAAGCAGGTTGTTCTGGCGTGCTCGGCGGGTGCTTCAGGTGTCATTAGCATGTGGTTCCGGCATGTCTGAGAGGTGGTTCCGCCATGCCCGGCAGGTGATTCCGGAGTGTTCGCCAAGTGGTTCTGGCGTAGCCGGCAGGTGATTTTGCATGTCCGGCAATGGTTCCGGCGAGTCGAGCCGGTGGTTCCGGCATGTCCGGCAGGTGGTTCCGGCATGACCGGCAGGTGATACCGGAGTGTTCGCCAAGTGGTTCTGGCGTATCCGGCAGGTGATTTTGCATGTCCGGCAATGGATCCGGCGAGTCGAGCCGGTGGTTCCGGAATGTCCGGCAGGTGGTTCCGGCATGTCCGGCAGGTGGTTCCGGCATGTCCAGCACGTGGTTCCATCATGCCCGGCAGGTGATTCCGGATTGTCCGGCATGTGGTTTTGGCACCTCTGAGAGGTGGTTCCGGCATGCCCGGCAGGTGATTTCGGAGTGTCCGGCATGTGGTTCTGGCACCTCTGAGAGGTGGTTCCGGCAAGCCCGGCAGTTGGTTACGGAGTGTCTGCCGAGTGGTTCTGGAGTAGCCGGCAGGTGATTCTGGCGTATCTAGCAGGTGATCCTGTGGAGTGGATCAGGTGGTTCCGGCATACTCGGCAGGTGGTACCGGCGTGTCCGGAACATGGTTCTGGCAAGTCTGAGAGGTGGTACCGGCATGCCCGACAGGTGATTCCGGAGTGTTCGCCAAGTGGTTCTGGCGTAGCCGGCAGGTCATTTTGCATGTCCGGCGGTGGTTCCGGCGAGTCGAGCCGGTGGTTGCGGCGTATCCAGCAGGTGTTTCCGGTCTGTCCGGCAGGTGATTCTGGCGTGACCGGCACGAGGTTCTGGCACGTCGGAGAGCTGGTTCCGGCATGCCCGACAGGTGATTCCGGAGTGTCCGCCACGTGGTTCTGGCGTACCCGGCAGGTGATTTTGGCGTGTCTGGCAGGTGTTTCTTGCAAGTCGAGCATTTGGCTCAGGCATGCTCAGCAGGTGCTTCCGGCGTGTCTGGCACGTGGTTCTGGTGTGTCTGAGAGCTGGTTCTGGCATGTCCGGCAGATGATTCCGGAGTGTCCACCAAGTGGTTGTGGCATACCCGGCAGGTGATTTTAGCGTGTCATGTAGCTGGATCCGGCGAGTCGAGTAGGTGGTTCCGGCGTGCTCGGCAGGTGGTTCAGGCGGGTCTGGCAGGTGGTTTCGGTCTGTTCAGGGTGTGGTTCCGGCATCTCAGGCACATGGTTCTGGCACGTCTGATAGGTGGTTCCGGCCGGCCCGACAGGTGTTTCCATGGTGTCCGACAAGTGGTTCTGGCATAGCTGGCAGGTGATGTTGGCGTGACCCGCAGGTGGTTCCAGCCAGCCAAGCAGGTGATTCCAAAGAGTTCACCAAATGTTTGTGGCGTAGCCGGCAGGTGATTTTGGCGTGTCCAGCAGGTGGTTTTGGCGAGTCGAGCAGGTGGATCTGGAGGGCTCGGCAGGTGCTTCCGGTGTCATTGGCATGTGGTTCTGGCATGTCTGAGAGGTGGTTCCGCCATGCCCGGCAGGTGATTCCGGAGTGTTCGCCAAGTGGTTCTGGCGTAGCCGGCAGGTGATTTTGCATGTCCGGCAATGGTTCCGGCGAGGCGAGCCGGTGGTTCTGGAATGTCCGGCAGGTGGTTCCGGCATGTCCGGCAGGTGGTTCCGGCATGTCCAGCACGTGGTTCCAGCATGCCTGGCAGGTGATTCCGGAGTGTCCGGCATGTGGTTCTGGCACCTCTGAGAGGTGGTTCCGGCATGCCCGGCAGGTGATACCGGAGTGTCCGGCATTTGGTTCTGGCACCTCTGAGAGGTGGTTCCGGAATGCGTGGCCTGTGATTCCGGAGTGTCTGCCGAGTGGTTCTGGCGTAGCCGGCAGTTGATTTTGGCGTGTCCACTATGTGGTTCTGTGGAGTGGATCAGCTGGTTCCGGCATACTCGGCAGGTGGTACCGGCGTGTCCAGAACATGGTTCTGGCAAGTCTGAGAGGTGGTTCCGGCACGCCCGACAGGTGATTACGGAGCGTCCGCCAAGTGTTTCTGGCGTACCCGGCGGGTGATTTACGCCTGTCCGACAGGTGTATCTTGCGAGTCGAGCAGGTGGCTCAGGCATGCTCAGCTGGTGCTTCCGGCGTCTCTGGCACGTGGTTCTGGTGTGTCTGAGAGCTGGTTCTGGCATCTCCGGCAGATGATTCCGGAGTGTCCACCAAGCGGTTCTTGTATACCTGGCAGGTGATTTTGGCGTGTCAGGAAGGTGGTTCCGGCTAGTTGAGCAGGTGGATAAGGCGTGCTCGCCAGGGGGTTCAGGCGGGTCTGGCAGGTGGTTTTGGTCTGTTCGGGGAGTGGTTCCGGCATCTCAGGCTCATGGTTCTGGCACGTCTGAGAGGTGGTTCCGGCCGGCCCGACAGGTGTTTCCATGGTGTCCGCCAAGTGGTTCTGGCATAGCTGGCAGGTGATGTTGGTGTGACCAGCAGGTGGTTCCAGCAAGCCCGGCAGGTGATTCCGAAGAGTTCACCAAATGGTTGTCGCGTAGCCGGCAGGTGATTTTGGCGTGTCCAGCAGGTGGTTTTGGCGAGTCGAGCAGGTGGTTCTGGCGTGCTCGGCAGGTGCTTCCGGTGTCATTGGCATGTGGTAACGGCATGTCTGAGAGGTGGTTCCGGCATGCCCGGCAGGTGGTTCCGAAGAGTTCACCAAATGGTTGCGGCGTAGCAGGCAGTTGCTTTTGGCGTGTCAGGAAGGTGGTTCCGGCTAGTTGAGCAGGTGGATCAGGCGTGCTCGCCAGGGGGTTCATGCGGGTCTGGCAGGTGGTTTCGGTCTGTTCGGGGAGTGGTTCCGGCATCTCAGGCACATGGTTCTGGCACGTCTGAGAGGTGGTTCCGGCCTGCCGGAGAGGTGTTTCCGGAGTGTCCGCCAAGTGGTTCTGGCGTAGGTGAAAGGCGACGTTGGCGTGACCGGTAGGTGGTTCCAGCCAGCCCGGCAGGTGATGCCGGAGTGTCTGCCGTGTGGTTCTGGCGTAGCTGGCAGGTGATTTTGGCGTGTCCAGCAGGTGGTTCCGGCGAGATCGGCAGGTGGTACCAGCGTGTCCGGAACATGGTTCTGGCACGGCTGAGAGATGGTTCCGTCATGCCCGGCAGGTGAATCCGGAGTGTCCGGCATGGGGTTCTGGCACCTCTGAGATGTGGTTCCCCCATGCCCGGCAGGTGGTTCCGGAGTGTCTGCCTAGTGGTTCTGGCGTAGTCGGCAGGTGATTCTGGCGTGTCCAGCAGGTGGTTCTGGGGAGTGGATCAGGTGGTTCCGGCATTCTCGGCAGGTGGTACCGGCGTGTCCGGAACATGGTTCTGGCAAGTCTGAGAGGCGGTTCCGGCATGCCCGACAGGTGATTCCGGAGTGTTCGCCAAGTGGTTCTGGCGTAGCCGGCAGGTCATTTTGCATGTCCGGCGGTGGTTCCGCGAGTCGAGCCGGTGGTTCCGGTGTGTCCGGCAGGTGGTTCTGGCGTGACCGGCACGAGGTTCTGGCACGTCTGACAGTTGGTTCCGGCATGCCCGACAGGTTTTGGCGAGTTAAGCAGGTCGTTCTGGCGTGCTCGGCAGGTGCTTGCGGTTTCATTGGCATGTGGTTCCGGCATGTCTGAGAGGTGGTTCCGCCATGCCCGGCAGGTGATTCCGGAGTGTTCGCCAAGTGGTTCTGGCGTAGCCGGCAGGTGATTTTGCATGTCCGGCAATGGTTCCGGCGAGTCGAGCCGGTGGTTCTGGCATGTCCGGCAGGTGATTCCGGCATGTCCAGCAGGTGGTTCTGAGAAGTGGATCAGGTGGTTCCGGCAGGCACGGCAGGTGATTCCGGAGTGTCCGGCATGTGATTCTGTCACCTCTGAGAGGTTGTTCTGGCATGCCCGGCAGGTGATACCACAGTGTCCGGCATTTGGTTCTGGCACCTCTGACAGGTGGTTCCGGGATGCCTGGCATGTGATTCCGGAGTGTCTGCCGAGTGGTTCTGGCGTGTCCAGCAGGTGTTTCCGGTCTTTCCGGCAGGTGGTTCTGGCGTGTCCGGCACGAGGTTCTGGCACGTCTGAGAGTTGGTTCCGGCATGCCCGACAGGTGATTCCGGAGTGTCCGCCACGTGGTTCTGGCGTACCCGGCAGGTGATTTTGGCGTGTCTGGCAGGTGTTTCTTGCAAGTCGAGCATGTGGCTCAGGCATGCTCAGCAGGTGCTTCCGGCCTGTCCGGCACGTGGTTCTGGTGTGTCTGAGAGCTGGTTCTGGCATGTCCGGCAGATTATTCCGGAGTGTCCACCAAGTGGTTGTGGCATACCCGGCAGGTGATTTTAGCGTGTCAGGTAGGTGGTTCCGGCGAGTCGAGTTGGTGGTTCCGGCATGCTCGGCAGGTGGTTCAGGCGGGTCTGGCAGGTGGTTTCGGTCTGTTCGGTGTGTGGTTCCGGCATCTCAGGCACATGGTTCTGGCACGTCTGATAGGTGGTTCCGGCCGGCCCGACAGGTGTTTCCATGGTGTCCGCCAAGTGGTTCTGGCATAGCAGGCAGGTGACGTTGGCGTGACCGGCAGGTGGTTCCAGCCAGCCCGGCAGGTGATTCCGAAGTTTTCACCAAATGGTTGTGGCGTAGCCGGAATCTGATTTTTGCATGTCCAGCAGGTGGTTTTGGCGAGTCGAGCAGGTGGTTCTGGCGTGCTCGGCAGGTGCTTCCGGTGTCATTGGCATGTGGTTCCGGCATGTCTGAGAGGTGGTTCCACCATGCCCGGCAGGTGATTCCGGAGTGTTCGCCAAGTGGTTCTGGCGTAGCCGGCAGGTGATTTTGCATGGCCGGCAATGGTTCCGGCGAGTCGAGCCGGTGGTTCCGGCATGTCCGGCAGGTGGTTCCGGCATGACCGGCAGGTGATACCGGAGTGTTCGCCAAGTGGTTCTGGCGTATCCGGCAGGTGATTTTGCATGTCCGGCAATGGATCCGGCGAGTCGAGCCGGTGGTTCCGGAATGTCCGGCAGGTGGTTCCGGCATGTCCGGCAGGTGGTTCCGGCATGTCCAGCACGTGGTTCCATCATGCCCGGCAGGTGATTCCGGATTGTCCGGCATGTGGTTTTGGCACCTCTGAGAGGTGGTTCCGGCATGCCCGGCAGGTGATTTCGGAGTGTCCGGCGTGTGGTTCTGGCACCTCTGAGAGGTGGTTCCGGCAAGCCCGGCAGTTGGTTACGGAGTGTCTGCCGAGTGGTTCTGGAGTAGCCGGCAGGTGATTCTGGGGTATCCAGCAGGTGGTTCTGTGGAGTGGATCAGGTGGTTCCGGCATACTCGGTAGGTGGTACCGGCGTGTCCGGAACATGGTTCTGGCAAGTCTGAGAGGTGGTACCGGCATGCCCGACAGGTGATTCCGGAGTGTTCGCCAAGTGGTTCTGGCGTAGCCGGCAGGTCATTTTGCATGTCCGGCGGTGGTTCCGGCGAGTCGAGCCGGTGGTTGCGGCGTATCCAGCAGGTGTTTCCGGTCTGTCCGGCAGGTGATTCTGGCGTGACCGGCACGAGGTTCTGGCACGTCGGAGAGCTGGTTCCGGCATGCCCGACAGGTGATTCCGGAGTGTCCGCCACGTGGTTCTGGCGTACCCGGCAGGTGATTTTGGCGTGTCTGGCAGGTGTTTCTTGCAAGTCGAGCATTTGGCTCAGGCATGCTCAGCAGGTGCTTCCGGCGTGTCTGGCACGTGGTTCTGGTGTGTCTGAGAGCTGGTTCTGGCATGTCCGGCAGATGATTCCGGAGTGTCCACCAAGTGGTTGTGGCATACCCGGCAGGTGATTTTAGCGTGTCATGTAGCTGGATCCGGCGAGTCGAGTAGGTGGTTCCGGCGTGCTCGGCAGGTGGTTCAGGCGGGTCTGGCAGGTGGTTTCGGTCTGTTCGGGGTGTGGTTCCGGCATCTCAGGCACATGGTTCTGGCACGTCTGATAGGTGGTTCCGGCCGGCCCGACAGGTGTTTCCATGGTGTCCGACAAGTGGTTCTGGCATAGCTGGCAGGTGATGTTGGCGTGACCCGCAGGTGGTTCCAGCCAGCCAAGCAGGTGATTCCAAAGAGTTCACCAAATGTTTGTGGCGTATCCGGCATGTGATTTTGGCGTGTCCAGCAGGTGGTTTTGGCGAGTCGAGCAGGTGGATCTGGCGGGCTCGGCAGGTGCTTCCGGTGTCATTGGCATGTGGTTCTGGCATGTCTGAGAGGTGGTTCCGCCATGCCCGTCAGGTGATTCCGGAGTGTTCGCCAAGTGGTTCTGGCGTAGCCGGCAGGTGATTTTGCATGTCCGGCAATGGTTCCGGCGAGGCGAGCCGGTGGTTCTGGAATGTCCGGCAGGTGGTTCCGGCATGTCCGGCAGGTGGTTCCGGCATTTCCAGCACGTGGTTCCAGCATGCCTGGCAGGTGATTCCGGAGTGTCCGGCAAGTGGTTCTGACACCTCTGAGAGGTGGTTCCGGCATGCCCGGCAGGTGATACCGGAGTGTCCGGCATTTGGTTCTGGCACCTCTGAGAGGTGGTTCCGGTATGCGTGGCCTGTGATTCCGGAGTGTCTGCCGAGTGGTTCTGGCGTAGCCGGCAGTTGATTTTGGCGTGTCCACTAGGTGGTTCTGTGGAGTGGATCAGCTGGTTCCGGCATACTCGGCAGGTGGTACCGGCGTGTCCAGAACATGGTTCTGGCAAGTCTGAGAGGTGGCTCCGGCACGCCCGACAGGTGATTCCGGAGCGTCCGCCAAGTTTTTCTGGCGTACCCGGCGGGTGATTTACGCCTGTCCGACAGGTGTATCTTGCGAGTCGAGCAGGTGGCTCAGGCATGCTCAGCTGGTGCTTCCGGCGTCTCTGGCACGTGGTTCTGGTGTGTCTGAGAGCTGGTTCTGGCATCTCCGGCAGATGATTCCGGAGTGTCCACCAAGTGGTTCTTGTATACCTGGCAGGTGATTTTGGCGTGTCAGGAAGGTGGTTCCGGCTAGTTGAGCAGCTGGATAAGGCGTGCTCGCCAGGGGGTTCAGGCGGGTCTGGCAGGTGGTTTTGGTCTGTTCGGGGAGTGGTTCCGGCATCTCAGGCTCATGGTTCTGGCACGTCTGAGAGGTGGTTCCGGCTGGCCCGACAGGTGTTTCCATGGTGTCCGCCAAGTGGTTCTGGCATAGCTGGCAGGTGATGTTGGCGTGACCGGCAGGTGGTTCCAGACAGCCCGGCAGGTGATTCCGAAGTGTTCACGAAATGCTTGTGGAGTACCCGGAAGTTGATTTTGGCATGTCCAGCAGGTGGTTTTGGCGAGTCGAGCAGGTGGTTCTGGCGTGCTCGGCAGGTGCTTCCGGTGTCATCGGCATGTGGTTCCGGCATGTCTGAGAGGTGGTTCCGCCATGCCCGGCAGGTGACTCCGGAGTGTTCCCCAAGTGGTTCTGGCATAGCCGGCAGGTGATTTTGCATGTCCGGCAATGGTTCCGGCGAGTCGAGCCGCTGGTTCCGGCATGTCCGGCAGGTGGTTCCGGCATGCCCGGCAGGTGATTCCGGAGTGTCCGGCATGTGGTTCTGGCACCTCTGAGAGGTGGTTCCGGCATGCCCGGCAGGTGGTTCCGGCGTGTCTGCCGAGTGGTTCTGGCGTAGTCGGCAGGTGATTGTGGCGTGTCCAGCAGGTGGTTCTGAGGAGTGGATCAGGTGGTTCCGGCATACTCTGCAGGTGGTACCGGCGTGTCCGGAACATGGTTCTGGCAAGTCTGAGAGGTGGTTCCGGCATGCCCGACAGGTGATTCCGGAGTGTTCGCCAAGTGGTTCTGGCGTAGCCGGCAGGTCATTTTGCATGTCCGGCGGTGGTTCCGCGAGTCGAGCCGGTGGTTCCGGTGTGTCCGGCAGGTGGTTCTGGCGTGACCGGCACGAGGTTCTGGCACGTCTGAGAGTTGGTTCCGGCATGCCCGACAGGTGATTCCGGAGTGTCCGCCACGTGGTTCTGGCGTACCCGGCAGGTGATTTTGGCGTGTCTGGCAGGTGTTTCTTGCAAGTCGAGCATTTGGCTCAGGCATGATCAGCAGGTGCTTCCGGCGTGTCTGGCAGGTGGTTCTGGTGTGTCTGAGAGCTGGTTCTGGCATGTCTGGCAGATGATTCCGGAGTGTCCACCAAGTGGTTGTGGCATACCCGGCAGGTGATTTTAGCGTGTCAGGTAGGTGGTTCCAGCGAGTCGAGTAGGTGGTTCCGGCGTGCTCGGCAGGTGGTTCAGGCGGGTCTGGCAGGTGGTTTCGGTCTGTTCGGGGAGTGGTTCCGGCATCTTAGGCACATGGTTCTGGCACGTCTGATAGGTGGTTCCGGCCGGCCCGACAGGTGTTTCCATGGTGTCCGCCAAGTGGTTCTGGCATAGCTGGCAGGTGACGTTGGCGTGACCGGCAGGTGGTTCCAGCCAGCCTGGCATGTGATTCCGAAGAGTTCACCAAATGGTTGTGGCCTAGCCGGCAGGTGATTTTGGCGTGTCCAGCAGGTGGTTTTGGCGAGTCAAGCAGGTTGTTCTGGCGTGCTCGGCGGGTGCTTCAGGTGTCATTAGCATGTGGTTCCGGCATGTCTGAGAGGTGGTTCCGCCATGCCCGGCAGGTGATTCCGGAGTGTTCGCCAAGTGGTTCTGGCGTAGCCGGCAGGTGATTTTGCATGTCCGGCAATGGTTCCGGCGAGTCGAGCCGGTGGTTCCGGCATGTCCGGCAGGTGGTTCCGGGATGACCGGCAGGTGATACCGGAGTGTTCGCCAAGTGGTTCTGGCGTAGCCGGCAGTTGCTCTTGGCGTGTCCACTAGGTGGTTCTGGGGAGTGGATCAGCTGGTTCCGGCATACTCGGCAGGTGGTACCGGCCTGTCCAGAACATGGTTCTGGCAAGTCTGAGAGGTGGTTCCGGCACGCCCGACAGTGATTCCGGAGCGTCCGCCAAGTGTTTCTGGCGTACCCGGCAGGTGATTTTGGCATGTCCGACAGGTGTTTCTTGCGAGTCGAGCAGGTGGCTCAGGCATGCTCAGCTGGTGCTTCCGGCGTCTCTGGCACGTGGTTCTGGTGTGTCTGAGAGCTGGTTCTGGCATGTCCGGCAGATGATTCCGGAGTGTCCACCAAGTGGTTCTGGTATACCTGGCAGGTGATTTTGGCGTGTCAGGAAGGTGGTTCCGGCTAGTTGAGCAGGTGGATCAGGCGTGCTCGCCAGGGGGTTCATGCGGGTCTGGCAGGTGGTTTCGGTCTTTTCGGGGAGTGGTTCCGGCATCTCAGGCACATGGTTCTGGCACGTCTGAGAGGTGGTTCCGGCCGGCCGGAGAGGTGTTTCCAGAGTGTCCGCCAAGTGGTTCTGGCGTAGGTGAAAGGCGACGTTGGCGTGACCGGTAGGTGGTTCCAGCCAGCCCGAAGGTGATTCCAGAGTGTCTGCGGTGTGGTTCTGGCGTAGCTGGCAGGTGATTTTGGGGTGTCCAGCAGGTGGTTCCGGCGAGATCGGCAGGTGGTACCAGCGTGTCCGGAACATGGTTCTGGCACGGCTGAGAGATGGTTCCGTCATGCCCGGCAGGTGAATCCGGAGTGTCCGGCATGTGGTTCTGGCACCTCTGAGTTGTGGTTCCCCCATGTCCGGCAGGTGATTCCGGAGTGTTCGGCAGGTGGTTCTGGCACCTCTGAGAGGTGGTTCCAGCATGCCCGGCAGGTGTTTCCGGAGTGTCTGCCTAGTGGTTCTGGCGTAGTCGGCAGGTGATTCTGGCGTGTCCAGCAGGTGGTTCTGTGGAGTGGATCAGGTGGTTCCGGCATTCTCAGCAGGTGGTACCGGCGTGTCCGGAACATGGTTCTGGCAAGTCTGAGATGCGGTTCCGGCATGCCCGACAGGTGATTCCGGAGTGTTCACCAAGTGGTTCTGGTGTAGCCGGCAGGTCATTTTGCATGTCCGGCGGTGGTTCCGCGAGTCGAGCCGGTGGTTCCGGTGTGTCCGGCAGGTGGTTCTGGCGTGACCGGCACGAGGTTCTGGCACGTCTGAGAGTTTGTTCCGGCGTGCCCGACAGGTGATTCCGGAGTGTCCGCCACGTGGTTCTGGCATACCCGTCAGGTGATTTTGGCGTGTCTGGCAGGTGTTTCTTGCAAGTCGAGCATTTGGCTCAGGCATGCTCAGCAGGTGCTTCCGGCGTGTCTGGCAAGTGGTTCTGGTGTGTCTGAGAGCTGGTTCTGGCATGTCCGGCAGATGATTCCGGAGTGTCCACCAAGTGGTTGTGGCACACCCGGCAGGTGATTTTAGCGTGTCAGGTAGGTGGTTCCGGCGAGTCGAGTTGGTGGTTCCGGCGTGCTCGGCAGGTGGTTCAGGCGGGTCTGGCAGGTGGTTTCGGTCTCTTCGGTGTCTGGTTCCGGAATCTCAGGCACATGGTTCTGGCACGCCTGATAGGTGGTTCCGGCCGGCCCGACAGGTGTTTCCATGGTGTCCGCCAAGTGGTTCTGGCATAGCTGGCAGGTGATGTTGGCGTGACCGGCAGGTGGTTCCAGACAGCCCGGCAGGTGATTCCGAAGTGTTCACGAAATGCTTGTGGAGTACCCGGAAGTTGATTTTGGCATGTCCAGCAGGTGGTTTTGGCGAGTCGAGCAGGTGGTTCTGGCATGCTCGGCAGGTGCTTCCGGTGTCATCGGCATGTGGTTCCGGCATGTCTGAGAGGTGGTTCCGCCATGCCCGGCAGGTGATTCCGGAGTGTTAGCCAAGTGGTTCTGGCGTAGCCGGCAGATGATTTTGCATGTCCGGCAATGGTTCCGGCGAGTCGAGCCGGTGGTTCCGGCATGTCCGGCAGGTGATTCCGGCATGTCCAGCAGTTGGTTCTGAGAAGTGGATCAGGTGGTTCCGTCAGGCACGGCAGGTGATTCCGGAGTGTCCGGCATGTGATTCTGTCACCTCTGAGAGTTTGTTCTGGCATGCCCGGCAGGTGATACCACAGTGTCCGGCATTTGGTTCTGGCACCTCTGACAGGTGGTTCCGGGATGCCTGGCATGTGATTCCGGAGTGTCTGCCGAGTGGTTCTGGCGTGTCCAGCAGGTGTTTCCGGTCTTTCCGGCAGGTGGTTCTGGCGTGTCCGGCACGAGGTTCTGGCACGTCTGAGAGTTGGTTCCGGCATGCCCGACAGGTGATTCCGGAGTGTCCGCCACGTGGTTCTGGCGTACCGGGCAGGTGATTTTGGCGTGTCTGGCAGGTGTTTCTTGCAAGTCGAGCATGTGGCTCAGGCATGATCAGCAGGTGCTTCCGGCCTGTCCGGCACGTGGTTCTGGTGTGTCTGAGAGCTGGTTCTGGCATGTCCGGCAGATTATTCCGGAGTGTCCACCAAGTGGTTGTGGCATACCCGGCAGGTGATTTTAGCGTGTCAGGTAGGTGGTTCCGGCGAGTCGAGTTGGTGTTTCCGGCGTGCTCGGCAGGTGATTCCGGAGTGTCCGGCATGTGGTTCTGGCACCTCTGAGATGTGGTTCCCCCATGCCCGGCAGGTGATTCCGGAGTGTTCGGCATGTGGTTCTGGCACCTCTGAGAGTTGGTTCCAGAATGCCCG
Source organism: Equus caballus (assembly GCF_041296265.1). Lineage (NCBI taxonomy): Eukaryota > Metazoa > Chordata > Mammalia > Perissodactyla > Equidae > Equus > Equus caballus. The sequence goes on from NW_027222395.1 coordinate 5,987,216, forward strand.
GCAGGTGGTTCCGGAGTGTCTGCCTAGTGGTTCTGGCGTAGTCGGCAGGTGATTCTGGCGTGTCCAGCAGGTGGTTCTGGGGAGTGGATCAGTTGGTTCCGGCATACTCTGCAGGTGGTACCGGCGTGTCCGGAACATGTTTCTGGCAAGTCTGAGAGGTGGTTCCGGCATGCCCGACAGGTGATTCCGGAGTGTTCGCCAAGTGGTTCTGGCGTAGCCGGCAGGTCATTTTGCATGTCCGGCGGTGGTTCCGCGAGTCGATCCGGTGGTTCCGGTGTGTCCGGCAGGTGGTTCTGGCGTGACCGGCACGAGGTTCTGGCACGTCTGAGAGTTGGTTCCGGCATGCCCGACAGGTGATTCCGGAGTGTCCGCCACGTGGTTCTGGCGTACCCGGCAGGTGATTTTGGCGTGTCTGGCAGGTGTTTCTTGCAAGTCGAGCATTTGGCTCAGGCATGCTCAGCAGGTGCTTCCGGCGTGTCTGGCAGGTGGTTCTGGTGTGTCTGAGAGCTGGTTCTGGCATGTCTGGCAGATGATTCCGGAGTGTCCACCAAGTGGCTGTGCCATACCCGGCAGGTGATTTTAGCGTGTCAGGTAGGTGGTTCCAGCGAGTCGAGTAGGTGGTTCCGGCGTGCTCGGCAGGTGGTTCAGGCGGGTCTGGCAGGTGGTTTCGGTCTGTTCGGGGAGTGGTTCCGGCATCTCAGGCACATGGTTCTGGCACGTCTGATAGGTGGTTCCGGCCGGCCCGACAGGTGTTTCCATGGTGTCCGCCAAGTGGTTCTGGCATAGCTGGCAGGTGATGTTGGCGTGACCGGCAGGTGGTTCCAGCCAGCCTGGCATGTGATTCCGAAGAGTTCACCAAATGGTTGTGGCCTAGCCGGCAGGTGATTTTGGCGTGTCCAGCAGGTGGTTTTGGCGAGTCAAGCAGGTTGTTCTGGCGTGCTCGGCGGGTGCTTCAGGTGTCATTAGCATGTGGTTCCGGCATGTCTGAGAGGTGGTTCCGCCATGCCCGGCAGGTGATTCCGGAGTGTTCGCCAAGTGGTTCTGGCGTAGCCGGCAGGTGATTTTGCATGTCCGGCAATGGTTCCGGCGAGTCGAGCCGGTGGTTCCGGCATGTCCGGCAGGTGGTTCCGGCATGACCGGCAGGTGATACCGGAGTGTTCGCAAAGTGGTTCTGGCGTAGCCGGCAGGTGATTTTGCATGTCCGGCAATGGATCCGGCGAGTCGAGCCGGTGGTTCCGGAATGTCCGGCAGGTGGTTCCGGCTTGTCCGGCAGGTGGTTCCGGCATGTCCAGCACGTGGTTCCAGCATGCCCGGCAGGTGATTCCGGAGTGTCCGGCATGTGGTTCTGGAACCTCTGAGAGGTGGTTCCGGCATGCACGGCAGGTGATACCGGAGTCTCCGGCATTTGGTTCTGGCACCTCTGAGAGGTGGTTCCGGAATGCCTGTCATGTGATTCCGGAGTGTCTGCCGAGTGGTTCTGGCGTAGCCGGCAGTTGATTTTGGCGTGTCCACTAGGTGGTTCTGGGGAGTGGATCAGCTGGTTCCGGCATACTCGGCAGGTGGTACCGGCGTGTCCAGAACATGGTTCTGGCAAGTCTGAGAGGTGGTTCCGGCACGCCTGACAGGTGATTCCGGAGCGTCCGCCAAGTGTTTCTGGCGTACCCGGCGGGTGATTTTCGCCTGTCCGACAGGTGTATCTTGCGAGTCAAGCAGGTGGCTGAGGCATGCTCAGCTGGTGCTTCCGGCGTCTCTGGCACGTGCTTCTGGTGTGTCTGAGAGCTGGTTCTGGCATGTCCGGCAGATGATTCCGGAGTGTCCACCAAGTGGTTCTGGTATACCTGGCAGGTGATTTTGGCGTGTCAGGAAGGTGGTTCCGGCTAGTTGAGCAGGTGGATCAGGCGTGCTCGACAGGGGGTTCAGGCGGGTCTGGCAGGTGGTTTCGGTCTGTTCGGGGAGTGGTTCCGGCATCTCAGGCACATGGTTCTGGCACGTCTGAGAGGTGGTTCTGGCCGGCCCGACAGGTGTTTCCGGAGTGTCCGCCAAGTGGTTCTGGCGAAGCCGGCAGGTGATTTCGCATGTCCGGCAATGGTTCCGGCGAGTCGAGCCGGTGGTTCCGGCATGTCCGGCAGGGGGTTGCGGCATGCCCGGCAGGTGATACCGGAGTCCGGCCTTTGGTTCTGGCACCTCTGAGAGGTGGTTCCGGCATGCCCGGCAGGTGGTTCCGGAGGTCTGCCGAGTGGTTCTGGAGCCAGCCCGTCAGGTGATTCCGAAGAGTTCACCAAATGGTTGCGGCGTAGCAGGCAGTTGCTTTTGGCGTGTCAGGAAGGTGGTTCCGGCTAGTTGAGCAGGGGGATCAGTCGTGCTCGCCAGCGGGTTCATGCGGGTCTGGCAGGTGGTTTCGGTCTGTTCGGGGAGTGGTTCCGGCATCTCAGGCACATGGTTCTGGCACGTCTGAGAGGTGGCTCCGGCCGGCCCGAGAGGTGTTTCCGGAGTGTCCGCCAAGTGGTTCTGGCGTAGGTGAAAGGCGACGTTGGCGTGACCGGTAGGTGGTTCCAGCCAGCCCGGCAGGTGATGCCGGAGTGTCTGCCGTGTGGTTCTGGCGTAGCTGGCAGGTGATTTTGGCGTGTCCAGCAGGTGGTTCCGGCGAGATCGGCAGGTGGTACCAGCGTGTCCGGAACATGGTTCTGGCACGGCTGAGAGATGGTTCCGTCATGCCCAGCAGGTGAATCCGGAGTGTCCGGCATGTGGTTCTGGCACCTCTGAGATGTGGTTCCCCCATGCCCGGCAGGTGATTCCGGAGTGTTCGGCATGTGGTTCTGGCACCTCTGAGAGGTGGTTCTGGCCTGCCTGGCAGGTGGTTCCGGAGTGCCTGCCTAGTGGTTCTGGCGTAGTCGGCAGGTGATTCTGGCGTGTCCAGCAGGTGGTTCTGGGGAGTGGATCAGGTGGTTCCGGCATTCTCGGCATGTGGTACCGGCGTGTCCGGAACATGGTTCTGGCAAGTCTGAGAGGCGGTTCCGGCATGCCCGACAGGTGATTCCGGAGTGTTCACCAAGTGGTTCTGGCGTAGCCGGCAGGTCATTTTGCATGTCCGGCGGTGGTTCCGCGAATCGAGCCGGTGGTTCCGGTGTGTCCGGCAGGTGGTTCTGGCGTGACCGGCACGAGGTTCTGGCACGTCTGAGAGTTGGTTCCGGCATGCCCGACAGGTTTTGGCGAGTCAAGCAGGTCGTTCTGGCGTGCTCGGCAGGTGCTTGCGGTTTCATTGGCATGTGGTTCCGGCATGTCTGAGAGGTGGTTCCGCCATGCCCGGCAGGTGATTCCGGAGTGTTCGCCAAGTGGTTCTAGCGTAGCCGGCAGGTGATTTTGCATGTCCGGCAATGGTTCCGGCGAGTCGAGCCGGTGGTTCCGGCATGTCCGGCAGGTGATTCCGGCATGTCCAGCAGGTGGTTCTGAGAAGTGGATCAGGTGGTTCCGGCAGGCACGGCAGGTGATTCCGGAGTGTCCGGCATGTGATTCTGTCACCTCTGAGAGGTTGTTCTGGCATGCCCGGCAGGTGATACCACAGTGTCCGCCATTTGGTTCTGGCACCTCTGACAGGTGGTTCCGGGATGCCTGGCATGTGATTCCGGAGTGTCTGCCGAGTGGTTCTGGCGTGTCCAGCAGGTGTTTCCGGTCTTTCCGGCAGGTGGTTCTGGCGTGTCCGGCACGAGGTTCTGGCACGTCTGAGAGTTGGTTCTGGCATGCCCGACAGGTGATTCCGGAGTGTCCGCCACGTGGTTCTGGCGTACCCGGCAGGTGATTTTGGCGTGTCTGGCAGGTTTTTCTTGCAAGTCGAGCATGTGGCTCAGGCATGATCAGCAGGTGCTTCCGGCGTGTCTGGCACGTGGTTCTGGTGTGTCTGAGAGCTGGTTCTGGCATGTCCGGCAGATGATTCCGGAGTGTCCACCAAGTGGTTGTGTCACACCCGGCAGGTGATTTTAGCGTGTCAGGTAGGTGGTTCCGGCGAGTCGAGTTGGTGGTTCCGGCGTGCTCGGCAGGTGGTTCAGGCGGGTCTGGCAGGTGGTTTCGGTCTGTTCGGTGTCTGGTCCCGGCATCTCAGGCACATGGTTCTGGCACGCTTGATAGGTGGTTCCGGCCGGCCCAACAGGTGTTTCCATGGTGTCCGCCAAGTGGTTCTGGCATAGCTGGCAGGTGATGTTGGCGTGACCGGCAGGTGGTTCCAGTCAGCCCGGCAGGTGATTCCGAAGTGTTCACCAAATGCTTGTGGAGTAGCCGGAAGTTGATTTTGGCATGTCCAGCAGGTGGTTTTGGCGAGTCGAGCAGGTGGTTCTGGCGTGCTCGGCAGGTGCTTCCGGTGTCATCGGCATGTGGTTCCGGCATGTCTGAGAGGTGGTTCCGCCATGCCCGGCAGGTGATTCCGGAGTGTTCCCCAAGTGGTTCTGGCATAGCCGGCAGGTGATTTTGCATGTCCGGCAATGGTTCCGGCGAGTCGAGCCGCTGGTTCCGGCATGTCCGGCAGGTGGTTCCGGCATGCCCGGCAGGTGATTCCGGAGTGTCCGGCATGTGGTTCTGGCACCTCTGAGAGGTGGTTCCGGCATGCCCGGCAGGTGGTTCCGGCGTGTCTGCCGAGTGGTTCTGGCGTAGTCGGCAGGTGATTGTGGCGTGTCCAGCAGGTGGTTCTGAGAAGTGGATCAGGTGGTTCCGGCAGGCACGGCAGGTGATTCCGGAGTGTCCGGCATGTGATTCTGTCACCTCTGAGAGTTTGTTCTGGCATGCCCGGCAGGTGATACCACAGTGACCGCATTTGGTTCTGGCACCTCTGAGAGGTGGTTCAGGCATGCCCGACAGGTGATTCCGGAGTGTTCGCCAAGTGGTTCTGGCGTAGCCGGCAGGTCATTTTGCATGTCCAGCGGTGGTTCCGGCGAGTCGAGCTGGTGGTTCCGGCGTAGCCGGCAGTTGCTCTTGGCGTGTCCACTAGGTGGTTCTGGGGAGTGGATCAGCTGGTTCCGGCATACTCGGCAGGTGGTACCGGCGTGTCCAGAACATGGTTCTGGCAAGTCTGAGAGGTGGTTCCGGCACGCCCGACAGGTGATTCCGGAGCGTCCGCCAAGTGTTTCTGGCGTACCCGGCAGGTGATTTTGGCACGTCCGACAGGTGTTTCTTGCGAGTCGAGCAGGTGGCTCAGGCATGCTCAGCTGGTGCTTCCGGCGTCTCTGGCACGTGGTTCTGGTGTGTCTGAGAGCTGGTTCTGGCATGTCCGGCAGATGATTCCGGAGTGTCCACCTAGTGGTTCGGGCATACCTGGCAGGTGATTTTGGCGTGTCAGGAAGGTGGTTCCGGCTAGTTGAGCAGGTGGATCAGGCGTGCTCGCCAGGGGGTTCATGCGGGTCTGGCAGGTGGTTTCGGTTTGTTCGGGGAGTGGTTCCGGCATCTCAGGCACATGGTTCTGGCACGTCTGAGAGGTGGTTCCGGCCGGCCGGAGAGGTGTTTCCGGAGTGTCCGCCAAGTGGTTCTGGCGTAGGTGAAAGGCGACGTTGGCGTGACCGGTAGGTGGTTCCAGCCAGCCCGGCAGGTGATTCCAGAGTGTGTGCCGTGTGGTTCTGGCGTAGCTGGCAGGTGATTTTGGCGTGTCCAGCAGGTGGTTCCGGCGAGATCGGCAGGTGGTACCAGCGTGTCCGGAACATGGTTCTGGCACGGCTGAGAGATGGTTCCGTCATGCCCGGCAGGTGAATCCGGAGTGTCCGGCATGTGGTTCTGGCACCTCTGAGATGTGGTTCCCCCATGCCCGGCAGGTGATTCCGGAGTGTTCGGCATGTGGTTCTGGCACCTCTGAGATGTGGTTCCGGCATGCCCGGCAGGTGGTTCCGGAGTGTCTGCCTAGTGGTTCTGGCGTAGTCAGCAGGTGATTCTGGCGTGTCCAGCAGGTGGTTCTGGGGAGTGGATCAGGTGGTTCCGGCATTCTCGGCGGGTGGTACCGGCGTGTCCGGAACATGGTTCTGGCAAGTCTGAGAGGCGGTTCCAGCATGCCCGACAGGTGATTCCGGAGTGTTCGCCAAGTGGTTCTGGCGTAGCCGGCAGGTCATTTTGCATGTCCGGCGGTGGTTCCGCGAGTCGAGCTGGTGGTTCCGGTGTGTCCGGCAGGTGGTTCTGGCGTGACCGGCACGAGGTTCTGGCACGTCTGAGAGTTGGTTCCGGCATGCCCAACAGGTGATTCCGGAGTGTCCGCCACGTGGTTCTGGCGTACCCGGCAGGTGATTTTGGCGTGTCTGGCAGGTGTTTCTTGCAAGTCGAGCATTTGGCTCAGGCATGCTCAGCAGGTGCTTCCGGCGTGTCTGGCAGGTGGTTCTGGTGTGTCTGAGAGCTGGTTCTGGCATGTCTGGCAGATGATTCCGGAGTGTCCACCAAGTGGTTGTGGCATACCCGGCAGGTGATTTTAGCGTGTCAGCTAGGTGGTTCCAGCAAGTCGAGTAGGTGGTTCCGGCGTGCTCGGCAGGTGGTTCAGGCGGGTCTGGCAGGTGGTTTCGGTCTGTTCGGGGAGTGGTTCCGGCATCTCAGGCACATGGTTCTGGCACGTCTGATAGGTGGTTCCGGCCGGCCCGACAGGTGTTTCCATGGTGTCCGCCAAGTGGTTCTGGCATAGCTGGCAGGTGATGTTGGCGTGACCGGCAGGTGGTTCCAGTCAGCCCGGCAGGTGATTCCGAAGTGTTCACCAAATGCTTGTGGAGTAGCCGGAAGTTGATTTTGGCATGTCCAGCAGGTGGTTTTGGCGAGTCGAGCAGGTGGTTCTGGCGTGCTCGGCAGGTGCTTCTGGTGTCATCGGCATGTGGTTCCGGCATGTCTGAGAGGTGGTTCCGCCATGCCCGGCAGGTGATTCCGGAGTGTTCCCCAAGTGGTTCTGGCATAGCCGGCAGGTGATTTTGCATGTCCGGCAATGGTTCCGGCGAGTCGAGCCGCTGGTTCCGGCATGTCCGGCAGGTGGTTCCGGCATGCCCGGCAGGTGATTCCGGAGTGTCCGGCATGTGGTTCTGGCACCTCTGAGAGGTGGTTCCGGCATGCCTGGCAGGTGGTTCCGGCGTGTCTGCCGAGTGGTTCTGGCGTAGTCGGCCCGTGATTGTGGCGTGTCCAGCAGGTGGTTCTGAGGAGTGCATCAGGTGGTTCCGGCATACTCTGCAGGTGGTACCGGCGTGTCCGGAACATGGTTCTGGCAAGTCTGAGAGGTGGTTCCGGCATGCCCGACAGGTGATTCCGGAGTGTTCGCCAAGTGGTTCTGGCGTAGCCGGCAGGTCATTTTGCATGTCCGGCGGTGGTTCCGGCGAGTCGAGCCGGTGGTTCTGGCGTGTCCGGCAGGTGGTTCTGGCGTGACCGGCACGAGGTTCTGGCACGTCTGAGAGTTGGTTCCGGCATGCCCGACAGGTGATTCCGGAGTGTCCGGCATGTGATTCTGTCACCTCAGAGAGTTTGTTCTGGCATGCCCGGCAGGTGATACCACAGTGACCGCATTTGGTTCTGGCACCTCTGAGAGGTGGTTCAGGCATGCCCGACAGGTGATTCCGGAGTGTTCGCCAAGTGGTTCTGGCGTAGCCGGCAGGTCATTTTGCATGTCCAGCGGTGGTTCCGGCGAGTCGAGCTGGTGGTTCCGGCGTAGCCGGCAGTTGCTCTTGGCGTGTCCACTAGGTGGTTCTGGGGAGTGGATCAGCTGGTTCCGGCATACTCGGCAGGTGGTACCGGCGTGTCCAGAACATGGTTCTGGCAAGTCTGAGAGGTGGTTCCGGCACGCCCGACAGGTGATTCCGGAGCGTCCGCCAAGTGTTTCTGGCGTACCCGGCAGGTGATTTTGGCACGTCCGACAGGTGTTTCTTGCGAGTCGAGCAGGTGGCTCAGGCATGCTCAGCTGGTGCTTCCGGCGTCTCTGGCACGTGGTTCTGGTGTGTCTGAGAGCTGGTTCTGGCATGTCCGGCAGATGATTCCGGAGTGTCCACCTAGTGGTTCGGGCATACCTGGCAGGTGATTTTGGCGTGTCAGGAAGGTGGTTCCGGCTAGTTGAGCAGGTGGATCAGGCGTGCTCGCCAGGGGGTTCATGCGGGTCTGGCAGGTGGTTTCGGTTTGTTCGGGGAGTGGTTCCGGCATCTCAGGCACATGGTTCTGGCACGTCTGAGAGGTGGTTCCGGCCGGCCGGAGAGGTGTTTCCGGAGTGTCCGCCAAGTGGTTCTGGCGTAGGTGAAAGGCGACGTTGGCGTGACCGGTAGGTGGTTCCAGCCAGCCCGGCAGGTGATTCCAGAGTGTGTGCCGTGTGGTTCTGGCGTAGCTGGCAGGTGATTTTGGCGTGTCCAGCAGGTGGTTCCGGCGAGATCGGCAGGTGGTACCAGCGTGTCCGGAACATGGTTCTGGCACGGCTGAGAGATGGTTCCGTCATGCCCGGCAGGTGAATCCGGAGTGTCCGGCATGTGGTTCTGGCACCTCTGAGATGTGGTTCCCCCATGCCCGGCAGGTGATTCCGGAGTGTTCGGCATGTGGTTCTGGCACCTCTGAGATGTGGTTCCGGCATGCCCGGCAGGTGGTTCCGGAGTGTCTGCCTAGTGGTTCTGGCGTAGTCAGCAGGTGATTCTGGCGTGTCCAGCAGGTGGTTCTGGGGAGTGGATCAGGTGGTTCCGGCATTCTCGGCGGGTGGTACCGGCGTGTCCGGAACATGGTTCTGGCAAGTCTGAGAGGCGGTTCCAGCATGCCCGACAGGTGATTCCGGAGTGTTCGCCAAGTGGTTCTGGCGTAGCCGGCAGGTCATTTTGCATGTCCGGCGGTGGTTCCGCGAGTCGAGCTGGTGGTTCCGGTGTGTCCGGCAGGTGGTTCTGGCGTGACCGGCACGAGGTTCTGGCACGTCTGAGAGTTGGTTCCGGCATGCCCAACAGGTGATTCCGGAGTGTCCGCCACGTGGTTCTGGCGTACCCGGCAGGTGATTTTGGCGTGTCTGGCAGGTGTTTCTTGCAAGTCGAGCATTTGGCTCAGGCATGCTCAGCAGGTGCTTCCGGCGTGTCTGGCAGGTGGTTCTGGTGTGTCTGAGAGCTGGTTCTGGCATGTCTGGCAGATGATTCCGGAGTGTCCACCAAGTGGTTGTGGCATACCCGGCAGGTGATTTTAGCGTGTCAGCTAGGTGGTTCCAGCAAGTCGAGTAGGTGGTTCCGGCGTGCTCGGCAGGTGGTTCAGGCGGGTCTGGCAGGTGGTTTCGGTCTGTTCGGGGAGTGGTTCCGGCATCTCAGGCACATGGTTCTGGCACGTCTGATAGGTGGTTCCGGCCGGCCCGACAGGTGTTTCCATGGTGTCCGCCAAGTGGTTCTGGCATAGCTGGCAGGTGATGTTGGCGTGACCGGCAGGTGGTTCCAGTCAGCCCGGCAGGTGATTCCGAAGTGTTCACCAAATGCTTGTGGAGTAGCCGGAAGTTGATTTTGGCATGTCCAGCAGGTGGTTTTGGCGAGTCGAGCAGGTGGTTCTGGCGTGCTCGGCAGGTGCTTCTGGTGTCATCGGCATGTGGTTCCGGCATGTCTGAGAGGTGGTTCCGCCATGCCCGGCAGGTGATTCCGGAGTGTTCCCCAAGTGGTTCTGGCATAGCCGGCAGGTGATTTTGCATGTCCGGCAATGGTTCCGGCGAGTCGAGCCGCTGGTTCCGGCATGCCTGGCAGGTGGTTCCGGCGTGTCTGCCGAGTGGTTCTGGCGTAGTCGGCCCGTGATTGTGGCGTGTCCAGCAGGTGGTTCTGAGGAGTGCATCAGGTGGTTCCGGCATACTCTGCAGGTGGTACCGGCGTGTCCGGAACATGGTTCTGGCAAGTCTGAGAGGTGGTTCCGGCATGCCCGACAGGTGATTCCGGAGTGTTCGCCAAGTGGTTCTGGCGTAGCCGGCAGGTCATTTTGCATGTCCGGCGGTGGTTCCGGCGAGTCGAGCCGGTGGTTCTGGCGTGTCCGGCAGGTGGTTCTGGCGTGACCGGCACGAGGTTCTGGCACGTCTGAGAGTTGGTTCCGGCATGCCCGACAGGTGATTCCGGAGTGTCCGGCATGTGATTCTGTCACCTCAGAGAGTTTGTTCTGGCATGCCCGGCAGGTGATACCACAGTGACCGCATTTGGTTCTGGCACCTCTGAGAGGTGGTTCAGGCATGCCCGACAGGTGATTCCGGAGTGTTCGCCAAGTGGTTCTGGCGTAGCCGGCAGGTCATTTTGCATGTCCAGCGGTGGTTCCGGCGAGTCGAGCTGGTGGTTCCGGCGTAGCCGGCAGTTGCTCTTGGCGTGTCCACTAGGTGGTTCTGGGGAGTGGATCAGCTGGTTCCGGCATACTCGGCAGGTGGTACCGGCGTGTCCAGAACATGGTTCTGGCAAGTCTGAGAGGTGGTTCCGGCACGCCCGACAGGTGATTCCGGAGCGTCCGCCAAGTGTTTCTGGCGTACCCGGCAGGTGATTTTGGCACGTCCGACAGGTGTTTCTTGCGAGTCGAGCAGGTGGCTCAGGCATGCTCAGCTGGTGCTTCCGGCGTCTCTGGCACGTGGTTCTGGTGTGTCTGAGAGCTGGTTCTGGCATGTCCGGCAGATGATTCCGGAGTGTCCACCTAGTGGTTCGGGCATACCTGGCAGGTGATTTTGGCGTGTCAGGAAGGTGGTTCCGGCTAGTTGAGCAGGTGGATCAGGCGTGCTCGCCAGGGGGTTCATGCGGGTCTGGCAGGTGGTTTCGGTTTGTTCGGGGAGTGGTTCCGGCATCTCAGGCACATGGTTCTGGCACGTCTGAGAGGTGGTTCCGGCCGGCCGGAGAGGTGTTTCCGGAGTGTCCGCCAAGTGGTTCTGGCGTAGGTGAAAGGCGACGTTGGCGTGACCGGTAGGTGGTTCCAGCCAGCCCGGCAGGTGATTCCAGAGTGTGTGCCGTGTGGTTCTGGCGTAGCTGGCAGGTGATTTTGGCGTGTCCAGCAGGTGGTTCCGGCGAGATCGGCAGGTGGTACCAGCGTGTCCGGAACATGGTTCTGGCACGGCTGAGAGATGGTTCCGTCATGCCCGGCAGGTGAATCCGGAGTGTCCGGCATGTGGTTCTGGCACCTCTGAGATGTGGTTCCCCCATGCCCGGCAGGTGATTCCGGAGTGTTCGGCATGTGGTTCTGGCACCTCTGAGATGTGGTTCCGGCATGCCCGGCAGGTGGTTCCGGAGTGTCTGCCGAGTGGTTCTGGCGTAGTCAGCAGGTGATTCTGGCGTGTCCAGCAGGTGGTTCTGGGGAGTGGATCAGGTGGTTCCGGCATTCTCGGCGGGTGGTACCGGCGTGTCCGGAACATGGTTCTGGCAAGTCTGAGAGGTGGTTCCGGCATGCCCGACAGGTGATTCCGGAGTGTTCGCCAAGTGGTTCTGGCGTAGCCGGCAGGTCATTTTGCATGTCCGGCGGTGGTTCCGGCGAGTCGAGCCGGTGGTTCTGGCGTGTCCGGCAGGTGGTTCTGGCGTGACCGGCACGAGGTTCTGGCACGTCTGAGAGTTGGTTCCGGCATGCCCGACAGGTGATTCCGGAGTGTCCGCCACGTGGTTCTGGCGTCCCCGGCAGGTGATTTTGGCGTGTCTGGCAGGTGTTTCTTGCAAGTCGAGCATTTGGCTCAGGCATGCTCAGGAGGTGCTTCCGGCGTGTCTGGCACATGGTTCTGGTGTGTCTGAGAGCTGGTTCTGGCATGTCTGGCAGATGATTCCAGAGTGTCCAGCAAGTGGTTGTGGCATACCTGGCAGGTGATTTTAGCGTGTCAGGTATGTGGTTCCAGCGAGTCGAGTAGGTGGTTCCGGAGTGCTCGGCAGGTGGTTCAGGCGGGTCTGGCAGGTGGTTTCGGTCTGTTCGGGGTGTGGTTCCGGCGTCTCAGGCACATGGTTCTGGCACGTCTGATAGGTGGTTCCGGCCGGCCCGACAGGTGTTTCCATGGTGTCCGCCAAGTGGTTCTGGCATAGCTGGCAGGTGATGTTTGTGTGACCGGCACGTGGTTCCAGAAAGCCCGGCAGGTGATTCCGAAGAGTTCACCAAATGGTTGTGGCCTAGCCGGCAGGTGATTTCGGCGTGTCCTGCAGGTGGTTTTGGCGAGTCAAGCAGGTCGTTCTGGCGTGCTCGGCAGGTGCTTCCGGTGTCATTGGCATGTGGTTCCGGCATGTCTGAGAGGTGGTTCCGCCATGCCCGGCAGGTGATTCTGGAGTGTTCGCCAAGTGGTTCTGGCGTAGCCGGCAGGTGATTTTGCATGTCCGGCAATGGTTCCGGCGAGTCGAGCCGGTGGTTCCGGCATGTCCGGCAGGTGATTCCGGCATGTCCAGCAGGTGGTTCTGAGAAGTGGATCAGGTGGTTCCGGCAGGCACGGCAGGTGATTCCGGAGTGTCCGGCATGTGATTCTGTCACCTCTGAGAGTTTGTTCTGGCATGCCCGGCAGGTGATACCACAGTGTCCGGCATTTGGTTCTGGCACCTCTGACAGGTGGTTCCGGGATGCCTGGCATGTGATTCCGGAGTGTCTGCCGAGTGGTTCTGGCGTGTCCAGCAGGTGTTTCCGGTCTTTCCGGCAGGTGGTTCTGGCGTGTCCGGCACGAGGTTCTGGCACGTCTGAGAGTTGGTTCTGGCATGCCCGACAGGTGATTCCGGAGTGTCCGCCACGTGGTTCTGGCGTACCCGGCAGGTGATTTTGGCGTGTCTGGCAGGTTTTTCTTGCAAGTCGAGCATGTGGCTCAGGCATGCTCAGCACGTGCTTCCGGCGTGTCTGGCACGTGGTTCTGGTGTGTCTGAGAGCTGGTTCTGGCATGTCCGGCAGATGATTCCGGAGTGTCCACCAAGTGGTTGTGGCACACCCGGCAGGTGATTTTAGCGTGTCAGGTAGGTGGTTCCGGCGAGTCGAGTTGGTGGTTCCGGCGTGCTCGGCAGGTGGTTCAGGCGGGTCTGGCAGGTGGTTTCGGTCTGTTCGGTGTGTGGTTCCGGCATCTCAGGCACATGGTTCTGGCACGTCAGATAGGTGGTTCCGGCCGGCACGACAGGTGTTTCCATGGTGTCCGCCAAGTGGTTCTGGCATAGCAGGCAGGTGACTTTGGCGTGACCGGCAGGTGGTTCCAGCCAGCCCGGCAGGTGATTCCGAAGTTTTCACCAAATGGTTGTGGCGTAGCCGGAATCTGATTTTTGCATGTCCATCAGGTGGTTCCGGCGAGTCGAGTTGGTGGTTCTGGCGTGCTCGGCAGGTGCTTCCGGTGTCATTGGCATGTGGTTCTGGCATGTCTGAGAGGTGGTTCCGCCATGCCCGGCAGGTGATTCCGGAGTGTTCGCCAAGTGGTTCTGGCGTAGCCGGCAGGTGATTTTGCATGTCCGGCAATGGTTCCGGCGAGTCGAGCCGGTGGTTCCGGCATGTCCGGCAGGTGGTTCCGGCATGCCCGGCAGGTGATTCCGCAGTCTCCGTCATTTGGTCCTGGCACCTCTGAGAGGTGGTTCAGGCATGCCCGACAGGTGATTCCGGAGTGTTCGCCAAGTGGTTCTGGCGTAGCCGGCAGGTCATTTTGCATGTCCAGCGGTGGTTCCGGCGAGTCGAGCCGGTGGTTCCGGCGTAGCCGGCAGTTGCTCTTGGCGTGTCCACTAGGTGGTTCTGGGGAGTGGATCAGCTGGTTCCGGCATACTCGGCAGGTGGTACCGGCGTGTCCAGAACATGGTTCTGGCAAGTCTGAGAGGTGGTTCCGGCACGCCCGACAGGTGATTCCGGAGCGTCCGCCAAGTGTTTCTGGCGTACCCGGCAGGTGATTTTGGCACGTCCGACAGGTGTTTCTTGCGAGTCGAGCAGGTGGCTCAGGCATGCTCAGCTGGTGCTTCCGGCGTCTCTGGCACGTGGTTCTGGTGTGTCTGAGAGCTGGTTCTGGCATGTCCGGCAGATGATTCCGGAGTGTCCACCTAGTGGTTCGGGCATACCTGGCAGGTGATTTTGGCGTGTCAGGAAGGTGGTTCCGGCTAGTTGAGCAGGTGGATCAGGCGTGCTCGCCAGGGGGTTCATGCGGGTCTGGCAGGTGGTTTCGGTCTGTTCGGGGAGTGGTTCCGGCATCTCAGGCACATGGTTCTGGCACGTCTGAGAGGTGGTTCCGGCCGGCCGGAGAGGTGTTTCCAGAGTGTCCGCCAAGTGGTTCTGGCGTAGGTGAAAGGCGACGTTGGCGTGACCGGTAGGTGGTTCCAGCCAGCCCGGCAGGTGATTCCAGAGTGTGTGCCGTGTGGTTCTGGCGTAGCTGGCAGGTGATTTTGGCGTGTCCAGCAGGTGGTTCCGGCGAGATCGGCAGGTGGTACCAGCGTGTCCGGAACATGGTTCTGGCACGGCTGAGAAATGGTTCCGTCATGCCCGGCAGGTGAATCCGGAGTGTCCGGCATGTGGTTCTGGCACCTCTGAGATGTGGTTCCCCCATGCCCGGCAGGTGATTCCGGAGTGTTCGGCATGTGGTTCTGGCACCTCTGAGATGTGGTTCCGGCATGCCCGGCAGGTGGTTCCGGAGTGTCTGCCTAGTGGTTCTGGCGTAGTCAGCAGGTGATTCTGGCGTGTCCAGCAGGTGGTTCTGGGGAGTGGATCAGGTGGTTCCGGCATTCTCGGCGGGTGGTACCGGCGTGTCCGGAACATGGTTCTGGCAAGTCTGAGAGGCGGTTCCAGCATGCCCGACAGGTGATTCCGGAGTGTTCGCCAAGTGGTTCTGGCGTAGCCGGCAGGTCATTTTGCATGTCCGGCGGTGGTTCCGCGAGTCGAGCTGGTGGTTCCGGTGTGTCCGGCAGGTGGTTCTGGCGTGACCGGCACGAGGTTCTGGCACGTCTGAGAGTTGGTTCCGGCATGCACGAAAGGTGATTCCGGAGTGTCCGCCACGTGGTTCTGGTGTAGCCGGCAGGTGATTTTGGTGTGTCTGGCAGGTGTTTCTTGCAAGTCGAGCATTTGGCTCAGGCATGCTCAGCAGGTGCTTCCGGCGTGTCTTGCACGTGGTTCTGGTGTGTCTGAGATCTGGTTCTGGCATGTCTGGCAGATGATTCCGGATTGTCCACCAAGTGGTTGTGGCATACCCGGCCGGTGATTTTAGCGTGTCAGGTAGGTGGCTCCAGCGAGTCGAGAAGGTGGTTCCAGTGTGCTCGGCAGGTGGTTCAGGCGGGTCTGGCAGGTGGTTTCGGTCTGTTCGGGGTGTGGTTCCAGCATCTCAGGCACATGGTTCTGGCACGTCAGATAGGTGGTTCCGGCCTGCCCGACAGGTGTTTCCATGGTGTCCGCCAAGTGGTTCTGGCATAGCTGGCAGGTGATGTTGGCGTGACCGGCAGGTGGTTCCAGCCAGCCCGGCAGGTGATTCCGAAGTGTTCACCAAATGGTTGTGGCGTAGCCGGAAGGTGATTTTGGCGTGTCCAGAAGGTGGTTTTGGCGAGTCGAGCAGGTGATTCTGGAGTGCTCGGCAGGTGCTTCCGGTGTCATTGGCATGTGGTTCCGGCATGTGTGAGAGGTGGTTCCGCCATGCCCGGCAGGTGATTCCGGAGTGTTCCCCAAGTGGTTCTGGCATAGCCGGCAGGTGATTTTGCATGTCCGGCAATGGTTCCGGCGAGTCGAGCCGGTGGTTCCGGCAAGTCCGGCAGGTGATTCCGGCATGTCCAGCAGGTTGTTCCGGCATGCCCGGCAGGTGATACCGGAGTGTCCGGCATTTGGTTCTGGCTCCTCTGAGAGTTGGTTCCGGATGCCTGGCATGTGATTCCGGAGTGTCTGCCGATTGGTTCTGGCGTAACCGGCAGTTGATTTTGGCGTGTCCAGGAGGTGGTTCTCGGGAGTGGATCAGGCGGTTCCGGCATACTCGGCAGGTGGTACCGGCGTGTCACGAACATGGTTCTGGCAAGTCTGAGAGGTGGTTCTGGGATGCCCGATAGGTGATTCTGGAGTGTTCGCCAAGTGCTTCTGGCGTAGACGACATGTCATTTTGCATGTCCGGCGGTGGTTCCGGCGAGTCGAGCCGGTGGTGCCGGCGTGTCCAGCAGGTGTTTCTGGTCTGTCCGGCAAGTGGTTCTGGCGTGTCCGGCACGAGGTTCTGGCACGTCTGAGAGTTGCTTCCAGCAAACCCGGCAGGTGATTCCGAAGAGTTCACCAAATGGTTGTGGCGTAGCCGGCAGGTGATTTTGGCGTGTCCAGCAGGTGGTTTTGGCGAGTCGAGCAGGTGGTTCTGGCATGCACGGCCGGTGCTTCCGGTGTCATTGACATGTGGTTCCGGCATGTCTGAGAGGTGGTTCCGGCATGCCCGGCAGGTGGTTCCGGAGAGTCTGCCGAGTGGTTCTGGAGCCAGCCCAGCAGGTGATTCTGAAGAGTTCACCAAATGGTTGTGGCGTAGCCGGCAGGTGATTTTGGCGTGTCAGGAAGGTGGTTCCAGCTAGTTGAGCAGGAGGATCAGGCGTGCTCGCCAGTGGGTTCAGGCGGGTCTGGCAGGTGGTTTCGGTCTGTTCGGGGAGTGGTTCCGGCATCTCAGGCACATGGTTCTGGCACGTCTGAGAGGTGTTTCCGGCCGGCCGGAGAGGTGTTTCCGGAGTGTCCGCCATGTCGTTCTGGCGTAGCTGAAAGGTGATGTTGGCGTGACCGGCAGGTGGTTCCAGCCAGCCCGGCAGGTGATTCCGGAGTGTCTGCCTTGAGGTTCTGGCGTAGCTGGCAGGTGATTTTGGCGTGTCCAGCAGGTGGTTCTGGCGAGCTCGGCAGGTGGTACCAGCCTGTCCGGAACATGGTTCTGGCACGTCTGAGAGATGGTTCCGGCATGCCTGGCAGGTGATTCCGGAGTGTCCGGCATGTGGTTCTGGCACCTCTGAGAGGTGGTTCCGGCATGCCCGGCAGGTGGTTCCGGAGTGTCTGCCGAGTGGTTCTGGCGTAGTCGGCAGGTGATTCTGGCGTGTCCTGCAGGTGGTTCTGGGGAGAGGATCAGGTGGTTCCGGCATATTCGGCAGGTGGTACCAGCGTGTCCGGAACATGGTTCTGGCAAGTCTGAGAGGCGGTTCCGGCACGCCCGACAGGTGATTCCGGAGTGTTCGCCAAGTGGTTCTGGCGTAGCCGGCAAATCATTTTGCATGTCCGGCGGTGGTTCCGGCGAGTCGATCCGGTGGTTCCGTCATGCCCGGCAGGTGCTTCCGGCGTGTCCGGCACGTGGTTCTGGTGTGTCACAGGGCTGGTTCTGGCATTTCCGGCAGATGATTCCGGAGTGTCCAGCATGTGGTTCTGGCACCTCTGAGAGGTGGTTCCGGCATGCCCGGCAGGTGATACCGGAGTGTCCGGAATGTGGTTCTGGCACCTCTGAGAGGTGGTTCCGGCATGCCCGACAGGTGATGCCGGAGTGTTCGCCAAGTGGTTCTGGCGTAGCCGGCAGGTCATTTTGCATGTCCCGCGGTGGTTCCGGCGAGTCGAGCCGGTGGTTCCGGCGTGTCCAGCAGGTGTTTCCGGGGTGTCCAGCAGGTGGTTCTGGCGTGTCCGGCACGAGGTTCTGGCACGTCTGAGAGTTGGTTCCGGCATGCCCGAAAGGTGATTCCGGAGTGTCCGCCACGTGGTCCTGGCGTACCCGGCAGGTGATTTTGGCGTGTCTGGCAGGTGTTTCTGGCATGTCGAGCATTTGGCTCAGGCATGATCAGTAGGTGCATCCGGCGTGTCTGGCACGTGGTTCTGGTGTGTCTGAGAGCTGGTTCTGGCATGTCCGGCAGATGATTCCGGAGTGTCCACCAAGTGGTTGTGGCATACCCGGCAGGTGATTTTTGCGTGTCAGGTAGGTGGTTCCGGCGAGTCGAGTAGGTGGTTCCGCCGTGCTCGTCAGGTGGTTCAGGCGGGTCTGGCAGGAGGTTTCGGTCTTTTCAGTGTGTGGTTCCGGCATCTCAGGCACATGGTTCTGGCACGTCTGAGAGGTGGTTCCGGCCGGACCGACAGGTGTTTCCATGGTGTCCGCCAAGTGGTTGTGGCATAGCTGGCAGGTGATGTTGGCGTGACCGGCAGGTGGTTCCAGCCAGCCCGGCAGGTGATTCCGGAGTGTCTGCCGAGTTGTTCTGGCGTAGCCGGCAGGTGATTTTGGCGTGTCCAGCAGGCGGTTTTGGCGAGTCGAGCAGGTGGTTCTGGCGTGCTCGGCAGGTGCTTCCGGTGTCATTGGCATGTGGTTCCGGCATGTCTAAGAGGTGGTTCCGCCATGCCCGGCAGGTGATTCTGGAGTGTTCGCCAAGTGGCTCTGGCGTAGCCGGTAGGTGATTTAGCATGTCCGGCAATGGTTCCGGCGAGTCGAGCCCGTGGTTCCGGCATGTCCAGCAGGTGTTTCCGGCATGCCCAGCAGGTGGTTCCGTAGTGTCTGCCGAGTGGTTCTGGCGTAGCCGGCAGGTGATTCTGGGTTGTCCAGCAGATGGTTCTGGGGAGTGGATCAGCTGGTTCTGGCATACTCGGCAGGTGGTACCGGTGTGTCCGGAACATGGTTCTGGCAAGTCTGAGAGGTGGTTCCGGCATGCCCCGCAGGTGATTCCGGAGTGTCCAGCATGTGGTTCTGGCACCTCTGAGAGGTGGTTCCGGCATGCCCGTCAGGTGATTCCGGAGCGTCCGCCAAGTGTTTCTGGCGTACCCGGCAGGTGATTTGGCATGTCCGACAGGTGTTTCTTGTACGTCGAGCAGGTGGCTCAGGCATGCTCAGCTGGTGCTTCCGGCGTCTCTGGCACGTGGTTCTGGTGTGTCTGAGAGCTGGTTCTGGCATGTCCGGCAGATGATTCCGGAGTGTCCACCAAGTGGTTCTGTTATATCTGGCAGGTGATTTTTGCGTGTCAGGAAGTTGGTTCCAGCTAGTTGAGCAGGTGGATCAGGCGTGCTCGCCAGGGGTTTCAGGCGGGTCTGGCAGGTGGTTTCGGTCTGTTCGGGGAGTGGTTCCGGCATCTCAGGCACATGGTTCTGCCACGTCTGATAGGTGGTTCCGGCCGGCCCGACAGGTGTTTCCGGAGTGTCCGCCAAGTGGTTCTGGCGTAGGTGAAAGGTGATGTTGGCGTGACCGGCATGAGGTTCCAGACAGCCCGGCAGGTGATTCCGGAGTGTCTGCCGAGTGGTTCTGGCGTAGCCGGCAGGTGATTTTGGTGTGTCCAGCGGGTGGTTTTGGCGAGTCGAGCAGGTGGTTCTGGCGTGCTCGGCAGGTGCTTCCGTTGTCATTGGCATGTGGTTCCGGCATGTCTGAGAGGTGGTTCCGCCATGCCCGGCAGGTGATTCCGGAGTGTTCGCCAAGTGGTTCTGGCGTAGCTGGCAGGTGATTTTGGCGTGTCCAGCAGGTGGTTCCGGCGAGCTCGGCAGGTGGTACCAGCGTGTCCGGAACTTGGTTCTGTCACGTCTGAGAGATGGTTCCGGCATGCCCGGCAGGTGATTCCGGAGTGTCCGGCATGTGGTTATGGCACCTCTGATAGGTGGTTCCGGCATGCCCGGCAGGTGATTCCGGAGTGTCCGGCATGCGGTTCTGGCAAATCTGAGAGGCTGTTCCGGCATGCCCGACAGGTGATTCCAGAGTGTTCGCCAAGTGGTTCTGGCGTAGCCGGCAGGTCAATTTGCGTGTCCGGCGGTGGTTCCGGCGAGTCGAGGCGGTGGTTCCGGAGTGTCCGGCAGGTGGTTCTGGCGTGACCGGCACGAGGTTCTGGCACGTCTGAGAGTTGTTTCCTGCATGCCCGACAGGTGATTCCGGAGTGTTCGCCAAGTGGTTCTGGCGTAGCCGTCAGGTGATTTTGCATGTCCGGCAATGGTTCCGGCGAGTCGAGCCGGTGGTTCCGGCATGTCCAGCAGGTGGTTCCGGTATGACCGGCAGGTGATTCCGGAGTGTCCGGCATGTGGTTTTGGTACCTCTGAGACGTGGTTCCGGCATGCCCGGCAGGTGATTCCGGAGTGTGGTTCTGGCACCTCTGAGAGGTGGTTCCGGCAAGCCCGGCAGTCGGTTACGGAGTTTCTGCCGAGTGGTTCTGGAGTAGCCGGCAGGTGATTCTGGCGTATCCAGCAGGTGGTTCTGGGGAGTGGATCAGGTGGTTCCGGCATACTCGGCAGGTGGTACCGGCGTGTCCGGAACATGGTTCTGGCAAGTCTGAGACGTGGTACCGGCATGCCCGACAGGTGATTCCGGAGTGTTCGCCAAGTGGTTCTGGCGTAGCCGGCATGTCATTTTGCATGTCCGGCGGAGGTTCCGGCGAGTCGAGCCGGTGGTTGCGGCGTATCCAGCAGGTGTTTCCGGACTGTCCGGCAGGTGATTCTGGCGTGACCGGCACGAGGTTCTGGCACGTCTGAGAGTTGGTTCCGGCATGCCCGACAGGTGATTCCAGAGTGTCCGCCACGTGGTTCTGCCATACCCGGCAGGTGATTTTGGCGTGTCTGGCAGGTGTTTCAGGCAAGTCGAGCATTTGGCTCAGGCATGCTCAGCAGGTGCTTCCGGCGTGTCTGGCACGTGGTTCTGGTGTTTCTGAGAGCTGGTTGTGGCATGTCCGGCAGATGATTCCGGAGTGTCCACCAAGTGGTTGTGGCATACCCGGCAGGTGATTTTAGTGTGTCATGTAGCTGGATCCGGCGAGTCGAGTAGGTGGTTCCGGCGTGCTCGGCAGGTGGTTCAGGCGGGTCTGGCAGGTGGTTTCGGTCTCTTCGGGGTGTGGTTCCGGCATCTCAGGAACATGGTTCTGGCACGTCTGATAGGTGGTTCCGGCCGGCCCGACAGGTGTTTCCATGGTGTCCGCCAAGTGGTTCTGGCATAGCTGGCAGGTGATGTTGGCGTGACCGGCAGGTGGTTCCAGCAAGCAAAGCAGGTGATTCCAAAGTGTTCACCAAATGGTCGTGGCGTAGCCGGAAGGTGATTTTGGCGTGTCCAGCAGGTGGTTTTGGCGAGTCGAGCAGGTGGTTCTGGCGTGCTCGGCAGGTGCTTCCGGTGTCATTGGCATGCGGTTCCGGCATGTCTGAGAGGTGGTTCCGCCATGCCCGGCAGGTGATTCCGGATTGTTCGCCAAGTGGTTCAGGAGTAGCCGGCAGGTGATTTTGCATGTCCGGCAATGGTTCCGGCGAGTCGAGCCGGTGGTTCCGGAATGTCCGGCAGGTGGTTCCGGCATGTCCGGCAGGTGGTTCCGGCATGCCCGGCAGGTGATTCCGGAGTGTCCGGCATGTGGTTGTGGCACCTCTGAGAGGTGGCTCCGGCAGGCCCGGCAGGTGATACCGGACTGTTCGCCAAGTGGTTCTGGCATAGCCGGCAGGTGATTTTGCATGTCCGGCAATGGTTCCGGCGCGTCGAGCCGGTGGTTCCGGAATGTCCGGCAGGTGGTTCCGGCATATCCGGCAGGTGGTTCCGGCATGTCCAGCACATGGTTCCAGCATGCCCGGAAGGTGATACCAGAGTCTCCGGCATTTGGTTCTGGCACCTCTGAGAGGTGGTTCCGGAATGCCTGGCCTGTGATTCCGGAGTGTTCGCCAAGTGGTTCTGGCGTAGCCGGCAGGTGATTTTGCATGTCCGGCAATGGTTCCGGCGAGTCGAGACGGTGGTTCTGGAATGTCCGGCAGGTGGTTCCGGCATGTCCGGCAGGTGGTTCCGGCGTGTCCAGCACGTGGTTCCAGCATGCCTGGCAGGTGATTCCGGAGTGTCCGGCATGTGGTTCTGGCACCTCTGAGAGGTGGTTCCGGCATGCCCGGCAGGTGATACCAGAGTGTCCGGCATTTGGTTCTGGCACCTCTGAGAGGTGGTTCCGGAATACCTGGCCTGTGATTCCGGAGTGTCTGCCGAGTGGTTCTGGCGTAGCCGGCAGTTGATTTTGGCGTGTCCACTAGGTGGTTCTGGGGAGTGGATCAGCTGGTTCCGGCATACTCAGCAGGTGGTACCGGCGTGTCCAGAACATGGTTCTGGCAAGTCTGAGAGGTGGTTCCGGCACGCCCGACAGGTGATTCCGGAGCGTCTGCCAAGTGTTTCTGGCGTACCCGGCGGGTGATTTACGCCTGTCCGACAGGTGTATCTTGCGAGTCGAGCAGGTGGCTCAGGCATGCTCAGCTGGTGCTTCCGGCGTCTCTGGCACGTGGTTCTGGTGTGTCTGAGAGCTGGTTCTGGCATGTCCGGCAGATGATTCCGGAGTGTCCACCAAGTGGTTGTGGCATACCTGGCAGGTGATTTTAGCGTGTCAGGTAGGTGGTTCCAGCGAGTCGAGTAGGTGGTTCCGGCGTGCTCGGCAGGTGGTTCAGGCGGGTCTGGCAGGTGGTTTCGGTCTGTTCGGGGTGTGGTTCCGGCGTCTCAGGCACATGGTTCTGGCACGTCTGATAGGTGGTTCCGGCCGGCCCGACAGGTGTTTCCATGGTGTCCGCCAAGTGGTTCTGGCATAGCTGGCAGGTGATGTTTGTGTGACCGGCACGTGGTTCCAGAAAGCCCGGCAGGTGATTCCGAAGAGTTCACCAAATTGTTGTGGCCTAGCCGGCAGGTGATTTTGGCGTGTCCAGCAGGTGGTTTTGGCGAGTCAAGCAGGTTGTTCTGGCGTGCTCGGCGGGTGCTTCAGGTGTCATTAGCATGTGGTTCCGGCATGTCTGAGAGGTGGTTCCGCCATGCCCGGCAGGTGATTCCGGAGTGTTCGCCAAGTGGTTCTGGCGTAGCCGGCAGGTGATTTTGCATGTCCGGCAATGGTTCCGGTGAGTCGAGCCGGTGGTTCCGGCATGTCCGGCAGGTGGTTCCGGCATGACCGGCAGGTGATACCGGAGTGTTCGCCAAGTGGTTCTGGCGTAGCCGGCAGGTGATTTTGCATGTCCGGCAATGGATCCGGCGAGTCGATCCGGTGGTTCCGGAATGTCCGGCAGGTGGTTCCGGCATGTCCGGCAGGTGGTTCCGGCATGTCCAGAACGTGGTTCCAGCATGCCCGGCAGGTGATTCCGGAGTGTCCGGCATGTGGTTCTGGAACCTCTGAGAGGTGGTTCCGGCATGCACGGCAGGTGATACCGGAGTCTCCGGCATTTGGTTCTGGCACCTCCGAGAGGTGGTTCCGGAATGCCTGTCATGTGATTCCGGAGTGTCTGCCGAGTGGTTCTGGCGTAGCCGGCAGTTGATTTTGGCGTGTCCACTAGGTGGTTATGGGGAGTGGATCAGCTGGTTCTGGCATACTCGGCAGGTGGTACCGGCGTGTCCAGAACTTGGTTCTGGCAAGTCTGAGAGGTGGTTCCGGCACGCCCGACAGGTGATTCCGGAGCGTCCGCCAAGTGTTTCTGGCATACCCGGAGGGTGATTTTCGCCTGTCCGACAGGTGTATCTTGCGAGTCAAGCAGGTGGCTGAGGCATGCTCAGCTGGTGCTTCCGGCGTCTCTGGCACGTGGTTCTGGTGTGTCTGAGAGCTGGTTCTGGCATGTCCGGCAGATGATTCCGGAGTGTCCACCAAGTGGTTCTGGTATACCTGGAAGGTGATTTTGGCGTGTCAGGAAGGTGGTTCCGGCTAGTTGAGCAGGTGGATCAGGCGTGCTCGACAGGGGGTTCAGGCGGGTCTGGCAGGTGGTTTCGGTCTGTTCGGGGAGTGGTTCCGGCATCTCAGGCACATGGTTCTGGCACGTCTGAGAGGTGGTTCTGGCCGGCCCGACAGGTGTTTCCGGAGTGTCCTCCAAGTGGTTCTGGCGTAGGTGAAAGGTGATGTTGGCGTGACCGACAGGTGGTTCCAGCCAGACCGGCAGGTGATTCCGGAGTGTCTGACGAGTGGTTCTGGCGTAGCCGGCAGATGATTTTGGCGTGACCAGCGGGTGGTTTTGGCGAGTCAAGCAGGTGGTTCTGTCGTGCTCGGCAGGTGCTTCCGGTGTCATTGGCATGCGGTTCCGGCATGTCTGAGAGGTGGTTCCGCCATGCCCGGCAGGTGATTCCGGAGTGTTCGCCAAGTGGTTCTGGCGTAGCCGGCAGGTTCTTTTGCCTGTCCGGCACTGGTTCCGGCGAGTCGAGCCGGTGGTTCTGGCATGTCCAGCAGGTGGTTACGGTATGCCCGGCAGGTGATTCCGGATTGTCCGGCATGTGGTTTTGGCACCTCTGAGAGGTGGTTCCGGCATCCCCGGCAGGTGATTCCGGAGTGTCCGGCATGTGGTTCTGGCACCTCTGAGAGGTGGTTCCGGCAAGCCCGGCAGTTGGTTACGGAGTGTCTGCCGAGTGGTTCTGGAGTAGCCGGCAGGTGATTCTGGCGTATCCAGCAGGTGGTTCTGTGGAGTGGATCAGGTGGTTCCGGCATACTCGGCGGGTGGTACCGGCGTGTCCGGAACATGGTTCTGGCAAGTCTGAGAGGTGGTACCGGCATGCCCGACAGGTGATTCCGGAGTGTTCGCCAAGTGGTTCTGGCGTAGCCGGCAGGTCATTTTGCATGTCCGGCGGTGGTTCCGGCGAGTCGAGCCTGTGGTTGCGGCGTATCCAGCAGGTGTTTCCGGTCTGTCCGGCAGGTGATTCTGGTGTGACCGGCACGAGGTTCTGGCACGTCGGAGAGCTGGTTCCGGCATGCCCGACAGGTGATTCCAGAGTGTCCGACATGTGGTTCTGGCGTACCCGGCAGGTGATTTTGGCGTGTCTGGCAGGTGTTTCTGGCAAGTCGAGCATTTGGCTCAGGCATGCTCAGCAGGTGCTTCCGGCGTGTCTGGCACGTGGTTCTGGTGTGTCTGAAAGCTGGTTCTGGCATGTCCGGCAGATGATTCCGGAGTGTCCACCAAGTGGTTGTGGCATACCCGGCAGGTGATTTTAGCGTGTCATGTAGCTGGATCCGGCGAGTCGAGTAGGTGGTTCCGGCGTGCTCGGCAGGTGGTTCAGGCGGGTCTGGCAGGTGGTTTCGGTCTGTTCAGGGTGTGGTTCCGGCATCTCAGGCACATGGTTCTGGCACGTCTGATAGGTGGTTCCGGCCGGCCCGACAGGTGTTTCCATGGTGTCCGCCAAGTGGTTCTGGCATAGCTGGCAGGTGATGTTGGCGTGACCCGCAGGTGGTTCCAGCCAGCCAAGCAGGTGATTCCAAAGAGTTCACCAAATGTTTGTGGCGTAGCCGGCAGGTGATTTTGGCGTGTCCAGCAGGTGGTTTTGGCGAGTCGAGCAGGTGGATCTGGCGGGCTCGGCAGGTGCTTCCGGTGTCATTGGCATGAGGTTCTGGCATGTCTGAGAGGTGGTTCCGCCATGCCCGGCAGGTGATTCCGGAGTGTTCGCCAAGTGGTTCTGGCGTAGCCGGCAGGTGATTTTGCATGTCCGGCAATGGTTCCGGCGAGTCGAGACGGTGGTTCTGGAATGTCCGGCAGGTGGTTCCGGCATGTCCGGCAGGTGGTTCCGGCATGTCCAGCACGTGGTTCCAGCATGCCTGGCAGGTGATTCCGGAGTGTCCGGCATGTGGTTCTGGCACCTCTGAGAGGTGGTTCCGGCATGCCCGGCAGGTGATACCAGAGTGTCCGGCATTTGGTTCTGGCACCTCTGAGAGGTGGTTCCGGAATACCTGGCCTGTGATTCCGGAGTGTCTGCCGAGTGGTTCTGGCGTAGCCGGCAGTTGATTTTGGCGTGTCCACTAGGTGGTTCTGGGGAGTGGATCAGCTGGTTCCGGCATACTCAGCAGGTGGTACCGGCGTGTCCAGAACATGGTTCTGGCAAGTCTGAGAGGTGGTTCCGGCACGCCCGACAGGTGATTCCGGAGCGTCTGCCAAGTGTTTCTGGCGTACCCGGCGGGTGATTTACGCCTGTCCGACAGGTGTATCTTGCGAGTCGAGCAGGTGGCTCAGGCATGCTCAGCTGGTGCTTCCGGCGTCTCTGGCACGTGGTTCTGGTGTGTCTGAGAGCTGGTTCTGGCATGTCCGGCAGATGATTCCGGAGTGTCCACCAAGTGGTTGTGGCATACCTGGCAGGTGATTTTAGCGTGTCAGGTAGGTGGTTCCAGCGAGTCGAGTAGGTGGTTCCGGCGTGCTCGGCAGGTGGTTCAGGCGGGTCTGGCAGGTGGTTTCGGTCTGTTCGGGGTGTGGTTCCGGCGTCTCAGGCACATGGTTCTGGCACGTCTGATAGGTGGTTCCGGCCGGCCCGACAGGTGTTTCCATGGTGTCCGCCAAGTGGTTCTGGCATAGCTGGCAGGTGATGTTTGTGTGACCGGCACGTGGTTCCAGAAAGCCCGGCAGGTGATTCCGAAGAGTTCACCAAATGGTTGTGGCCTAGCCGGCAGGTGATTTTGGCGTGTCCAGCAGGTGGTTTTGGCGAGTCAAGCAGGTTGTTCTGGCGTGCTCGGCGGGTGCTTCAGGTGTCATTAGCATGTGGTTCCGGCATGTCTGAGAGGTGGTTCCGCCATGCCCGGCAGGTGATTCCGGAGTGTTCGCCAAGTGGTTCTGGCGTAGCCGGCAGGCGATTTTGCATGTCCGGCAATGGTTCCGGTGAGTCGAGCCGGTGGTTCCGGCATGTCCGGCAGGTGGTTCCGGCATGACCAGCAGGTGATACCGGAGTGTTCGCCAAGTGGTTCTGGCGTAGCCGGCAGGTGATTTTGCATGTCCGGCAATGGATCCGGCGAGTCGATCCGGTGGTTCCGGAATGTCCGGCAGGTGGTTCCGGCATGTCCGGCAGGTGGTTCCGGCATGTCCAGAACGTGGTTCCAGCATGCCCGGCAGGTGATTCCGGAGTGTCCGGCATGTGGTTCTGGAACCTCTGAGAGGTGGTTCCGGCATGCACGGCAGGTGATACCGGAGTCTCCGGCATTTGGTTCTGGCACCTCCGAGAGGTGGTTCCGGAATGCCTGTCATGTGATTCCGGAGTGTCTGCCGAGTGGTTCTGGCGTAGCCGGCAGTTGATTTTGGCGTGTCCACTAGGTGGTTATGGGGAGTGGATCAGCTGGTTCTGGCATACTCGGCAGGTGGTACCGGCGTGTCCAGAACTTGGTTCTGGCAAGTCTGAGAGGTGGTTCCGGCACGCCCGACAGGTGATTCCGGAGCGTCCGCCAAGTGTTTCTGGCATACCCGGCGGGTGATTTTCGCCTGTCCGACAGGTGTATCTTGCGAGTCAAGCAGGTGGCTGAGGCATGCTCAGCTGGTGCTTCCGGCGTCTCTGGCACGTGGTTCTGGTGTGTCTGAGAGCTGGTTCTGGCATGTCCGGCAGATGATTCCGGAGTGTCCACCAAGTGGTTCTGGTATACCTGGAAGGTGATTTTGGCGTGTCAGGAAGGTGGTTCCGGCTAGTTGAGCAGGTGGATCAGGCGTGCTCGACAGGGGGTTCAGGCGGGTCTGGCAGGTGGTTTCGGTCTGTTCGGGGAGTGGTTCCGGCATCTCAGGCACATGGTTCTGGCACGTCTGAGAGGTGGTTCTGGCCGGCCCGACAGGTGTTTCCGGAGTGTCCTCCAAGTGGTTCTGGCGTAGGTGAAAGGTGATGTTGGCGTGACCGACA
Organism: Equus caballus; assembly: GCF_041296265.1. Taxonomy (NCBI): domain Eukaryota; kingdom Metazoa; phylum Chordata; class Mammalia; order Perissodactyla; family Equidae; genus Equus; species Equus caballus. The sequence goes on from NW_027222395.1 coordinate 6,014,532, forward strand.
GGTGGTTCCAGCCAGACCGGCAGGTGATTCCGGAGTGTCTGACGAGTGGTTCTGGCGTAGCCGGCAGATGATTTTGGCGTGTCCAGCGGGTGGTTTTGGCGAGTCAAGCAGGTGGTTCTGTCGTGCTCGGCAGGTGCTTCCGGTGTCATTGGCATGCGGTTCCGGCATGTCTGAGAGGTGGTTCCGCCATGCCCGGCAGGTGATTCCGGAGTGTTCGCCAAGTGGTTCTGGCGTAGCCGGCAGGTTCTTTTGCCTGTCCGGCACTGGTTCCGGCGAGTCGAGCCGGTGGTTCTGGCATGTCCAGCAGGTGGTTACGGTATGCCCGGCAGGTGATTCCGGATTGTCCGGCATGTGGTTTTGGCACCTCTGAGAGGTGGTTCCGGCATCCCCGGCAGGTGATTCCGGAGTGTCCGGCATGTGGTTCTGGCACCTCTGAGAGGTGGTTCCGGCAAGCCCGGCAGTTGGTTACGGAGTGTCTGCCGAGTGGTTCTGGAGTAGCCGGCAGGTGATTCTGGCGTATCCAGCAGGTGGTTCTGTGGAGTGGATCAGGTGGTTCCGGCATACTCGGCAGGTGGTACCGGCGTGTCCGGAACATGGTTCTGGCAAGTCTGAGAGGTGGTACCGGCATGCCCGACAGGTGATTCCGGAGTGTTCGCCAAGTGGTTCTGGCGTAGCCGGCAGGTCATTTTGCATGTCCGGCGGTGGTTCCGGCGAGTCGAGCCTGTGGTTGCGGCGTATCCAGCAGGTGTTTCCGGTCTGTCCGGCAGGTGATTCTGGTGTGACCGGCACGAGGTTCTGGCACGTCGGAGAGCTGGTTCCGGCATGCCCGACAGGTGATTCCAGAGTGTCCGACATGTGGTTCTGGCGTACCCGGCAGGTGATTTTGGCGTGTCTGGCAGGTGTTTCTGGCAAGTCGAGCATTTGGCTCAGGCATGCTCAGCAGGTGCTTCCGGCGTGTCTGGCACGTGGTTCTGGTGTGTCTGAAAGCTGGTTCTGGCATGTCCGGCAGATGATTCCGGAGTGTCCACCAAGTGGTTGTGGCATACCCGGCAGGTGATTTTAGCGTGTCATGTAGCTGGATCCGGCGAGTCGAGTAGGTGGTTCCGGCGTGCTCGGCAGGTGGTTCAGGCGGGTCTGGCAGGTGGTTTCGGTCTGTTCAGGGTGTGGTTCCGGCATCTCAGGCACATGGTTCTGGCACGTCTGATAGGTGGTTCCGGCCGGCCCGACAGGTGTTTCCATGGTGTCCGCCAAGTGGTTCTGGCATAGCTGGCAGGTGATGTTGGCGTGACCCGCAGGTGGTTCCAGCCAGCCAAGCAGGTGATTCCAAAGAGTTCACCAAATGTTTGTGGCGTAGCCGGCAGGTGATTTTGGCGTGTCCAGCAGGTGGTTTTGGCGAGTCGAGCAGGTGGATCTGGCGGGCTCGGCAGGTGCTTCCGGTGTCATTGGCATGAGGTTCTGGCATGTCTGAGAGGTGGTTCCGCCATGCCCGGCAGGTGATTCCGGAGTGTTCGCCAAGTGGTTCTGGCGTAGCCGGCAGGTGATTTTGCATGTCCGGCAATGGTTCCGGCGAGTCGAGACGGTGGTTCTGGAATGTCCGGCAGGTGGTTCCGGCATGTCCGGCAGGTGGTTCCGGCATGTCCAGCACGTGGTTCCAGCATGCCTGGCAGGTGATTCCGGAGTGTCCGGCATGTGGTTCTGGCACCTCTGAGAGGTGGTTCCGGCATGCCCGGCAGGTGATACCAGAGTGTCCGGCATTTGGTTCTGGCACCTCTGAGAGGTGGTTCCGGAATACCTGGCCTGTGATTCCGGAGTGTCTGCCGAGTGGTTCTGGCGTAGCCGGCAGTTGATTTTGGCGTGTCCACTAGGTGGTTCTGGGGAGTGGATCAGCTGGTTCCGGCATACTCGGCAGGTGGTACCGGCGTGTCCAGAACATGGTTCTGGCAAGTCTGAGAGGTGGTTCCGGCACGCCCGACAGGTGATTCCGGAGCGTCTGCCAAGTGTTTCTGGCGTACCCGGCGGGTGATTTACGCCTGTCCGACAGGTGTATCTTGCGAGTCGAGCAGGTGGCTCAGGCATGCTCAGCTGGTGCTTCCGGCGTCTCTGGCACGTGGTTCTGGTGTGTCTGAGAGCTGGTTCTGGCATGTCCGGCAGATGATTCCGGAGTGTCCACCAAGTGGTTGTGGCATACCTGGCAGGTGATTTTAGCGTGTCAGGTAGGTGGTTCCAGCGAGTCGAGTAGGTGGTTCCGGCGTGCTCGGCAGGTGGTTCAGGCGGGTCTGGCAGGTGGTTTCGGTCTGTTCGGGGTGTGGTTCCGGCGTCTCAGGCACATGGTTCTGGCACGTCTGATAGGTGGTTCCGGCCGGCCCGACAGGTGTTTCCATGGTGTCCGCCAAGTGGTTCTGGCATAGCTGGCAGGTGATGTTTGTGTGACCGGCACGTGGTTCCAGAAAGCCCGGCAGGTGATTCCGAAGAGTTCACCAAATGGTTGTGGCCTAGCCGGCATGTGATTTTGGCGTGTCCAGCAGGTGGTTTTGGCGAGTCAAGCAGGTTGTTCTGGCGTGCTCGGCGGGTGCTTCAGGTGTCATTAGCATGTGGTTCCGGCATGTCTGAGAGGTGGTTCCGCCATGCCCGGCAGGTGATTCCGGAGTGTTCGCCAAGTGGTTCTGGCGTAGCTGGCAGGTGATTTTGCATGTCCGGCAATGGTTCCGGCGAGTCGAGCCGGTGGTTCCGGCATGTCCGGCAGGTGGTTCCGGCATGACCGGCAGGTGATACCGGAGTGTTCGCCAAGTGGTTCTGGCGTAGCCGGCAGGTGATTTTGCATGTCCGGCAATGGATCCGGCGAGTCGATCCGGTGGTTCCGGAATGTCCGGCAGGTGGTTCCGGCATGTCCGGCAGGTGGTTCCGGCATGTCCAGAACGTGGTTCCAGCATGCCCGGCAGGTGATTCCGGAGTGTCCGGCATGTGGTTCTGGAACCTCTGAGAGGTGGTTCCGGCATGCACGGCAGGTGATACCGGAGTCTCCGGCATTTGGTTCTGGCACCTCTGAGAGGTGGTTCCGGAATGCCTGTCATGTGATTCCGGAGTGTCTGCCGAGTGGTTCTGGCGTAGCCGGCAGTTGATTCTGGCGTATCCAGCAGGTGGTTCTGTGGAGTGGATCAGGTGGTTCCGGCATACTCGGCAGGTGGTACCGGCGTGTCCGGAACATGGTTCTGGCAAGTCTGAGAGGTGGTACCGGCATGCCCGACAGGTGATTCCGGAGTGTTCGCCAAGTGGTTCTGGCGTAGCCGGCAGGTCATTTTGCATGTCCGGCGGTGGTTCCGGCGAGTCGAGCCGGTGGTTGCGGCGTATCCAGCAGGTGTTTCCGGTCTGTCCGGCAGGTGATTCTGGTGTGACCGGCACGAGGTTCTGGCACGTCGGAGAGCTGGTTCCGGCATGCCCGACAGGTGATTCCAGAGTGTCCGACATGTGGTTCTGGCGTACCCGGCAGGTGATTTTGGCGTGTCTGGCAGGTGTTTCTGGCAAGTCGAGCATTTGGCTCAGGCATGCTCAGCAGGTGCTTCCGGCGTGTCTGGCATGTGGTTCTGGTGTGTCTGAAAGCTGGTTCTGGCATGTCCGGCAGATGATTCCGGAGTGTCCACCAAGTGGTTGTGGCATACCCGGCAGGTGATTTTAGCGTGTCATGTAGCTGGATCCGTCGAGTCGAGTAGGTGATTCCGGCGTGCTCGGCAGGTGGTTCAGGCGGGTCTGGCAGGTGGTTTCGGTCTGTTCAGGGTGTGGTTCCGGCATCTCAGGCACATGGTTCTGGCACGTCTGATAGGTGGTTCCGGCCGGCCCGACAGGTGTTTCCATGGTGTCCGCCAAGTGGTTCTGGCATAGCTGGCAGGTGATGTTTGTGTGACCGGCACGTGGTTCCAGAAAGCCCGTCAGGTGATTCCGAAGATTTCACCAAATGGTTGTGGCCTAGCCGGCAGGTGATTTTGGCGTGTCCTGCAGGTGGTTTTGGCGAGTCAAGCAGGTTGTTCTGGCGTGCTCGGCGGGTGCTTCAGGTGTCATTAGCATGTGGTTCCGGCATGTCTGAGAGGTGGTTCCGCCATGCCCGGCAGGTGATTCCGGACTGTTCGCCAAGTGGTTCTGGCGTAGACGGCAGGTGATTTTGCATGTCCGGCAATGGTTCCGGCGAGTCGAGCCGGTGGTTCCGGCATTTCCGGCAGGTGGTTCCGGCATGACCGGCAGGTGATACCGGAGTGTTCGCCAAGTGGTTCTGGCGTAGCCGGCAGGTGATTTTGCATGTCCGGCAATGGATCCGGCGAGTCGATCCGGTGGTTCCGGCATGTCCGGCAGGTGGTTCCGGCATGTCCGGCAGGTGGTTCCGGCATGTCCAGAACGTGGTTCCAGCATGCCCGGCAGGTGATTCCGGAGTGTCCAGCATGTGGTTCTGGAACCTCTGAGAGGTGGTTCCGGCATGCACGGCAGGTGATACCGGAGTGTCCGGCATTTGGTTCTGGCACCTCTGAGAGGTGGTTCCGGAATGCCTGTCATGTGATTCCGGAGTGTCTGCCGAGTGGTTCTGGCGTAGCCGGCAGTTGATTTTGGCGTGTCCACTAGGTGGTTCTGGGGAGTGGATCAGCTGGTTCTGGCATACTCGGCAGGTGGTACCGGCGTGTCCAGAACTTGGTTCTGGCAAGTCTGAGAGGTGGTTCCGGCACGCCCGACAGGTGATTCCGGAGCGTCCGCCAAGTGTTTCTGGCATACCCGGCGGGTGATTTTCGCCTGTCCGACAGGTGTATCTTGCGAGTCAAGCAGGTGGCTCAGGCATGCTCAGCTGGTGCTTCCGGCGTCTCTGGCACGTGGTTCTGGTGTGTCTGAGAGCTGGTTCTGGCATGTCCGGCAGATGATTCCGGAGTGTCCACCAAGTGGTTCTGGTATACCTGGAAGGTGATTTTGGCGTGTCAGGAAGGTGGTTCCGGCTAGTTGAGCAGGTGGATCAGGCGTGCTCGACAGGGGGTTCAGGCGGGTCTGGCAGGTGGTTTCGGTCTGTTCGGGGAGTGGTTCCGGCATCTCAGGCACATGGTTCTGGCACGTCTGATAGGTGGTTCCGGCCGGCCCGACAGGTGTTTCCATGGTGTCCGCCAAGTGGTTCTGGCATAGCTGGCAGGTGATGTTTGTGTGACCGGCACGTGGTTCCAGAAAGCCCGGCAGGTGATTCCGAAGAGTTCACCAAATGGTTGTGGCCTAGCCGGCATGTGATTTTGGCGTGTCCAGCAGGTGGTTTTGGCGAGTCAAGCAGGTTGTTCTGGCGTGCTCGGCGGGTGCTTCAGGTGTCATTAGCATGTGGTTCCGGCATGTCTGAGAGGTGGTTCCGCCATGCCCGGCAGGTGATTCCGGAGTGTTCGCCAAGTGGTTCTGGCGTAGCCGGCAGGTGATTTTGCATGTCCGGCAATGGTTCCGGCGAGTCGAGCCGGTGGTTCCGGCATGTCCGGCAGGTGGTTCCGGCATGACCGGCAGGTGATACCGGAGTGTTCGCCAAGTGGTTCTGGCGTAGCCGGCAGGTGATTTTGCATGTCCGGCAATGGATCCGGCGAGTCGATCCGGTGGTTCCGGAATGTCCGGCAGGTGGTTCCGGCATGTCCGGCAGGTGGTTCCGGCATGTCCAGAACGTGGTTCCAGCATGCCCGGCAGGTGATTCCGGAGTGTCCGGCATGTGGTTCTGGAACCTCTGAGAGGTGGTTCCGGCATGCACGGCAGGTGATACCGGAGTCTCCGGCATTTGGTTCTGGCACCTCCGAGAGGTGGTTCCGGAATGCCTGTCATGTGATTCCGGAGTGTCTGCCGAGTGGTTCTGGCGTAGCCGGCAGTTGATTCTGGCGTATCCAGCAGGTGGTTCTGTGGAGTGGATCAGGTGGTTCCGGCATACTCGGCAGGTGGTACCGGCGTGTCCGGAACATGGTTCTGGCAAGTCTGAGAGGTGGTACCGGCATGCCCGACAGGTGATTCCGGAGTGTTCGCCAAGTGGTTCTGGCGTAGCCGGCAGGTCATTTTGCATGTCCGGCGGTGGTTCCGGCGAGTCGAGCCGGTGGTTGCGGCGTATCCAGCAGGTGTTTCCGGTCTGTCCGGCAGGTGATTCTGGTGTGACCGGCACGAGGTTCTGGCACGTCGGAGAGCTGGTTCCGGCATGCCCGACAGGTGATTCCAGAGTGTCCGACATGTGGTTCTGGCGTACCCGGCAGGTGATTTTGGCGTGTCTGGCAGGTGTTTCTGGCAAGTCGAGCATTTGGCTCAGGCATGCTCAGCAGGTGCTTCCGGCGTGTCTGGCACGTGGTTCTGGTGTGTCTGAAAGCTGGTTCTGGCATGTCCGGCAGATGATTCCGGAGTGTCCACCAAGTGGTTGTGGCATACCCGGCAGGTGATTTTAGCGTGTCATGTAGCTGGATCCGGCGAGTCGAGTAGGTGATTCCGGCGTGCTCGGCAGGTGGTTCAGGCGGGTCTGGCAGGTGGTTTCGGTCTGTTCAGGGTGTGGTTCCGGCATCTCAGGCACATGGTTCTGGCACGTCTGATAGGTGGTTCCGGCCGGCCCGACAGGTGTTTCCATGGTGTCCGCCAAGTGGTTCTGGCATAGCTGGCAGGTGATGTTTGTGTGACCGGCACGTGGTTCCAGAAAGCCCGTCAGGTGATTCCGAAGATTTCACCAAATGGTTGTGGCCTAGCCGGCAGGTGATTTTGGCGTGTCCTGCAGGTGGTTTTCGCGAGTCAAGCAGGTTGTTCTGGCGTGCTCGGCTGGTGCTTCAGGTGTCATTAGCATGTGGTTCCGGCATGTCTGAGAGGTGGTTCCGCCATGCCCGGCAGGTGATTCCGGACTGTTCGCCAAGTGGTTCTGGCGTAGACGGCAGGTGATTTTGCATGTCCGGCAATGGTTCCGGCGAGTCGAGCCGGTGGTTCCGGCATGTCCGGCAGGTGGTTCCGGCATGACCGGCAGGTGATACCGGAGTGTTCGCCAAGTGGTTCTGGCGTAGCCGGCAGGTGATTTTGCATGTCCGGCAATGGATCCGGCGAGTCGATCCGGTGGTTCCGGCATGTCCGGCAGGTGGTTCCGGCATGTCCGGCAGGTGGTTCCGGCATGTCCAGAACGTGGTTCCAGCATGCCCGGCAGGTGATTCCGGAGTGTCCAGCATGTGGTTCTGGAACCTCTGAGAGGTGGTTCCGGCATGCACGGCAGGTGATACCGGAGTGTCCGGCATTTGGTTCTGGCACCTCTGAGAGGTGGTTCCGGAATGCCTGTCATGTGATTCCGGAGTGTCTGCCGAGTGGTTCTGGCGTAGCCGGCAGTTGATTTTGGCGTGTCCACTAGGTGGTTCTGGGGAGTGGATCAGCTGGTTCTGGCATACTCGGCAGGTGGTACCGGCGTGTCCAGAACTTGGTTCTGGCAAGTCTGAGAGGTGGTTCCGGCACCCCCGACAGGTGATTCCGGAGCGTCCGCCAAGTGTTTCTGGCGTACCCGGCGGGTGATTTTCGCCTGTCCGACAGGTGTATCTTGCGAGTCAAGCAGGTGGCTGAGGCATGCTCAGCTGGTGCTTCCGGCGTCTCTGGCACGTGGTTCTGGTGTGTCTGAGAGCTGGTTCTGGCATGTCCGGCAGATGATTCCGGAGTGTCCACCAAGTGGTTCTGGTATACCTGGAAGGTGATTTTGGCGTGTCAGGAAGGTGGTTCCGGCTAGTTGAGCAGGTGGATCAGGCGTGCTCGACAGGGGGTTCAGGCGGGTCTGGCAGGTGGTTTCGGTCTGTTCGGGGAGTGGTTCCGGCATCTCAGGCACATGGTTCTGGCACGTCTGAGAGGTGGTTCTGGCCGGCCCGACAGGTGTTTCCGGAGTGTCCTCCAAGTGGTTCTGGCGTAGGTGAAAGCTGATGTTGGCGTGACCGACAGGTGGTTCCAGCCAGACCGGCAGGTGATTCCGGAGTGTCTGACGAGTGGTTCTGGCGTAGCCGGCAGGTGATTTTGGCGTGTCCAGCGGGTGGTTTTTGCGAGTCAAGCAGGTGGTTCTGTCGTGCTCGGCAGGTGCTTCCGGTGTCATTGGCATGCGGTTCCGGCATGTCTGAGAGGTGGTTCCGCCATGCCCGGCAGGTGATTCCGGAGTGTTCACCAAGTGGTTCTGGCGTAGCCGGCAGGTTCTTTTGCCTGTCCGGCACTGGTTCCGGCGAGTCGAGCCGGTGGTTCTGGCATGTCCAGCAGGTGGTTCCGGTATGCCCGGCAGGTGATTCCGGATTGTCCGGCATGTGGTTTTGGCACCTCTGAGAGGTGGTTCCGGCATCCCCGGAAGGTGATTCTGGAGTGTCCGGCATGTGGTTCTGGCACCTCTGAGAGGTGGTTCCGGCAAGCCTGGCAGTTGGTTACGGAGTGTCTGCCGAGTGGTTCTGGAGTAGCCGGCAGGTGATTCTGGCGTATCCAGCAGGTGGTTCTGTGGAGTGGATCAGGTGGTTCCGGCATACTCGGCAGGTTGTACCGGCGTGTCCGGAACATGGTTCTGGCAAGTCTGAGAGGTGGTACCGGCATGCCCGACAGGTGATTCCGGAGTGTTCGCCAAGTGGTTCTGGCGTAGCCGGCAGGTCATTTTGCATGTCCGGCGGTGGTTCCGGCGAGTCGAGCCGGTGGTTGCGGCGTATCCAGCAGGTGTTTCCGGTCTGTCCGGCAGGTGATTCTGGCGTGACCGGCACGAGGTTCTGGCACGTCGGAGAGCTGGTTCCGGCATGCCCGACAGGTGATTCCAGAGTGTCCGACACGTGGTTCTGGCGTACCCGGCAGGTGATTTTGGCGTGTCTGGCAGGTGTTTCTGGCAAGTCGAGCATTTGGCTCAGGCATGCTCAGCAGGTGCTTCCGGCGTGTCTGGCACGTGGTTCTGGTGTGTCTGAAAGCTGGTTCTGGCATGTCCGGCAGATGATTCCGGAGTGTCCACCAAGTGGTTGTGGCATACCCGGCAGGTGATTTTAGCGTATCATGTAGCTGGATCCGGCGAGTCGAGTAGGTGGTTCCGGCGTGCTCGGCAGGTGGTTCAGGCGGGTCTGGCAGGTGGTTTCGGTCTGTTCAGGGTGTGGTTCCGGCATCTCAGGCACATGGTTCTGGCACGTCTGATAGGTGGTTCCGGCCGGCCCGACATGTGTTTCCATGGTGTCCGCCAAGTGGTTATGGCATAGCTGGCAGGTGATGTTGGCGTGACCCGCAGGTGGTTCCAGCCATCCAAGCAGGTGATTCCAAGAGTTCACCAAATGTTTGTGGCGTAGCCGGCAGGTGATTTTGGCGTGTCCAGCAGGTGGTTTTGGCGAGTCGAGCAGGTGGATCTGGCGGGCTCGGCAGGTGCTTCCGTTGTCATTGGCATGAGGTTCTGGCATGTCTGAGAGGTGGTTCCGCCATGCCCGGCAGGTGATTCCGGAGTGTTCGCCAAGTGGTTCTGGCGTAGCCGGCAGGTGATTTTGCATGTCCGGCAATGGTTCCGGCGAGTCGAGCCGGTGGTTCCGGAATGTCCGGCAGGTGGTTCCGGCATGTCCGGCAGGTGGTTCCGGCATGTCCAGCACGTGGTTCCAGCATGTCTGGCAGGTGATTCCGGAGTGTCCGGCATGTGGTTCTGGCACCTCTGAGAGGTGGTTCCGGCATGCCCGGCAGGTGATACCGGAGTGTCCGGCATTTGGTTCTGGCACCTCTGAGAGGTGGTTCCGGAATACCTGGCCTGTGATTCCGGAGTGTCTGCCGAGTGGTTCTGGCGTAGCCAGCAGTTGATTTTGGCGTGTCCACTAGGTGGTTCTGGGGAGTGGATCAGCTGGTTCCGGCATACTCGGCAGGTGGTACCGGCGTGTCCAGAACATGGTTCTGGCAAGTCTGAGAGGTGGTTCCGGCACGCCCGACAGGTGATTCCGGAGCGTCTGCCAAGTGTTTCTGGCGTACCCGGCGGGTGATTTACGCCTGTCCGACAGGTGTATCTTGCGAGTCGAGCAGGTGGCTCAGGCATGCTCAGCTGGTGCTTCCGGCGTCTCTGGCACGTGGTTCTGGTGTGTCTGAGAGCTGGTTCTGGCATCTCCGGCAGATGATTCCGGAGTGTCCACCAAGCGGTTCTTGTATACCTGGCAGGTGATTTTGGCGTGTCAGGAAGGTGGTTCCGGCTAGTTGAGCAGGTGGATCAGGCGTGCTCGCCATGGGGTTCAGGCGGGTCTGGCAGGTGGTTTTGGTCTGTTCGGGGAGTGGTTCCGGCATCTCAGGCTCATGGTTCTGGCACGTCTGAGAGGTGGTTCCGGCCGGCCCGACAGGTGTTTCCATGGTGTCCGCCAAGTGGTTCTGGCATAGCTGGCAGGTGATGTTGGCGTGACCAGCAGGTGGTTCCAGCAAGCCCGGCAGGTGATTCCGAAGAGTTCACCAAATGGTTGTGGCGTAGCCGGCAGGTGATTTTGGCGTGTCCAGCAGGTGGTTTTGGCGAGTCGAGCAGGTGGCTCTGGCGTGCTCGGCAGGTGGTTCAGGCGGGTCTGGCAGGTGGTTTCGGTCTGTTCGGGGAGTGGTTCCGGCAGCTCAGGCACATGGTTCTTTCACGTCTGATAGGTGGTTCTGGCCGGCCCGACAGGTGTTTCCATGGTGTCCGCCAAGTGGTTCTGGCATAGCTGGCATTTGATGTTGGCGTAACCGGCAGGTGGTTCCAGACAGCCCGGCAGGTGATTCCGAAGTGTTCACCAAATGCTTGTGGAGTAGCCGGAAGTTGATTTTGGCATGTCCGGCAGGTGGTTTTGGCGAGTCGAGCAGGTGGTTCTGGCGTGCTCGGCAGGTGCTTCCGGTGTCATCAGCATGTGGTTCCGGCATGTCTGAGAGGTGGTTCCGCCATGCCCGGCAGGTGATTCTGGAGTGTTCCCCAAGTGGTTCTGGCATAGCCGGCAGGTGATTTTGCATGTCCGGCAATGGTTCCGGCGAGTCGAGCCGCTGGTTCCGGCATGTCCGGCAGGTGGTTCCGGCATGCCCGGCAGGTGATTCCGGAGTGTCCGGCATGTGGTTCTGGCACCTCTGAGAGGTGGTTCCGGCATGCCCGGCAGGTGGTTCCGTCGTGTCTGCCGAGTGGTTCTGGCGTAGTCTGCAGGTGATTGTGGCGTGTCCAGCAGGTGGTTATGAGGAGTGGATCAGGTGGTTCCGGCATACTCTGCAGGTGGTACCGGCGTGTCCGGAACATGGTTCTGGCAAGTCTGAGAGGTGGTTCCGGCATGCCCGACAGGTGATTCCGGAGTGTTCGCCAAGTGGTTCTGGCGTAGCCGGCAGGTCATTTTGCATGTCCGGCGGTGGTTCCGGCGAGTCGAGCCGGTGGTTCTGGCGTGTCCGGCAGGTGGTTCTGGCGTGACCGGCACGAGGTTCTGGCACGTCGGAGAGTTGGTTCCGGCATGCCCGACAGGTGATTCCGGAGTGTCCGCCACGTGGTTCTGGCGTACCCGGCAGGTGATTTTGGCGTGTCTGGCAGGTTTTTCTTGCAAGTCGAGCATTTGGCTCAGGCATGCTCAGCAGGTGCTTCCGGCGTGTCTGGCACATGGTTCTGGTGTGTCTGAGAGCTGGTTCTGGCATGTCCGGCAGATGATTCCGGAGTGTCCACCAAGTGGTTGTGGCATACCTGGCAGGTGATTTTAGCGTGTCAGGTAGGTGGTTCCAGCGAGTCGAGTAGGTGGTTCCGGCGTGCTCGGCAGGAGGTTCAGGCGGGTCTGGCAGGTGGTTTCTTTCTGTTCGGGGTGTGGTTCCGGCGTCTCAGGCACATGGTTCTGGCACGTCTGATAGGTGGTTCCGGCCGGCCCGACAGGTGTTTCCATGGTGTCCGCCAAGTGGTTCTGGCATAGCTGGCAGGTGATGTTTGTGTGACCGGCACGTTGCTCCAGAAAGCCCGGCAGGTGATTCCGAAGAGTTCACCAAATGGTTGTGGCCTAGCTGGCAGGTGATTTCGGCGTGTCCTGCAGGTGGTTTTGGCGAGTCAAGCAGGTCGTTCTGGCGTGCTCGGCAGGTGCTTGCGGTTTCATTGGCATGTGGTTCCGGCATGTCTGAGAGGTGGTTCCGGCATGTCCGGCAGGTGATTCCGGCATGTCCAGCAGGTGGTTCTGAGATGTGGATCAGGTGGTTCCGGCAGGCACGGCAGGTGATTCCGGAGTGTCCGGCATGTGATTCTGTCACCTCTGAGAGGTTGTTCTGGCATGCCGGGCAGGTGATACCACAGTGTCCGGCATTTGGTTCTGGCACCTCTGACAGGTGGTTCCGGGATGCCTGGCATGTGATTCCGGAGTGTCTGCCGAGTGGTTCTGGCGTGTCCAGCAGGTGTTTCCGGTCTTTCCGGCAGGTGGTTCTGGCGTGTCCGGCACGTGGTTCTGGTGTGTCTGAGAGCTGGTTCTGGCATGTCCGGCAGATGATTCCGGAGTGTCCACCAAGTGGTTGTGGCATACCCGGCAGGTGATTTTAGCGTGTCAGGTAGGTGGTTCCGGCGAGTCGAATTGGTGGTTCCGGCGTGCTCGGCAGGTGGTTCAGGCGGTTCTGGCAGGTGGTTTCGGTCTGTTCGGTGTGTGGTTCCGGCATCTCAGGCACATGGTTCTGGCACGTCTGATAGGTGGTTCCGGCCGGCCCGACAGGTGTTTCCATGGTGTCCGCCAAGTGGTTCTGGCATAGCAGGCAGGTGACGTTGGCGTGACCGGCAGGTGGTTCCAGCCAGCCCGGCAGGTGATTCCGAAGTTTTCACCAAATGGTTGTGGCGTAGCCGGAATCTGATTTTTGCATGTCCAGCAGGTGGTTTTGGCGAGTCGAGCAGGTGGTTCTGGCGTGCTCGGCAGGTGCTTCCGGTGTCATTGGCATGTGGTTCCGGCATGTCTGAGAGGTGGTTCCGCCATGCCCGGCAGGTGATTCCGGAGTGTTCGCCAAGTGGTTCTGGCGTAGCCGGCAGGTGATTTTGCATGGCCGGCAATGGTTCCGGCGAGTCGAGCCGGTGGTTCCGGCATGTCCGGCAGGTGGTTCCGGCATGCCCGGCAGGTGATTCCGCAGTCTCCGGCATTTGGTCCTGGCACCTCTGAGAGGTGGTTCCGGCATGCCCGACAGGTGATTCCGGAGTGTTCGCCAAGTGGTTCTGGCGTAGCCGGCAGGTCATTTTGCATGTCCAGCGGTGGTTCCGGCGAGTCGAGCCGGTGGTTCCGGCGTAGCCAGCAGTTGCTCTTGGCGTGTCCACTAGGTGGTTCTGGGGAGTGGATCAGCTGGTTCCGGCATACTCGGCAGGTGGTACCGGCGTGTCCAGAACATGGTTCTGGCAAGTCTGAGAGGTGGTTCCGGCACGCCCGACAGGTGATTCCGGAGCGTCCGCCAAGTGTTTCTGGCGTACCCGGCAGGTGATTTTGGCATGTCCGACAGGTGTTTCTTGTGAGTCGAGCAGGGGGCTAAGGCATGCTCAGCAGGTGCTTCCGGCGTCTCTGGCACGTGGTTCTGGTGTGTCTGAGAGCTGGTTCTGGCATGTCCGGCAGATGATTCCGGAGTGTCCACCAAGTGGTTCTTGTATACCTGGCAGGTGATTTTGGCGTGTCAAGAAGGTGGTTCCGGCTAGTTGAGCAGGTGGATCAGGCGTGCTCGCCACGGGGTTCATGCGGGTCTGGCAGGTGGTTTCGGTCTGTTCGGGGAGTGGTTCCGGCAGCTCAGGCACATGGTTCTGGCACGTCTGAGAGGTGGTTCCAGCCGGCCGGAGAGGTGTTTCCGGAGTGTCCGCCAAGTGGTTCTGGCGTAGGTGAAAGGCGACGTTTGCGTGACCTGTAGGTGGTTCCAGCCAGCCCGGCAGGTGATTCCAGAGTGTCTGCCGTGTGGTTCTGGCGTAGCTGGCAGGTGATTTTGTCGTGTCCAGCAGGTGGTTCCGGCGAGATCGGCAGGTGGTACCAGCGTGTCCGGAACATGGTTCTGGCACGGCTGAGAGATGGTTCCGTCATGCCCGGCGGGTGAATCCGGAGTGTCCGGCATGTGGTTCTGGCACTTCTGAGATGTGGTTCCCCCATGCCCGGCAGGTTATTCCGGAGTGTTCGGCATGTGGTTCTGGCACCTCAGAGAGGTGGTTCCGGCATGCACGGCAGGTGGTTCCGGAGTGTCTGCCTAGTGGTTCTGGCGTAGTCGGCAGGTGATTCTGGCGTGTCCAGCAGGTGGTTCTGGGGAGTGGATCAGGTGGTTCCGGCATTCTCGGCAGGTGGTACCGGCGTGTCCGAAACATGGTTCTGGCAAGTCTGAGAGGCGGTTCCGGCATGCCCGACAGGTGATTCCGGAGTGTTCGCCAAGTGGTTCTGGCGTAGCCGGCAGGTCATTTTGCATGTCCGGCGGTGGTTCCGCGAGTCGAGCTGGTGTTCCGGTGTGTCCGGCAGGTGGTTCTGGCGTGACCGGCACGAGGTTCTGGCACGTCTGAGATTTGGTTCCGGCGTGCCCGACAGGTGATACCGGAGTGTCCGCCACGTGGTTCTGACGTACCCGGCAGGTGATTTTGGCGTGTCTGGCAGGTGTTTCTTGCAAGTCGAGCATTTGGCTCAGGCATGCTCAGCAGGTGCTTCCGGCGTGTCTTGCAGGTGGTTCTGGTGTGTCTGAGAGCTGGTTCTGGCATCTTTGGCATATGATTCCGGAGTGTCCACCAAGTGGTTGTGGCATACCCGGCAGGTGATTTTAGCGTGTCAGGTAGGTGGTTCCAGCGAGTCGAGTAGGTGGTTCCGGCGTGCTCGGCAGGAGGTTCAGGCGGGTCTGGCAGGTGGTTTCGGTCTGTTCGGGGTGTGGTTCCGGCGTCTCAGGCACATGGTTCTGGCACGTCTGATAGGTGGTTCCGGCCGGCCCGACAGGTGTTTCCATGGTGTCCGCCAAGTGGTTCTGGCATAGCTGGCAGGTGATGTTTGTGTGACCGGCACGTTGCTCCAGAAAGCCCGGCAGGTGATTCCGAAGAGTTCACCAAATGGTTGTGGCCTAGCTGGCAGGTGATTTCGGCGTGTCCTGCAGGTGGTTTTGGCGAGTCAAGCAGGTCGTTCTGGCGTGCTCGGCAGGTGCTTGCGGTTTCATTGGCATGTGGTTCCGGCATGTCTGAGAGGTGGTTCCGGCATGTCCGGCAGTTGATTCCGGCATGTCCAGCAGGTGGGTCTGAGATGTGGATCAGGTGGTTCCGGCAGGCACGGCAGGTGATTCCGGAGTGTCCGGCATGTGATTCTGTCACCTCTGAGAGGTTGTTCTGGCATGCCCGGCAGGTGATACCACAGTGTCCGGCATTTGGTTCTGGCACCTCTGACAGGTGGTTCCGGGATGCCTGGCATGTGATTCCGGAGTGTCTGCCGAGTGGTTCTGGCGTGTCCAGCAGGTGTTTCCGGTCTTTCCGGCAGGTGGTTCTGGCGTGTCCGGCACGTGGTTCTGGTGTGTCTGAGAGCTGGTTCTGGCATGTCCGGCAGATGATTCCGGAGTGTCCACCAAGTGGTTGTGGCATACCCGGCAGGGGATTTTAGCGTGTCAGGTAGGTGGTTCCGGCGAGTCGAGTTGGTGGTTCCGGCGTGCTCGGCAGGTGGTTCAGGCGGTTCTGGCAGGTGGTTTCGGTCTGTTCGGTGTGTGGTTCCGGCATCTCAGGCACATGGTTCTGGCACGTCTGATAGGTGGTTCCGGCCGGCCCGACAGGTGTTTCCATGGTGTCCGCCAAGTGGTTCTGCCATAGCAGGCAGGTGACGTTGGCGTGACCGGCAGGTGGTTCCAGCCAGCCCGGCAGGTGATTCCGAAGTTTTCACCAAATGGTTGTGGCGTAGCCGGAATCTGATTTTTGCATGTCCAGCAGGTGGTTTTGGCGAGTCGAGCAGGTGGTTCTGGCGTGCTCGGCAGGTGCTTCCGGTGTCATTGGCATGTGGTTCCGGCATGTCTGAGAGGTGGTTCCGCCATGCCCGGCAGGTGATTCCGGAGTGTTCGCCAAGTGGTTCTGGCGTAGCCGGCAGGTGATTTTGCATGGCCGGCAGTGGTTCCGGCGAGTCGAGCCGGTGGTTCCGGCATGTCCGGCAGGTGGTTCCGGCATGCCCGGCAGGTGATTCCGCAGTCTCCGGCATTTGGTCCTGGCACCTCTGAGAGGTGGTTCCGGCATGCCCGACAGGTGATTCCGGAGTGTTCGCCAAGTGGTTCTGGCGTAGCCGGCAGGTCATTTTGCATGTCCAGCGGTGGTTCCGGCGAGTCGAGCCGGTGGTTCCGGCATAGCCAGCAGTTGCTCTTGGCGTGTCCACTAGGTGGTTCTGGGGAGTGGATCAGCTGGTTCCGGCATACTCGGCAGGTGGTACCGGCGTGTCCAGAACATGGTTCTGGCAAGTCTGAGAGGTGGTTCCGGCACGCCCGACAGGTGATTCCGGAGCGTCCGCCAAGTGTTTCTGGCGTACCCGGCAGGTGATTTTGGCATGTCCGACAGGTGTTTCTTGTGAGTCGAGCAGGGTGCTAAGGCATGCTCAGCAGGTGCTTCCGGCGTCTCTGGCACGTGGTTCTGGTGTGTCTGAGAGCTGGTTCTGGCATGTCCGGCAGATGATTCCGGAGTGTCCACCAAGTGGTTCTTGTATACCTGGCAGGTGATTTTGGCGTGTCAAGAAGGTGGTTCCGGCTAGTTGAGCAGGTGGATCAGGCGTGCTCGCCACGGGGTTCATGCGGGTCTGGCAGGTGGTTTCGGTCTGTTCGGGGAGTGGTTCCGGCAGCTCAGGCACATGGTTCTGGCATGTCTGAGAGGTGGTTCCGGCTGGCCGGAGAGGTGTTTCCGGAGTGTCCGCCAAGTGGTTCTGGCGTAGGTGAAAGGCGACGTTGGTGTGACCGGTAGGTGGTTCCAGCCAGCCCGGCAGGTGATTCCAGAGTGTCTGCCGTGTGGTTCTGGCGTAGCTGGCAGGTGATTTTGTCGTGTCCAGCAGGTGGTTCCGGCGAGATCGGCAGGTGGTACCAGCGTGTCCGGAACATGGTTCTGGCACGGCTGAGAGATGGTTCCGTCATGCCCGGCAGGTGAATCCGGAGTGTCCGGAATGTGGTTCTGGCACTTCTGAGATGTGGTTCCCCCATGCCCGGCAGGTTATTCCGGAGTGTTCGGCATGTGGTTCTGGCACCTCTGAGAGGTGGTTCCGGCATGCACGGCAGGTGGTTCCGGAGTGTCTGCCTAGTGGTTCTGGCGTAGTCGGCAGGTGATTCTGGCGTGTCCAGCAGGTGGTTCTGGGGAGTGGATCAGGTGGTTCCGGCATTCTCGGCATGTGGTACCGGCGTGTCCGAAACATGGTTCTGGCAAGTCTGAGAGGCGGTTCCGGCATGCCCGACAGGTGATTCCGGAGTGTTCGCCAAGTGGTTCTGGCGTAGCCGGCAGGTCATTTTGCATGTCCGGCGGTGGTTCCGCGAGTCGAGCTGGTGTTCCGGTGTGTCCGGCAGGTGGTTCTGGCGTGACCGGCACGAGGTTCTGGCACGTCTGAGAGTTGGTTCCGGCGTGCCCGACAGGTGATTCCGGAGTGTCCGCCACGTGGTTCTGACGTACCCGGCAGGTGATTTTGGCGTGTCTGGCAGGTGTTTCTTGCAAGTCGAGCATTTGGCTCAGGCATGCTCAGCAGGTGCTTCCGGCGTGTCTTGCAGGTGGTTCTGGTGTGTCTGAGAGCTGGTTCTGGCATCTTTGGCATATGATTCCGGAGTGTCCACCAAGTGGTTGTGGCATACCCGGCAGGTGATTTTAGCGTGTCAGGTAGGTGGTTCCAGCGAGTCGAGTAGGTGGTTCCGGCGTGCTCGGCAGGTGGTTCAGGCGGGTCTGGCAGGGGGTTTCTGTCTGTTCGGGGAGTGGTTCCGGCTTCTCAGGCACATGGTTCTGGCATGTCTGATAGGTGGTTCCGGCCGGCCCGACAGGTGTTTCCATGGTGTCCGCCAAGTGGTTCTGGCATAGCTGGCAGGTGATGTTGGCGTGACCGTCAGGTGGTTCCAGTCAGCCCGGCAGGTGATTCCGAAGTGTTCACCAAATGCTTGTGGAGTAGCCGGAAGTTGATTTTGGCATGTCCAGTAGTTGGTTTTGGCGAGTCGAGCAGGTGGTTCTGGCGTGCTCGGCAGGGGCTTCCGTTGTCATCGGCATGTGGTTCCGGCATGTCTGAGAGGTGGTTCCGCCATGCCCGGCAGGTGATTCCGGAGTGTTCCCCAAGTGGTTCTGGCATAGACGGCAGGTGATTTTGCATGTCCGGCAATGGTTCCGGCGAGTCGAGCCGCTGGTTCCGGCATGTCCGACAGGTGTTTCCGGCATGCCCGGCAGGTGATTCCGGAGTGTCCGGCATGTGGTTCTGGCACCTCTGAGAGGTGGTTCCGGCATGCCCGGCAGGTGGTTCCGGCGTGTCTGCCGAGTGGTTCTGGCGTAGTCGGCAGGTGATTGTGGCGTGTCCAGCAGGTGGTTCTGAGGAGTGGATCAGGTGGTTCCGGCATACTCTGCCGGTGGTACCGGCGTGTCCGGAACATGGTTCTGGCAAGTCTGAGAGGTGGTTGCGGCATGCCCGACAGGTGATTCCGGAGTGTTCGCCAAGTGGTTCTGGCGTAGCCTGCAGGTCATTTTGCAAGTCCGGCGGTGGTTCCGGCGAGTCGAGCAGGTGGTTCTGGCGTGTCCGGAAGGTGGTTCTGGCGTGACCGGCACGAGGTTCTGGCACGTCTGAGAGTTGGTTCCGGCATGCCCGACAGGTGATTCCGGAGTCTCCGCCACGTGGTTCTGGCGTACCCGGCAGGTGATTTTGGCGTGTCTGGCAGGTGTTTCTTGCAAGTCGAGCATTTGGCTCAGGCATGCTCAGCAGGTGCTTCCGGCGTGTCTGGCACATGGTTCTGGTGTGTCTGAGAGCTGGTTCTGGCATGTCCGGCAGATTATTCCGGAGTGTCCACCAAGTGGTTGTGGCATGCCCGGCAGGTGATTTTAGCGTGTCACGTAGGTGGTTCCGGCGAGTCGAGTTGGTGGTTCCGGCGTGCTCGGCAGGTGGTTCAGGCGGGTCTGGCAGGGGGTTTCGGTCTGTTCGGTGTGTGGTTCCGGCATCTCAGGCACATGGTTCTGGCACGTCTGATAGGTGGTTCCGGCCGGCCCGACAGGTGTTTCCATGGTGTCCGCCAAGTGGTTCTGGCATAGCAGGCAGGTGACGTTGGCGTGACCGGCAGGTGGTTCCAGCCAGCCCGGCAGGTGATTCCGAAGTTTTCACCAAATGGTTGTGGCGTAGCCGGAATCTGATTTTTGCATGTCCAGCAGGTGGTTTTGGCGAGTCGAGCAGGTGGTTCTGGCGTGCTCGGCAGGTGCTTCCGGTGTCATTGGCATGTGGTTCCGGCATGTCTGAGAGGTGGTTCCGCCATGCCCGGCAGGTGATTCCGGAGTGTTCGCCAAGTGGTTCTGGCGTAGCCGGCAGGTCATTTTGCATGTCCGGCGGTGGTTCCGGCGAGTCGAGCCGGTGGTTCCGGCGTGTCCGGCAGGTATTTCCAGGCTGTCCGGCAGGTGGTTCTGGCGTGTCCGGCATGAGGTTCTGGCACGTCTGAGAGTTGGTTCCGGCATGCCCGAATGGTGATTCCGGAGTACCTGGCATGTGGTTCTGGCACGTCTGAGAGGTGGTCCTGGCATGCCCGGCAGGTGATACCGGAGTGTTCGCCAAGTGGTTCTGGCGTAGCCGGCAGGTGATTTTGCATGTCCGGCAATGGTTCCGGCGAGTCGAGCCGTGGTTCCGGAATGTCCGGCAGGTGGTTCCGGCATGTCCGGCAGGTGGTTCCGGCATGTCCAGCATGTGGTTCCAGCATGCCCGGCAGGTGATTCCGGAGTGTCCGGCATGTTGTTCTGGCACCTCTGAGAGGTGGTTCCGGCATGCCCGGCAGGTGATACCGGAGTGTCCGGCCTTTGGTTCTGGCACCTCTGAGAGGTGGTTCCGGAATGCCTGGCCTGTGATTCCGGAGTGTCTGCCGAGTGGTTCTGGCGTAGCCGGCAGTTGATCTTGGCGTGTCCACTATGTGGTTCTGGGGAGTGGATCAGCTGGTTCCGGCATACTCGGCGGGTGGTACCGGCGTCTCCAGAACATGGTTCTGGCAAGTCTGAGAGGTGGTTCCGGCACGCCCGACAGGTGATTCCGGAGCGTCCGCCAAGTGTTTCTGGCGTACCCGGCAGGTGATTTTCTCCTGTCCGACAGGTGTATCTTGCGAGTCGAGCAGGTGGCTGAGGCATGCTCAGCTGGTGCTTCCGGCGTCTCTGGCACGTGGTTCTGGTGTGTCTGAGAGCTGGTTCTGGCATCTCCGGCAGATGATTCCGGAGTGTCCACCAAGTGGTTCTTGTATACCTGGCAGGTGATTTTGGCGTGTCAGGAAGGTGGTTCCGGCTAGTTGAGCAGGTGGATCAGGCGTGCTCGCCGGGTGGTTCAGGCGGGTCTGGCAGGTGGTTTCAGTCTGTTCGGGGAGTGGTTCCGGCATCTCAGGCACATGGTTCTGGCACGTCTGAGAGGTGGTTCCGGCATGCCCGACAGGTGATTCCGGAGTGTTCGCCAAGTGGTTCTGGCGTAGCCGGCAGGTCATTTTGCATGTCCGGCGGTGGTTCTGGCGAGTCAAGCCGGCGGTTCCGGCGTGTCCGGCAGGTGTTTCCGGCCTGTCTGGCACGTGGTTCTGGCGTGTCCGGCACGAGGTTCTGGCACGTCTGAGAGTTGGTTCCGGCATGCCCGACAGGTGATTCCGGAGAGTCCGCCACGTGGTTCTGGCGTACCCGGCAGGTGATTTTGGGGTGTCTGACAGGTGTTTCTTGCAAGTCGAGCATGTATCTCAGGCATGATCAGCAGGTGCTTACGGCGTTTCCGGCACGTGGTTCTGGTGTGTGAGAGGGCTGGTTCTGGCATTTCTGGCACATGATTCCGGAGTGTCCACCAAGTGGTTCTGGTAGACCTGGCAGGTGATTTTGGCGTGTCTGGAAGGTGGTTCCGGCTAGTTGAGCAGGTGGATCAGGCGTGCTCGCCAGGGGGTTCAGGAGGGTCTGGCAGGTGGTTTCGGTCTGTTCGGGGAGTGGTTCCGGCATCTTAGGCACACGGTTCTGGCACGTCTGAGAGGTGTTTCCGGCCGGCCGGAGAGGTGTTTCCGGAGTGTCCGCCAAGTGGATCTGGCTTAGCTGAAAGGTGATGTTGACGTGACCGGCAGGTCGTTCCAGCCAGCCCGGCAGGTGATTCCGGAGTGTCTGCCGTGTGGTTCTGGCGTAGCTGGCAGGTGATTTTGGCGTGTCCAGCAGGTGGTTCTGGCCAGCTCGGCAGGTGGTACCAGCGTGTCAGGAACATGGTTCTGGCACGTCTGAGAGATGGTTCCGGAATGCCAGGCAGGTGATTCCGGAGTGTCCGGCATGTGGTTCTGGCACCTCTGAGAGGTGGTTCCGTCATGCCCGGCAGGTGATTCCGGAGTGTCCGGCATGTGGTTCTGGCACCTCTGAGAGGTGGGTCCGGCATGCCCGGCATGTGGTTCCGGAGTGTCTGCCGAGTGGTTCTGGCATAGTCGGCAGGTGATTCTGGCGTGTCCAGCAGGTGGTTCTGGGGAGTGGATCAGGTGGTTCCGGCATTCTCGGCAGGTGGTCCCGGCGTGTCCGGAACATGGTTCTGGCAAGTCTGAGAGGCGGTTCCGGCATTCCCGAGAGGTGATTCTGGAGTGTTCGCCAAGTGGTTCAGGCATAGCCTGCAGGTCATTTTGCATGTCCGGCGGTGGTTCCGGGGAGTCGAGCCGGTGGTTCCGGCATGTCCGGCAGGTGGTTCCGGCATGTCCAGCACGTGGTTCCAGCATGCCCGGCAGGTGATTCCGGAGTGTTCGCCAAGTGGTTCTGGTGTAGCCGGCAGGTCATTTTGCATGTCCGGCGGTGGTTCTGGCGAGTCAAGCCGGTTGTTCCGGCGTGTCCGGCAGGTGTTTCCGGTCTGTCCGGCACGTGCTTCTGGCGTGTCCGGCACGAGGTTCTGGCACGTCTGAGAGTTGGTTCCGGCATGCCCGACAGGTGATTCCGGAGTGTGAGCCACGTGGTTCTGGCGTACCCGGCAGGTGATTTTGGCGTGTCTTGCAGGTGTTTCTTGCAAGTCGAGCATGTGGCTCAGGCATGATCAGCAGGTGCTTCCGGCGTGTCTGGCACGTGGTTCTGGTGTGTCAGAGGGCTGGTTCTGGCATTTCTGGCAGATGATTCCGGAGTGTCCACCAAGTGGTTCTGGTAGACCTGGCAAGTGATTTTGGCGTGTCTGGAAGGTGGTTCCGGCTAGTTGAGCAGGTGGATCAGGCGTGCTCGCCAGGGCGTTCAGGCGGGTCTGGCAGGTGGTTTCGGTCTGTTCGGGGAGTGGTTCCGGCATCTCAGGCACATGGTTCTGGCACGTCTGATAGGTGGTTCCGGCCGGCCCGACAGGTGTTTCCATGGTGTCCGCCAAGTGGTTCTGGCGTAGCAGAAAGGTGATGTTGGCGTGACCGGCAGGTGGTTCCAGCCAGCCCGGCAGGTGATTCCGGAGTGTCTGCCGAGTGGTTCTGGCGTAGCTGGCAGGTGATTTTGCAGTGTCGAGCAGGTGGTTCCGGCGAGCTAGGCAGGTGGTACCGGCGTGTCCGGAACATGGGTCTGGCACCTCTGAGAGATGGTTCCGGCATGCCCGGCAGGTGATACCGGAGTGTCCAGCATTTGGTTCTGGCCCCTGTGAGAGGTGGTTCCGGAATGCCCGGCATGTGATTCCGGAGTGTCTGCCGAGTGGTTCTGGCGTAGCCGGCAGGTGATTTTGGCGTGTCCAGAAGGTGGTTCCGGCGAGCTCGGCAGGTGGTTCCGGCATTTCCGGAACATGGTTCTGGCACGTCTGAGAGATGGTTCCGGCATGCCCGGCAGGTGATTCCGGAGTGTCCGCCAAGTGGTTCTGGCGTAGCTGAAAGGTGATGTTGGCGTGTCCATCAGGTGGTTTTGGCGAGTCGAGCAGGTGGTTCTGGCGTGCTCGGCAGGTGCTTCCGGTGTCATTGGCATGTGGTTCCGGCATGTCTGAGAGGTGGTTCGGCCATGCCCGGCAGGTGATTCCGGAGTGTTCGCCAAGTGGTTCTGGCGTAGCCGGCAGGTGATTTTGCATGGCCGGCAATGGTTCTGGCGAGTCGAGCCGGTGGTTCCGGCATGTCCGGCAGGTGGTTCCGGCATGCCCGGCAGGTGATTCCGCAGTCTCCGGCATTTGGTCCTGGCACCTCTGAGAGGTGGTTCCGGCATGCCCGACAGGTGATTCCAGAGTGTTCGCCAAGTGCTTCTGGCGTAGCCGGCAGGTCATTTTGCATGTCCAGCGGTGGTTCCGGCGAGTCGAGCCGGTGGTTCCGGCGTAGCCGGCAGTTGCTCTTGTTGTGTCCACTAGGTGGTTCTGGGGAGTGGATCAGCTGGTTCCGGCATACTCGGCAGGTGGGACCGGCGTGTCCAGAACGTGGTTCTGGCAAGTCTGAGAGGTGGTTCCGGCACGCCCGACAGGTGATTCTGGAGCGTCCGCCTAGTGTTTCTGGCGTACCCGGCAGGTGATTTTGGCACGTCCGACAGGTGTTTCTTGCGAGTCGAGCAGGTGGCTCAGGCATGCTCAGCTGGTGCTTCCGGCGTCTCTGGCACGTGGTTCTGGTGTGTCTGAGAGCTGGTTCTGGCATGTCCGGCAGATGATTCCGGAGTGTCCGGCATGTGGTTCTGGCACCTCTGAGAGGTGGTTCCGGCATGCCTGGCAGGTGATACCGGAGTGTCCGTGATTTGGTTCTGGCACCTCTGAGAGGTGGTTCCGGCATGCCCGGCAGGTGGTTCCGAAGTGTCTGTCGAGTGGTTCTGGAGCCAGCCCAGCAGGTGATTCCGAAGAGTTCACCAAATCGTTGTGGCGTAGCCGGCAGGTGATTTTGGCGTGTCTGGAATGCGGTTCCGGCTGGTTGAGAAGGTGGATCAGGCGTGCTCGCCAGGGGGTTCAGGCGGGTCTGGCAGGTGGTTTCGGTCTGTTCGGGGAGTGGATCCGGCATCTCAGGCACATGGTTCTGGCACGTCTGAGAGGTGGTTGCGGCCGGCCCGACAGGTGTTTCCGGAGTGTCCACAAAGTGGTTCTGGCGTAGCTGAAAGGTGATGTTGGCGTGACCGGCAGGTAGTTCCAGACAGCCCGGCAGGTGATTCCGGAGTATCTGCCGCGTGGTTCAGGCGTAGTCGGCACGTGATTTTAGCGTGTCCAGCAGGTGGTTCCGGCGAGCTCGGCAGGTGGT
The DNA here is from genome assembly GCF_041296265.1 of Equus caballus. Taxonomy (NCBI): domain Eukaryota; kingdom Metazoa; phylum Chordata; class Mammalia; order Perissodactyla; family Equidae; genus Equus; species Equus caballus. Next base: position 6,038,712 of record NW_027222395.1, read on the forward strand.
ACCGGCGCGTCCGGTACATGGTTCTGGCACGTGTGAGAGATGGTTCCGGCATGCCCGGCAGGTGATTCCGGAGTGTCCGGCATGTGGTTCTGGCACCTCTGAGAGGTGGTTCCGGCATGCCCGGCAGGTGGTTCCGGAGTGTCTGCCGAGTGGTTCTGGCGTAGTCGGCAGTTGATTCTGGCGTGTCCAGCAGGTGGTTGTGGGGAGTGGATCAGGTGGTTCCGGCATACTCGGCAGGTGGTACCGGCGTGTCCGGAACATGGTTCTGGGAAGTCTGAGAGGTGGTTCCGGCATGCCCGACTGGTGATTCCGGAGTGTTCGCCAAGTGGTTCTGGCGTAGCCGGCAGGTCATTTTGCATGTCCGGCGGTGGTTCCGGCGAGTCGAGCCGGTGGTTCCGGCGTGTCCGGCAGGTATTTCCGGGCTGTCCGGCAGGTGGTTCTGGCGTGCCCGGCACGAGGTTCTGGCACGTCTGAGAGTTGGTTCCGGCATGCCCGAATGGTGATTCCGGAGTGTCTGGCATGTGGTTCTGGCACCTCTGAGAGGTGGTTCCGGAATGCCTGGCCTGTGATTCCGGAGTGTCTGCCGAGTGGTTCTGGCATAGCCGGCAGTTGATTTTGGCGTGTCCACTAGGTGGTTCTGGGGAGTGGATCAGCTGGTTCCGGCATACTCGGCAGGTGGTACCGGCGTGTCCAGAACATGGTTCTGGCACGTCTGAGAGGAGGTTCCGGCACGCCCGACAGGTGATTCCGGAGCTTCCGCCAAGTGTTTCTGGCGTACCCGGCAGGTGATTTTGGCATGTCCGACAGGTGTATCTTGCAGGTCGAGCTGGTGGTTCTGGCGTGCTCGGCAGGTGCTTCCGGTGTCATTGGCATGTGGTTCCGGCATGTCTGAGAGGTGGTTCCGCCATGCCCGGCAGGTGGTTCCGGAGAGTCTGCCGAGTGGTTCTGGAGCCAGCCCAGCAGGTGATTCCGAAGAGTTCACCAAATGGTTGTGGCGTAGCCGGCAGGTTATTTTGGCGTGTCAGGAAGTTGGTTCCGGCTAGTTGAGCAGGTGGATCAGGCGTGCTCGCCAGGGGGTTCAGGCGGGTCTGGCAGGTGGTTTCAGTCTGTTCGGGGAGTGGTTCCGGCATCTTAGGCACATGGTTCTGGCACGTCTGAGAGGTGGTTCCGGCCAGCCGGAGAGGTGTTTCCGGAGTGTCCGCCAAGTGGTTCTGGCGTAGCTGAAAGGTGATGTTGGCGTGACTGGCAGGTGGTTCCAGGCAGCCCGGCAGGTGATTCCGGATTGTCTGCCGTGTCGTTCTGGCGTAGCTGGCAGGTGATTTTGGCGTGTCCAGCAGGTGGTTCTGGTGAGCTCGGCAGGTGGTACCAGCGTGTCCGGAACATGGTTCTGGCACGTCTGAGAGATGGTTCCGGCATGCCCGGCAGGTGATTCCGGAGTGTCCAACATGTGGTTTTGGCACCTGTGAGAGGTGGTTCCGGCATGCCCGGCAGGTGGTTCCGGAGTGTCTACCGAGTGGTTCTGGCGTAGTAGGCAGGTGATTCTGGCGTGTCCAGCAGGTGGTTCTGGGGAGTTGATCAGGTGGTTCCGGCATACTCTGCAGGTGGTACTGGCGTGTCCGGAGCATGGTTCTGGCAAGTCTGAGAGGTGGTTCCGGCATGCCGGACAGTTGATTCCGGAGTGTTCGCCAAGTGGTTCTGGTGTAGCCGGCTGGTCATTTTGCATGTCAGGCGGTGGTTCCGGCGAGTCGAGCCGGTGGTTCCGGCGTGTCCGGCAGGTGGATCTGGCGTGACCGGAACGAGATTCTGGCACGTCTGAGAGTTGGTTCCGGCATGCCCGACAGGTGATTCCGGAGTGTCCGCCTCGTGGTTCTGGCGTACCCGGCAGGTGATTTTGGTGTGTCTGGCAGGTGTTTCTTGCAAGTCGAGCATTTGGCTCAGTCATGCTCAGCAGGTGCTTCCGGCGTGTCTGGCACGTGGTTCTGGTGTGTCTGAGATCTGGTTCTGGCATGTCCGGCAGATGATTCCGGAGTGTCCACCAAGTGGTTGTGGCATACCCGGCCGGTGATTTTAGCATTTCAGGTAGGTGGCTCCAGCGAGTCAAGAAGGTGGTTCCAGTGTGCTCGGCAGGTGGTTCAGGCGGGTCTGGCAGGTGGTTTCGGTCTGTTCGGGGTGTGGTTCCAGCATCTCAGGCACATGGTTCTGGCACGTCAGATAGGTGGTTCCGGCCGGCCCGACAGGTGTTTCCATGGTGTCCGCCAAGTGGTTCTGGCATAGCTGGCAGGTGATGTTGGCGTGACCGGCAGGTGGTTCCAGCCAGCCCGGCAGGTGATTCCGAAGTGTTCACCAAATGGTTGTTGCGTAGCCGGAAGGAGATTTTGGCGTGTCCATAAGGTGGCTTTGGCGAGTCGAGCAGGTGATTCTGGCGTGCTCGGCAGGTGCTTCCGGTGTCATTGGCATGTGGTTCCGGCATGTGTGAGAGGTGGTTCCGCCATGCCCGGCAGGTGATTCCGGAGTGTTCCCCAAGTGGTTCTGGCATAGCCGGCAGGTGATTTTGCATGTCCGGCAATGGTTCCGGCGAGTCGAGCCGGTGGTTCCGGCAAGTCCGGCAGGTGATTCCGGCATGTCCAGCAGGTTGTTCCGGCATGCCCGGCAGGTGATACCGGAGTGTCCGGCATTTGGTTCTGGCTCCTCTGAGAGGTGGTTCCGGATGCCTGGTATGTGATTCCGGAGTGTCTGCCGAGTGGTTCTGGCGTAGCCGGCAGTTGATTTTGGCGTGTCCAGGAGGTGGTTCTGGGGAGTGGATCAGGCGGTTCCGGCATACTCGGCAGGTGGTACCGGCGTGTCAGGAACATGGTTCTGGCAAGTCTGAGAGGTGGTTCTGGGATGCCCGACAGGTGATTCTGGAGTGTTCGCCAAGTGCTTCTGGCGTAGCCGACATGTCATTTTGCATGTCCGGCGGTGGTTCCGGCGAGTCGAGCCGGTGGTGCCGGCGTGTCCAGCAAGTGTTTCTGGTCTGTCCGGCAAGTGGTTCTGGCGTGTCCGGCACGAGTTTCTGGCACGTCTGAGAGTTGGTTCCAGCAAACCCGGCAGGTGATTCCGAAGAGTTCACCAAATGGTTGTGGCGTAGCCGGCAGGTGATTTTGGCGTGTCCAGCAGGTGGTTTTGGCGAGTCGAGCAGGTGGTTCTGGCATGCACGGCCGGTGCTTCCGGTGTCATTGACATGTGGTTCCGGCATGTCTGAGAGCTGGTTCCGGCATGCCCGGCAGGTGGTTCCGGAGAGTCTGCCGAGTGGTTCTGGAGCCAGCCCGGCAGGTGATTCTGAAGAGTTCACCAAATGGTTGTGGCGTAGCCGGCAGGTGATTTTGGCGTGTCAGGAAGGTGGTTCCAGCTAGTTGAGCAGGTGGATCAGGCGTGCTCGCCAGTGGGTTCAGGCGGGTCTGGCAGGTGGTTTCGGTCTGTTCGGGGAGTGGTTCCGGCATCTCAGGCACATGGTTCTGACATGTCTGAGAGGTGTTTCCGGCCGGCCGGAGAGGTGTTTCCTGAGTGTCCGCCATGTCGTTCTGGCGTAGCTGAAAGGTGATGTTGGCGTGACCGGCAGGTGGTTCCAGCCAGCCCGGCAGGTGATTCCGGAGTGTCTGCCTTGAGGTTCTGACGTAGCTGGCAGGTGATTTTGGCGTGTCCAGCAGGTGGTTCTGGCGAGCTCGGCAGGTGGTACCAGCGTGTCCGGAACATGGTTCTGGCACGTCTGAGAGATGGTTCCGGCATGCCCGGCAGGTGATTCCGGAGTGTCCGACATGTGGTTTTGGCACCTGTGAGAGGTGGTTCCGGCATGCCCGGCAGGTGGTTCCGGAGTGTCTACCGAGTGGTTCTGGCGTAGTAGGCAGGTGATTCTGGCGTGTCCAACAGGTGGTTCTGGGGAGTTGATCAGGTGGTTCCGGCATACTCTGCAGGTGGTACTGGCGTGTCCGGAGCATGGTTCTGGCAAGTCTGAGAGGTGGTTCCGGCATGCCGGACAGTTGATTCCGGAGTGTTCGCCAAGTGGTTCTGGTGTAGCCGGCTGGTCATTTTGCATGTCAGGCGGTGGTTCCGGCGAGTCGAGCCGGTGGTTCCGGCGTGTCCGGCAGGTGGATCTGGCGTGACCGGAACGAGATTCTGGCACGTCTGAGAGTTGGTTCCGGCATGCCCGACAGGTGATTCCGGAGTGTCCGCCACGTGGTTCTGGCGTACCCGGCAGGTGATTTTGGTGTGTCTGGCAGGTGTTTCTTGCAAGTCGAGCATTTGGCTCAGGCATGCTCAGCAGGTGCTTCCGGCGTGTCTGGCACGTGGTTCTGGTGTGTCTGAGATCTGGTTCTGGCATGTCCGGCAGATGATTCCGGAGTGTCCACCAAGTGGTTGTGGCATACCCGGCCGGTGATTTTAGCATTTCAGGTAGGTGGCTCCAGCGAGTCAAGAAGGTGGTTCCAGTGTGCTCGGCAGGTGGTTCAGGCGGGTCTGGCAGGTGGTTTCGGTCTGTTCGGGGTGTGGTTCCAGCATCTCAGGCACATGGTTCTGGCACGTCAGATAGGTGGTTCCGGCCGGCCCGACAGGTGTTTCCATGGTGTCCGCCAAGTGGTTCTGGCATAGCTGGCAGGTGATGTTGGCGTGACCGGCAGGTGGTTCCAGCCAGCCCGGCAGGTGATTCCGAAGTGTTCACCAAATGGTTGTTGCGTAGCCGGAAGGAGATTTTGGCGTGTCCATAAGGTGGCTTTGGCGAGTCGAGCAGGTGATTCTGGCGTGCTCGGCAGGTGCTTCCGGTGTCATTGGCATGTGGTTCCGGCATGTGTGAGAGGTGGTTCCGCCATGCCCGGCAGGTGATTCCGGAGTGTTCCCCAAGTGGTTCTGGCATAGCCGGCAGGTGATTTTGCATGTCCGGCAATGGTTCCGGCGAGTCGAGCCGGTGGTTCCGGCAAGTCCGGCAGGTGATTCCGGCATGTCCAGCAGGTTGTTCCGGCATGCCCGGCAGGTGATACCGGAGTGTCCGGCATTTGGTTCTGGCTCCTCTGAGAGGTGGTTCCGGATGCCTGGCATGTGATTCCGGAGTGTCTGCCGAGTGGTTCTGGCGTAGCCGGCAGTTGATTTTGGCGTGTCCAGGAGGTGGTTCTGGGGAGTGGATCAGGCGGTTCCGGCATACTCGGCAGGTGGTACCGGCGTGTCAGGAACATGGTTCTGGCAAGTCTGAGAGGTGGTTCTGGGATGCCCGACAGGTGATTCTGGAGTGTTCGCCAAGTGCTTCTGGCGTAGCCGACATGTCATTTTGCATGTCCGGCGGTGGTTCCGGCGAGTCGAGCCGGTGGTGCCGGCGTGTCCAGCAAGTGTTTCTGGTCTGTCCGGCAAGTGGTTCTGGCGTGTCCGGCACGAGTTTCTGGCACGTCTGAGAGTTGGTTCCAGCAAACCCGGCAGGTGATTCCGAAGAGTTCACCAAATGGTTGTGGCGTAGCCGGCAGGTGATTTTGGCGTGTCCAGCAGGTGGTTTTGGCGAGTCGAGCAGGTGGTTCTGGCATGCACGGCCGGTGCTTCCGGTGTCATTGACATGTGGTTCCGGCATGTCTGAGAGCTGGTTCCGGCATGCCCGGCAGGTGGTTCCGGAGAGTCTGCCGAGTGGTTCTGGAGCCAGCCCGGCAGGTGATTCTGAAGAGTTCACCAAATGGTTGTGGCGTAGCCGGCAGGTGATTTTGGCGTGTCAGGAAGGTGGTTCCAGCTAGTTGAGCAGGTGGATCAGGCGTGCTCGCCAGTGGGTTCAGGCGGGTCTGGCAGGTGGTTTCGGTCTGTTCGGGGAGTGGTTCCGGCATCTCAGGCACATGGTTCTGACATGTCTGAGAGGTGTTTCCGGCCGGCCGGAGAGGTGTTTCCTGAGTGTCCGCCATGTCGTTCTGGCGTAGCTGAAAGGTGATGTTGGCGTGACCGGCAGGTGGTTCCAGCCAGCCCGGCAGGTGATTCCGGAGTGTCTGCCTTGAGGTTCTGACGTAGCTGGCAGGTGATTTTGGCGTGTCCAGCAGGTGGTTCTGGCGAGCTCGGCAGGTGGTACCAGCGTGTCCGGAACATGGTTCTGGCACGTCTGAGAGATGGTTCCGGCATGCCCGGCAGGTGATTCCGGAGTGTCCGGCATGTGGTTCTGGCACCTCTGAGAGGTGGTTCCGGCATGCCCGACAGGTCATTCCGGAGTGTTCGCCAAGTGGTTCTGGCGTAGCCGGCAGGTCATTTTGCATGTCCGGCGGTGGTTCCGGCGAGTCGAGCCGGTGGTTCCGGCGTGTCCAGCAGGTGTTTCCGGTCTGTCCGGCAGGTGGTTCTGGAGTGTCCGGCACGAGGTTCCGGCACGTCTGAGAGTTGGTTCCGGCATGCCCGACAGGTGATTCCGGAGTGTCCGGCATGTCGTTCTGGCACCTCTGAGAGGTGGTTCCGGAATGCCCGGCATGCGATTCCGGAATGTCTGCCAAGTGGTTCTGGCGTAGCCGGCAGTTGATTTTGGCGTGTCCACTAGGTGGTTCTGGGGAGTGGATCAGCTGGTTCCGGCATACTCGGCAGGTGGTACCGGCGTGTCCAGAACATGGTTCTGGCAAGTCTGAGAGGAGGTTCCGGCACGCCCGACAGGTGATTCCGGAGCGTCCGCCAAGTGTTTCTGGCATACCCGGCAGGTGATTTTGGCATGTCCGACAGGTGTATCTTGCGAGTCGAGCAGGTGGCTCAGGCATGCTCAGCTGGTGCTTCCGGCGTCTCTGGCACGTGGTTCTGGTGTGTCTGAGAGCTGGTTCTGGCATGTCCGGCAGATGATTCCGGAGTGTCCACCAAGTGGTTCTGGTAGACCTGGCAGGTGATTTTGGCGTGTCTGGAAGGTGGTTCTGGCTAGTTGAGCAGGTGGATCAGGCGTGCTCGCCAGGGGGTTCAGGCGGGTCTGGCAGGTGGTTTCGGTCTGTTCGGGGAGTGGTTCCGGCATCTCAGGCACATGGTTCTGCCACGTCTGAGATGTGGTTCCGGCCGGCCCGACAGGTGTTTCCGGAGTGTCCGCCAAGTGGTTCTGGCGTAGCTGAAAGGTGATGTTGGCGTGACCGGCAGGTGGTTCCAGCCAGCCCGGCAGGTGATTCCGGAGTGTCTGCCGAGTGGTTCTGGCGTAGCCGGCAGGTGATTTTGGCGTGTCCAGCAGGTGGTTCCGGCGAGCTCGGCAGGTGGTACCGGCGTGTCCGGAACACTGTTCTGGCACATCTGAGAGGTGGTTCCGGCATGCCCGGCAGGTGAAACCGGAGTCTCCGGCATTTGGTTCTGGCACCTCTGAGAGGTGGTTCCAGAATGCCTGGCATGTGATTCCGGAGTGTCTGCCGAGAGCTTCTGGCGTAGCCGGCAGTTGATTTTGACGTGTCCGCTAGGTGGTTCTGGGGAGTGGATCAGCTGGTTCCGGCATACTCGGCAGGTGGTACCGGCGTGTCCAGAACATGGTTCTGGCAAGTCTGAGAGGTGGTTCCGGCACGCCCGACAGGTGTTTCCGGAGCGTCCGCCAAGTGTTTCTGGCGTACCCGGCGAGTGATTTTCGCCTGTCCGACAGGTGTATCTTGCGAGTCAAGCAGGTGGCTGAGGCATGCTCAGCTGGTGCTTCCGGCGTGTCTGGCACGTGGTTCTGGTGTGTCTGAGAGCTGGTTCTGGCATGTCCGGCAGATGATTCCGGAGTGTCCACCAAGTGGTTGTGGCATACCCGGCAGGTGATTTTAGCGTGTCAGGTAGGTGGTTCCGGCGAGTCGAGTAGGTGGTTCCGGCGTGCTCGGCATGTGGTTCAGGCGGGTCTGGCAGGTGGTTTCGTTTGTTCGGGGTGTGGTTCCGGCATCTCAGGCACATGGTTCTGGCACACCTGATAGGTGGTTCCGGCCGGCCCGACAGGTGTTTCCATGGTGTCCGCCAAGTGGTTCTGGCATAGCTGGCAGGTGACGTTGGCGTGACCGGCAGGTGGTTCCATCCAGCCAGGCAGGTGATTCCGAAGTGTTCACCAATTGGTTGTGGCGTAGCCGGCAGGTGATTTTGGCGTGTCCAGCGGGTGGTTTTGGCGAGTCGAGCAGGTGGTTCTGGCGTGCTCGGCAGGTGCTTCCGGTGTCATTGGCATGTGGTTCAGGCATGTGTGAGAGGTGGTTCCAGCATGCCCGGCAGGTGGTTCCGGAGAGTCTGCCGAGTGGTTCTGGAGCCAGCCCGGCAGGTGATTCCGAAGAGTTCACCAAATGCTTGTGGCGTAGCCGACAGGTGATTTTGGCGTGTCAGGAATTTGGTTCCGGCTAGTTGAGCAGGTGGATCAGGCGTGCTCGCCAGGGGGTTCATGCGGGTCTGGCAGGTGGCTTCGGTATGTTCGGGAAGTGGTTCCGGCATCTCAGGCACATGGTTCTGGCACGTCTGAGAGGTGGTTCCGACCGGACGGAGAGGTGTTTCCGGAGTGTCCGCCAAGTGGTTCTGGCGTAGCTGAAAGGTGATGTTGGCGCGACCAGCAGGTGGTTCCAGAGAGCCCGGCAGGTGATTCCGGAGTGTCTGCCACGTGGTTCTGGCGTAGCCGGCAGGTGATTTTGGCGTGTCCAGCAGGTGGTTCCGGCAAGCTCTGCAGGTGGTCCCAGCGTGTCCGGAACATGGTTCTGGCACGTCTGAGAGATGGTTCCGGCATGCCCGGCAGATCATTCCGGAGTGTCCGGCATGTGGTTCTGGCACCTCTGAGAGGTGGTTCCGGCATGCCCGGCAGGTGTTTCCGGAGTGTCTGCCGAGTGGTTCTGGCGTAGTCGGCAGGTGATTCTGGCGTGTCCAGCTGGTGGTTGTGGGGAGTGGATCAGGTGGTTCCGGCATACTCGGCAGGTGGTACCCCCGTGTCCGGAACATGGTTCTGGCAAGTCTGAGAGGCGGTTCCGGCATGCCGAACAGGTGATTCTGGAGTGTTCGCCAAGTGGTTCTGGCGTAGCCGGCAGGTGATTTTGCATGTCCGGCAATGGTTCCGGCGAGTCGAGCCGGTTGTTCCGGCATGTCCGGCAGGTGATTCCGGCATGTCCAGCAGGTGGTTCTGAGAAGTGGATCAGGTGGTTCCGGCAGCCACGGCAGGTGATTCCGGAGTGTCCGGCATGTGATTCTGTCACCTCTGAGAGTTTGTTCTGGCATGCCCGGCAGGTGATACCAGAGTGTCCAGCATTTGGTTCTGGCACCTCTGACAGGTGGTTCCGGGATGCCTGGCATGTGATTCCGGAGTGTCTGCCGAGTTGTTCTGGCGTGTCCAGCAGGTGTTTCCGGTCTTTCCGGCAGGTGGTTCTGGCGTGTCCGGCACGAGGTTCTGGCACGTCTGAGAGTTGGTTCCGGCGTGCCCGACAGGTGATTCCGGAGTGTCCGCCACGTGGTTCTGGCGTACCCGGCAGGTGATTTTGGCGTGTCTGGCAGGTGTTTCTTGCAAGTCGAGCATGTGGCTCAGGCATGATCAGCAGGTGCTTCCGGCCTGTCCGGCACGTGGTTCTGGTGTGTCTGAGAGCTGGTTCTGGCATGTCCGGCAGATTATTCCGGAGTGTCCACCAAGTGGTTGTGGCATACCCGGCAGGTGATTTTAGCGTGTCACGTAAGTGGTTCCGGCGAGTCGAGTTGGTGGTTCCGGCGTGCTCGGCAGGTGGTTCAGGCGGGTCTGGCAGGTGGTTTCGGTCTGTTCGGTGTGTGGTTCCGGCATCTCAGGCACATGGTTCTGGCACGTCTGAGAGGTGGTTCTGGCCGGCCCGACAGGTGTTTCCATGGTGTCCGCCAAGTGGTTCTGGCATAGCAGGCAGGTGACGTTGGCGTGACCGGCAGGTGGTTCCAGCCAGCCCGGCAGGTGATTCCGAAGTTTTCACCAAATGGGTGTGGCGTAGCCGGAATCTGATTTTTGCATGTCCAGCAGGTGGTTTTGGCGAGTCGAGCAGGTGGTTCTGGCGTGCTCGGCAGGTGCTTCCGGTGTCATTGGCATGTGGTTCCGGCATGTCTGAGAGGTGGTTCCGCCATGCCCGGCAGGTGATTCCGGAGTGTTCGCCAAGTGGTTCTGGCGTAGCCGGCAGGTGATTTTGCATGTCCGGCAATGGTTCCGGCGAGTCTAGCCGGTGGTTCCGGCATGTCCGGCAGGTGGTTCCGGCATGCCCGGCAGGTGATTCCGGAGTGTCCGGCATGTGGTTCTGGCACCTCTGAGAGGTGGTTCCGGCATGCCCGGCAGGTGATACCGGAGTGTTCGCCAAGTTGTTCTGGCGTAGCCGGCAGGTGATTTTGCATCTCCGGCAATTGTTCCGTCGAGTCGAGCCGGTGGTTCCGGCATGTCCGGCAGGTGGTTCCGGCATGCCCGGCAGGTGATTCCGGAGTGTTCGCCAAGTGGTTCTGGCGTAGCCGGCAGGTCATGTTGCATGTCCAGCGGTGGTTCCGGCGAGTCGAGCCTGTGGTTCCGGCGTAGCCGGCAGTTGCTCTTGGCGTGTCCACTATGTGGTTCTGGGGAGTGGATCAGCTGTTTGCGGCATACTCGGCAAGTGGTACCGGCGTGTCCAGAACATGGTTCTGGCAAGTCTCAGAGGTGATTCCGGCACGCCCGACAGGTGATTCCGGAGCGTCCGCCAAGTGTTTCTGGCGTACCCGGCAGGTGATTTTGGCATGTCCGACAGGTGTTTCTTGCGAGTCGAGCAGGTGGCTCAGGCATCCTCAGCTGGTGCTTCCGGCGTCTCTGGCACGTGGTTCTGGTGTGTCTGAGAGCTGGTTCTGGCATCTCCGGCAGATGATTCCGGAGTGTCCACCTAGTGGTTCGGGCATACCTGGCAGGTGATTTTGGCGTGTCAGGAAGGTGGTTCCGGCTAGTTGAGCAGGTGGATCAGGCGTGCTCGCCAGGGGGTTCATGCGGGTCTGGCAGGTGGTTTCGGTCTGTTCGGGGAGTGGTTCCGGCATCTCAGGCACATGGTTCTGGCACGTCTGAGAGGTGGTTCCGGCCGGCCGGAGAGGTGTTTCCGGAGTGTCCGCCAAGTGGTTCTGGCGTAGGTGAAAGGCGACGTTGGCGTGACCGGTAGGTGGTTCCAGCCAGCCCGGCAGGTGATTCCAGAGTGTGTGCCATGTGGTTCTGGCGTAGCTGGCAGGTGATTTTGGCGTGTCCAGCAGGTGGTTCCGGCGAGATCGGCAGGTGGTACCAGCGTGTCCGGAACATGGTTCTGGCACGGCTGAGAGATGGTTCCGTCATGCCCGGCAGGTGAATCCGGAGTGTCCGGCATGTGGTTCTGGCACCTCTGAGATGTGGTTCCCCCATGCCCGGCAGGTGATTCCGGAGTGTTCGGCATGTGGTTCTGGCACCTCTGAGATGTGGTTCCGGCATGCCCGGCAGGTGGTTCCGGAGTGCCCGCCAAGTGGTTCTGGCGTAGCTGAAAGGTGATGTTGGCGTGACCTGCAGGTGGTTCCAGCCAGACCCACAGCTGATTCCGAAGTGTCTGCCGAGTGGTTCTGGCGTAGCCGGCAGGTGATTTTGGGGTGTCCAGCAGGTGTTTCCGGCTAGCTCGGCAGGTGGTACCGGCGTGTCCGGAACATGGTTCTGGCACGTCTGAGAGATGGTTCTGGCATGCCCGGCAGGTGATTCCGGAGTGTCCGGCATGTCGTTATGGCACCTCTGAGAGGTGGTCCCTGCCGGCTCGACAGGTGTTTCCGGAGTGTCTGCCAACTGGTTCTGGCGTAGCTGAAAGGTGATGTTGGCATGACCGGCAGGTGGTTCCAGCCAGCCCGGCAGGAGATTCCGGAGTGTCTGCCGAGTGGTTCTGGCGTAGCTGGCAGGTGATTTTGGCGTGTCCAGCGGGTGGTTTTGGCGAGTCGAGCAGGTGGTTCTGGCGTGCTCGGCAGGTGCTTCCGGGGTCATTGGCATGTGGTTCCGGCATGTCTGAGAGGTGGTTCCGCCATGCCCGGCAGGTGATTCCGGAGTGTTCCCCAAGTGGTTCAGGCATAGCCGGCAGGTGATTTTACATGTCCGGCAATGGTTCCGGCGAGTCGAGCCGGTGGTTCCGGCATGTCCGGCAGGTGAATTCGGCATGTCCAGCAGGTGGTTCCAGCATGCCCGGCAGGTGATTCCGGAGTGTCCGGCATGTGGTTCTGGCACCTCTGAGAGGTGGTTCCGGCATGCCCGGCAGGTGATACCGGAGTCTTCGGCATTTGGTTCTGGCACCTCTGAGAGGTGGTTCCGGAATGCCTGGCCTGTGATTCCGGAGTGTCTGCCGAGTGGTTCTGGCGTAGCCGGCAGTTGATTTTGGCGTGTCCACTAGGTGGTTCTGGGGAGTGGATCAGCTGGTTCCGGCTTACTCGGCAGGTGGTACCGGCGTGTCCGGAACATGGTTCTGGCACCTCTGAGAGGTGGTTCCGGCATGCCAGGCAGGTGATTCCGGAGTGTCCGGCATGTGGTTCTGGCACCTCTGAGAGGTGGTTGCGACATGCCCGGCAGGTGGTTCCTGAGTGTCTGCCGTGTGGTTCTGGCGTAGCTGGCAGGTGATTTTGGTGTGTTCAACAGATGGTTCGGGCGAGCTCAGCAGGTGGTACCAGCGTGTCCGGAACATGGTTCTGGCACGTCTGAGAGATGGTTCCGGCATGCCAGGCAGGTGATTCCTGAGTGTCCGGCATATGGTTCTTGCACCTCTGAGAGGTGGTTCCGGCATGCCCGGCAGGTGGTTCCGGAGTGTCTGCCGAGTGGTTCTGGCGTAGTCGGCAGGTGATTCTGGCGTGTCCAGCAGGTGGTTCAGGGGAGTGGATCAGGTGGTTCCGGCAGACTCGGCAGGTGGTACCGGCATGTCCGGATCATGGTTCTGGCAAGTCTGAGAGGTGGTTCCGGCATGACCGACAGGTGATTCCGGAGTGTTCGCCAACTGGTTCTGGCGTAGCCGGCAGGTCATTTTGTTTGTCCGGCTGTGGTTCCGGCGAGTCGAGCCGGTCGTTCCGGCATGTCAGGCAGGTGATTCCGGCATGTCCAGCAGGTGTTCCGGCATGCACGGCAGGGGATTCCGGAGTGTCCGGCATGTGGTTCTGGCACCTCTGAGAGGTGGTTCCGGCATGCCCGGAAGGTGATGCCGGAGTCTCCGGCATTTGGTTCTGGCACCTCTGAGAGGTGGTTCTGGAATGCTTGGCATGTGATTCTCGAGTGTCTGCCAGGTGGTTCTGGCGTAGCCGGCAGTTGATTTTGGCGTGTCCACTAGGTGGTTCTGGGGAGTGGATCAGCTGGTTCTGGCATACTCGGCAGGTGGTACCGGCGTGTCCGGAACATGGTTCTGGCACGTCTGAGAGATGGTTCCGGCATGCCAGGCAGGTGATTCAGCAGTGTCCGGCATGTGGTTCTGTCACCTCTGAGATGTGGGTCCACGATGCCCGGCAGGTGGTTCCGGAGTGTCTGCCGAGTGGTTCTGGCGTAGTCGGCAGGTGATTCTGGTGTGTCCAGCAGGTGGTTCTGGGTAGTGTATCAGGTGGTTCCAGCATACTCGGTAGGTGGTTCTGGCGTGACCGGCACGAGGTTCCGGCATGTCTTAGAGGTGGATCCGCCATGCCCGGCAGGTGATTCCGGAGTGTTCCCCAGTGGTTCAGGCATAGCCGGCAGGTGATTTTGCATGTCCGGCAATGGTTCCGGCGAGTCGAGCCGGTGGTTCCGGCATGACCAGCAGGTGTTTCCGGCATGCCCGGCAGGTGATTCTGGAGCATCCGCCAAGTGTTTCTGGCTACCCGGCAGGTGATTCCGGCATGTCCAGCAGGTGGTTCTGGGGAGTGGGTCAGGTGGTTCCGGCAGGCCCGGCAGGTGATACCGGAGTGTCCGTCATTTGGTCCTGGCACCTCTGAGATGTGGTTCCGGGATGCATGGCGTGTGATTCCGGAGTGTCTGCCAAGTGGTTCTGGCGTGTCCAGCAGGTGATTTTGGCATGTCCGACAGGTGTATCTTGCGAGGGGAGCAGGTGGCTCAGGCATGCTCAACTGGTGCTTCCGGAGTCTCTGGCACGTGGTTCTGGTGTGTCTGAGAGCGGGTTTTGGCATGTCCGGCAGATGATTCCGGAGTGTCCACCAAGTGGTTCTGGTATACCTGGCAGGTGATTTTGGCGTGTCAGGAAGGTGGTTCCGGCTAGTTGAGCAGGTGGATCAGGCGTGCTCGCCATGGGGTTCAGGCGGGTCAGGCAGGAGGTTTCGGTCTGTTCGGGGAGTGGTTCCGGCATCTCAGGCACATGGTTCCGGCACGTCTGAGAGTTGGTTCCGGCCGCCCCGACAGGTTTTTCCGGAGTGTCCGCCAAGTGGTTCTGGCGTAGCTGAAAGGTGATGTTGGCGTGACTGGCAGGGGGTTCCAGCCAGCCCTGCAGGTGATTCCGGAGTGTCTGCCGCGTGGTTCTTGCGTAGCCGGCAGGTGATTTTGGCGTGTCCAGCAGGTGGTTCCGGCGAGCTCGGCAGGTGGTACCGGCGTGTGCGGAACATGGTTCTGGCACGTCTGAGATATGGTTCCGGCATGCCCGGCAGCTGATTCCGGAGTGTCCGGCATGTGGTTCTGCCACCTCTGAGAGGTGGTTCCGGCATGCCCGGCAGGTGGTTCCGGAGTGTCTGCCAAGTGGTTCTGGCGTAGCCGGCAGGTGATTCTGGCGTGTCCAGCAGGTGGTTCTGGGGAGTGGATCAGGTGGTCCGGCATACTCGGCAGGTGGTACCGGCGTGTCCGAAACATGGTTCTGGAAAGTCTGAGAGGTGGTTCCGGAATGCCCGACAGTTGATTCCGGAGTGTTCGCCAAGTGGTTCTGGCGCAGCCGGCAGGTCATTTTGCATGTCCGGCGGTGGTTCCGGCAAGTCGAGCTGGGGCTTCCGGCGTGTCCAGCAGGTGTTTCTGGTCTGTCCGGCAGGTTGTTCTGGCGTGACTGGCACGAGGTTCTGGCACGTCTGAGACCTGGTTCTGGCATGTCCAGCAGATGATTCCGGAGTGTCCACCAAGTGGTTGTGGCATACCCGGCAGGTGATTTTAGCGTGTCAGGTAGGCGGTTCCGGCGAGTCGAGTTGGTGGTTCCGGCGTGCTCGGCAGGTGGTTCAGGCGGGTCTGGCAGGCGGTTTCGGTCTGTTCGGTGTGTGGTTCCGGCATCTCAGGCACATGGTTTTGGCACATCTGATAGGTGGTTCCGGCCAGCCCGACAGGTGTTTCCATGGTCTCCGCCAAGTGGTTCTGGCATAGCTGGCAGGTGATGTTGTCGTGACCGGCAGGTGGTTCCAGCAAGCCCGGCAGGTAATTCCGAAGAGTTCACCAAATGGTTGTGGCGCAGCCGCCAGGTGATTTTGGCATATCCAGCAGGTGGTTTTGGCGAGTCGAGCAGGTGGTTCTGGCATGCTCGGCAGGTGCTTCCGGTGTCATTGGCATGTGGTTCCGGCATGTCTGTGAGGTGGTTCCGCCATGCCCGGCAGGTGATTCTGGAGTGTTTGACAAGGGGTTCTGGCGTAGCCGGCAGGTGATTTTGCATGTCCGGCAATGGTTCCGGCGAGTCGAGCCGGTGGTTCCGGCATGTCCAGCAGGTGGTTCCGGCATGCCCGGCAGGTGATTCCGGCATGCTCGGCAGGTGATCCCGGAGTGTCCGGCATGTGGATCTGGCACCTCTGAGAGGTGGTTCCGGCATTCCCGGCAGGTGATACCGGAGTCTCCGGCATTTGGTTCTGGCACCTCTGAGAGGTGGTTCCGGAATGCCTGGCATGTGATTCCGGAGTGTCTGCCGAGTGGTTCTGGCGTAGCCGGCAGGTGATTTTGCATGTCCAGAAGGTGGTTTTGGCGAGTCGAGCAGGTGGTTCTGGCGTGCTCGGCAGGTGCTTCCGGTGTCATTGGCATGTGGTTCCGGCATGTCTGAGAGGTGGTTCCGCCATGCCAGGCAGGTGATTCTGGAGTGTTCGACAAGGGGTTCTGGCGTAGCCGGCAGGTGATTTTGCATGTCCGGCAATGGTTCCGGCGAGTCGAGCCTGTGGTTCCGGCATGTCCAGCAGGTGGTTCCGGGATGCCCGGCAGGTGATTCCGGCATGCTCGGCAGGTGATCCCGGAGTGTCCGGCATGTGTTTCTGGCATCTCTGAGAGTTGTTTCCGGCATGCCCGGCAGGTGATACCGGAGTCTCCGGCATTTGGTTCTGGCACCTCTGAGAGGTGGTTCCGGCATGCCCGGCAGGTGGTTCCGGAGTGTCTGCCTAGTCGTTCTGGCGTAGTCGGCAGGTGATTCTGGCGTGTCCAGCAGGTGGTTCTGGGGAGTGGATCAGGTGGTTCCGGCATTCTCGGCAGGTGGTACCGGCGTGTCCGGAACATGGTTCTGGCAAGTCTGAGAGGTGGTTCCGGCATGCCCGACAGGTGATTAGGGAGTGTTCTCCAAGTGGTTCTGGCGTAGCCGGCAGGTCATTTTGCATGTCCGGCGGTGGTTCCGCGAGTCGAGCCGGTGGTTCCGGCATGTCCGGCAGGTGATTCCGGCATGTCCAGCAGGTGGTTCTGAGAAGTGGATCAGGTGGTTCCGGCAGGCACGGCAGGTGATTCCGGAGTGTCCGGCATGTGATTCTGTCACCTCTGAGAGTTTGTTCTGGCATGCCCGGCAGGTGATACCACAGTGTCCGGCATTTGGTTCTGGCACCTCTGACAGGTGGTTCCAGGATGCCTGGCCTGTGATTCCGGAGTGTCTGCCGAGTGGTTCTGGCGTGTCCAGGAGGTGTTTCCGGTCTTTCCGGCAGGTGGTTCTGGCGTGTCCGGCACGAGGTTCTGGCACGTCTGAGAGTTGGTTCCGGCATGCCCGACAGGTGATTCCGGAGTGTCCGCCACGTGGTTCTGGCGTACCCGGCAGGTGATTTTGGCGTGTCTGGCAGGTGTTTCTTGCAAGTTGAGCATGTGGCTCAGGCATGATCAGCAGGTGCTTCCGGCCTGTCCGGCACGTGGTTCTGGTGTGTCTGAGAGCTGGTTCTGGCATGTCCGGCAGATTATTCCGGAGTGTCCACCAAGTGGTTGTGGCATACCCGGCAGGTGATTTTAGCGTGTCAGGTAGGTGGTTCCGGCGAGTCGAGTTGGTGGTTCCGGCGTGCTCGGCAGGTGGTTCAGGCGGGTCTGGCAGGTGGTTTCGGTCTGTTCGGTGTGTGGTTCCGGCATCTCAGGCACATGGTTCTGGCACGTCTGATAGGTGGTTCTGGCCGGCCCGACAGGTGTTTCCATGGTGTACGCCAACTGGTTCTGGCATAGCAGGCAGGTGACGTTGGCGTGACCGGCAGGTGGTTCCAGCCAGCCCGGCAGGTGATTCCGAAGTTTTCACCAAATGGTTGTGGCGTAGCCGGAATCTGATTTTTGCATGTCCAGCAGGTGGTTTTGGCGAGTCGAGCAGGTGGTTCTGGCGTGCTCGGCAGGTGCTTCCGGTGTCATTGGCATGTGGTTCCGGCATGTCTGAGAGGTGGTTCCGCCATGCCCGGCAGGTGATTCCGGAGTGTCCGCCAAGTGGTTCTGGCGTAGCCGGCAGGTGATTTTGCATGGCCGGCAATGGTTCCGGCGAGTCGAGCCGGTGGTTCCGGCATGTCCGGCAGGTGGTTCCCGCATGCCCGGCAGGTGATTCCGCAGTCTCCGTCATTTGGTCCTGGCACCTCTGAGAGGTGGTTCAGGCATGCCCGACAGGTGATTCCGGAGTTTTCGCCAAGTGGTTCTGGCGTAGCCGGCAGGTCATTTTGCATGTCCAGCGGTGGTTCCGGCGAGTCGATCCGGTGGTTCCAGAATGTCCGGCAGGTGTTTCCGGCATGTCCGGCAGTTGGTTCCGACATGTCCAGCAGGTGGTTCCGGCATGCTCGGCCGGTGATCCCGGAGTGTCCGGCATGTGGTTCTGGCACCTCTGAGAGGTGGTTCCAGAATGCCTGGCATGTGATTCCGGAGTGTCTGCCGAGTGTTTCTGGCGTAGCCGGCAGTTGATTTTGGCGTGTCCACTAGGTGGTTCTGGGGAGTGGATCAGCTGGTTCCGGCATATTCGGCAGGTTGTACCGGCGTGTCCAGAACATGGTTCGGCCAAGTCTGAGAGGTGGTTCCGGTATGCCCGACAGGTGATTCCGGAGCGTCCGCCAAGTGTTTCTGGAGTACCCGGCAGGTGATTTTGGCATGTCCGACAGGTGTTTCCTGGGAGTCGAGCAGGTGGCTCAGGCATGCTCAGCTGGTGCTTCCGGCGTCTCTGGCACGTGGTTCTGGTGTGTCTGAGAGCTGGTTCTGGCATGTCCGGCAGATGATTCCGGAGTGTCCACCAAGTGGTTCTGGTATACCTGGCAGGTGATCTTGGCGTGTCTGGAAGGTGGTTCTGGCTAGTTGAGCAGGTGGATCAGGCGTGCTCGCCAGGAGGTTCAGGCGGGTCTGGCAGGTGGTTTCGGTCTGTTCGGGGTGTGTTTCCGGCATCTCAGGCACATGGTTCTGGCACCTCTGAGAGGTGGTTCCGGCATGCCCGGCAGGTGATTCCGGAGTGTCCGGCATGTGGTTCTGGCACCTCTGAGAGGTGGGTCCGGCATGCCCGGCAGGTGGTTCCGGAGGTTCTGCCGAGTGGTTCTGGCGTAGTCGGCAGTTGATCTTGGCGTGTCCACTAGGTGGTTCTGGGGAGTGGATCAGCTGGTTCCGGCTTACTCGGCAGGTGGTACCGGCGTGTCCAGAACATGGTTCTGGCAAGTCTGAGAGGTGGTTCCGGCACGCCCGACAGGTGATTCCGGAGCGTCCGCCAAGTGTTTCAGGCGTACCCGGCAGGTGATTTTGGCATGTCCGACAGGTCTTTCTTGCGAGTCGAGCAGGTGGCTCAGGCATGCTCAGCTGGTGCTTCCGGCGTCTCTGGCACGTGGTTCTGGTGTGTCTGAGAGCTGGTTCTGGCATGTCCGGCAGATGATTCCGGAGTGTCCGGCATGTGGTTCTGGCACCTCTGAGAGGTGGTTCCGGCATGCCCGGCAGGTGATACAGGAGTGTCCGGCATTTGGTTCTGGCACCTCTGAGAGGTGGTTCCGGAATGCCTGGCATGTGATTCCCGAGTGTGTGCCGAGTGGCTCAGGCGTAGCCGGCAGGTGATTTTGGCGTGTCCAGCAGGTGGTTCCCCCGAGCTCGGCAGGCGGTTCCGGCATGTCCGGAACATGGTCCTGGCAAATCTGAGAGATGGTTCCGGCATGCCCGGCAGGTGATTCCGGAGTGTCTGCTGAATGGTTCTGGCGTAGCCGGCAGGTGATTTTGGCGTGTCCAGCAGGTGGTTCCGGCGAGCTCGGCAGGTGGTACCGGCGTGTCCGGAAGATGGTTCTGGCACGTCTGAAAGATGGTTCCGGCATGCCCGGCATGTGATTCCGGAGTGTCCGGCATGTGGTTCTGGCAAATCTGAGAGGTGGTTCCGGCATGCTCGGCAGGTGGTTCCGGAGTGTCTGCCGAGTGGTTCTGGCGTAGCCGGCAGGTGATTCTGGGGTGTCCAGCAGGTGGTTCTGGGGAGTGGATCAGGTGGTTCCGGCATACTCGGCAGGTGGTACCGGTGTGTCCGGAACATGGTTCTGGCAAGTCTGAGAGGTGGTTCCGGCATGCCCCGCAGGTGATTCCGGAGTGTCCAGCATGTGGTTCTGGCACCTCTGAGAGGTGGTTCCGGCATGCCCGGCAGGTGATACCGGAGTTTCCGGCATGTGGTTCTGGCACCTCTGAGAGGTGGTTCCGGCATGCCCGTCAGGTGATTCCAGAGTGCTCGCCAACTGGTTCTGGCGTAGCCGGCAGGTCATATTGCATGTCCCGCGGTGGTTCCGGCGAGTCGAGCCGGTGGTTCCGGCCTAGCCGGCAGTTGATTTTGGCGTATCCAGCAGGTGGTTCTGTGGAGTGGATCAGCTGGTTCCGGCATACTCGGCAGGTGGTACCGGCGTGTCCAGAACATGGTTCTGGCAAGTCTGAGAGGTGGTTCCGGCACGCCCGACAGTGATTCCGGAGCGTCCGCCAAGTGTTTCTGGCGTACCCGGCAGGTGATTTTGGCATGTCCGACAGGTGTTTCTTGCGAGTCGAGCAGGTGGCTCAGGCATGCTCAGCTGGTGCTTCCGGCGTCTCTGGCACGTGGTTCTGGTGTGTCTGAGAGCTGGTTCTGGCATGTCCGGCAGATGATTCCGGAGTGTCCACCAAGTGGTTCTGGTATACCTGGCAGGTGATTTTGGCGTGTCAGGAAGGTGGTTCCGGCTAGTTGAGCAGGTGGATCAGGCGTGCTCGCCAGGGGGTTCATGCGGGTCTGGCAGGTGGTTTCGGTCTGTTCGGGGAGTGGTTCCGGCATCTCAGGCACATGGTTCTGGCACGTCTGAGAGGTGGTTCCGGCCGGCCGGAGAGGTGTTTCCGGAGTGTCCGCCAAGTGGTTCTGGCGTAGGTGAAAGGCGACTTTGGCGTGACCGGTAGGTGGTTCCAGCCAGCCCGGAGGTGATTCCAGAGTGTCTGCGGTGTGGTTATGGCGTAGCTGGCAGGTGATTTTGGCGTGTCCAGCAGGTGGTTCCGGCGAGATCGGCAGGTGGTACCAGCGTGTCCGGAACATGGTTCTGGCACGGCTGAGAGATGGTTCCGTCATGCCCGGCAGGTGAATCCGGAGTGTCCGGCATGTGGTTCTGGCACCTCTGAGATGTGGTTCCCCCATGACGGCAGGTGATTCCGGAGTGTTCGGCATGTGGTTCTGGCACCTCTGAGAGGTGGTTCCAGCATGCCCGGCAGTTGGTTACGGAGTGTCTGCCTAGTGGTTCTGGCGTAGTCGGCAGGTGATTCTGGCGTGTCCAGCAGGTGGTTCTGGGGAGTGGATCAGGTGGTTCCGGCGTTCTCGGCAGGTGGTACCGGCGTGTCGGGGACATGGTTCTGGCAAGTCTGAGATGCGGTTCCGGCATGCCCGACAGGTGATTCCGGAGTGTTCGCCAAGTGGTTCTGGCGTAGCCAGCAGGTCATTTTGCATGTCCGGCGGTGGTTCCGCGAGTCGAGCCGGTGGTTCCGGTGTGTCCGGCAGGTGGTTCTGGCGTGTCCGGCACAAGGTTCTGGCTCGTCTGAGAGTTGGTTCCGGCGTGCCCGACAGGTGATTCCGGAGTGTCCGCCACGTGGTTCTGGCGTACCCGGCAGGTGATTTTGGCGTGTCTGGCAGGTGTTTCTTGCAAGTCGAGCATTTGGCTCAGGCATGCTCAGCAGGTGCTTCCGGCGTGTCTGGCAGGTGGTTCTGGTGTGTCTGAGAGCTGGTTCTGGCG
Source organism: Equus caballus (assembly GCF_041296265.1). Classification (NCBI taxonomy): domain Eukaryota; kingdom Metazoa; phylum Chordata; class Mammalia; order Perissodactyla; family Equidae; genus Equus; species Equus caballus. Next base: position 6,059,898 of record NW_027222395.1, read on the forward strand.
TGTCCGGCAGATGATTCCGGAGTGTCCACCAAGTGGTTGTGGCATACCGGGCAGGTGATTTTAGCGTGTCAGGTAGGTGGTTCCAGCGAGTCGAGTAGGTGGTTCCGGCGTGCTCGTCAGGAGGTTCAGGCGGGTCTGGCAGGTGGTTTCGGTCTGTTCGGGGTGTGGTTCCGGCGTCTCAGGCACATGGTTCTGGCACGTCTGATAGGTGGTTCCGGCCGGCCCGACAGGTGTTTCCATGGTGTCCGCCAAGTGGTTCTGGCATAGCTGGCAGGTGATGTTTGTGTGACCGGCACGTTGCTCCAGAAAGCCCGGCAGGTGATTCCGAAGAGTTCACCAAATGGTTGTGGCCTAGCTGGCAGGTGATTTCGGCGTGTCCTGCAGGTGGTTTTGGCGAGTCAAGCAGGTCGTTCTGGCGTGCTCGGCAGGTGCTTGCGGTTTCATTGGCATGTGGTTCCGGCATGTCTGAGAGGTGGTTCCGGCATGTCCGGCAGGTGATTCCGGCATGTCCAGCAGGTGGTTCTGAGAAGTGGATCAGGTGGTTCCGGCAGCCACGGCAGGTGATTCCGGAGTGTCCGGCATGTGATTCTGTCACCTCTGAGAGTTTGTTCTGGCATGCCCGGCAGGTGATACCAGAGTGTCCAGCATTTGGTTCTGGCACCTCTGACAGGTGGTTCCGGGATGCCTGGCATGTGATTCCGGAGTGTCT